>NC_057382.1:973553-1298070 GCF_016906535.1 Rhizoctonia solani
CTCATCCCAGAATGCACCACCGGCGGATCTCGGTTATGCAGATACTGGAGGCCCTTGGCAGCGTCCGTAATCTAGAGCGTGAAGTTCGGGATGAGTCGAGCCAGAGTCGTGTAGGGGTCAAGGGCTACTTACGATACGAAGCATGCCCCTTTTCATGCCCTGATTATTCCTGTACTGCTTCAGGAACGATATCTAAAGCACACACGCATCAGGACGAGGAACTCCAATTAAAATCGTTTATACACACTGCGTCAAAGTTCTTCATCAACGGCGACACCATATACCTATGACCAATTCGATTCAGTATAGCCCATAGTCCGAAGTTTGACAACTTACAGCTGAAAATGGTTGTCACCCTCAAACGACTCCATCCCTATACCATAGAACGGCAGCGTATAGTCCGAACGAAACTCGGACCACAAGTTGGCAATTCGCAAGAACCGCGTCGCATACTTCTCCACATATTCCTTGTCCGACATTCCGATCCTGAACACCTTCTTCGCCACCTTCTCTCCGCCCAAGAACGAGGCCTGGTAGATGTCGCACGTAATTCCAGTCTTGATCGGGATCGGCGCATCAAGGTTACATTGTTTGCCGAGAAGAAGCTTGGGCGGCAGTTGAAGCTTCGTGACTGATAGAATGGTGCGCACGAGCTGCTGGGCATCTACATACGTAGCTACTGTCGTGGTTGACTGGTCTTGAAGGATCTACAACCCAAAGTCAGCTCGACTGGCATTAACATGATGGCACTTGGACGAGGCGTACCATAGACTTGTCGTTCAGCACTTGCTGCAAGGCGTCAACCATCCTGTTTGTCTTTTCCAGTAGTTCGCCTTGGTTCGAGCGTAGTGCATCAAAGTTGACGTTCATCTTCTCGAGCTCTCCTCTCAGGCGCTGGAGTTCACTCGATTCGCGCCTCTGAACGGCCTGATATTCGCCTGTCCATTGGTCTTGAGCCACTTCGGCCGTGAACTATGAACAAATTCAGAATGGCTGCCAGATATCGGAAGAAGCACTTACATTGAACAACGACAAGCACGCATCCAGATCAGCAAAGAGCATGCGAATCTCGTCACTGATCGATTGGTAAAGCACCAACGCGATCAGCTCGTTCATTTCGTTGTAGTATCGTGCGCGTTCTTCGATTCGATTCAGAGTCCTGCCAATATTCCATGCGTGAGTATCAATAAGAGAGACATGAATATGCCACCTTACTCTTGGAGGACCGCTGCTGCCTCGTCCAGGTTAGGGTACTGTTCCTTCCCATAGTTATCGACATGTGCTCCTGCGATGCGCATAACCATCACGCATCGACCTCGCAGTAGCTTCCATTGGTCCCTGTCTGAGCATGAGCCACTCGGCTAGCATTGACCAACAGATTCACACACTTGTTAACCTTTGATCGCTCTACGGCTTGGAACACCTGCTTCAGGCAGCCACATAGCGGGCCAATGGCAGGTATAGGCGCAATCTCCTTGGTGACTTCGGAGAGTGTGAGTGCACACTGGGTGGCCAGCGATGATAGGGCCCGGTTCTCATTTTCGGGTACGGGCGGAACATAAGATGATGTGCGAGTGCGAGAGTGCGAATTTCGGCGTGCGTGTGACGGCTCGGGGGTTAGTCTGGAAGATGCTGTCGAAGTGGTGCCAGTGGGCATAGGGACTGGCATAGACGCCGGTCGGGACTGAGATGAGTTGGTTCCATCTGTCATGTCTACATCTTGTTGGACGCCTTGCTGGGTGGCCACTTGGGGAACATTTACTTGTGGGACAGCCAAGTTCACAGTCGATTCAGGGCGGGAACCTCCACGGGAAGGAGGGCGATCACTATTACTGGCCGATGGCGATCCGGCTAAGGAAAGTAGTTAAATCATATCAATATTATCAAGCCAAATTAATAACATACAGAAAATGCTCCTTAACGACTGGCGAAAGCCTCCTTTCGAGCTCATGGCGTCGACACGAAATGCTGGTGAAGGTTGTGGAGGGATTGGGTCGGCTGGACGATACAGTGATGTACATTGCTTGAGCGAAAGTATGCACAGCCATGGCGGCGTGTATACCGTCCAGTTGTCTGGATGACAATCCCTTCTAAAGGAAGTTAAGAGGCAAAGGGCAGTGTTTGCGAATTGGAACCAGACATCGGCGTTTGTCACTTTTCCGAGCACTGCTTAGTAATCATATAACATCATCCCTGCTGGACCTTGCCACATCGTGCGCCACATGACGGATTCCTGCCGACGAAACAACCAGTATACTGCAGACTTGTATCTTTGTTCCCTCAGATGTATATTCGCCGAGTGGTTCTAGACATAGGGGCTATGGGACATTTACTCGTTGCCATCAGTCGTTCACTTCAGCTGTCTATGCCATACGATCGCATAATTAATTTCCATGTCAAAAAAACCAGAAAAATCCATGAGTATTATTTTTGGAGAAATAAAGCCTGATGCCAGTGGGTGATCTTTCGTACTGGGTTCGCACACACAGCTCAGCGCAGAAAGGCAAGATTAGGACACTTGATCCCATGAGACTGTGAACTAGGGAACCTTCCTGGAATCGAAATACGATTGGGCATTGAAACAGTGCAAAACTATCCTGCCACGTATTCTGTATGTAGCTAGACGAAGGTCTCCTGTTGGAGGAACGTGTGGACCAGCGCGCGTATTATTCGTGCTGCCCCATAAAAAAGAAAGTTTTAGGGGTTTTGTTTGCTTTCGCCTTATTCACAAATGATGATAGTTTAGCATATATGAAAGGCGGAACTTCGAATTGACTTGGTGAGATCCAATGAACAATCGTCGGCGACAGCTATAGTAGGCATCTGAACGGGTGAAGGTATATCATTGGAATTCCGAGGGTACGTTACGAATCGGGGCAAGGAAGTAACAAAGAGATAGAACATGGTCAGGCGGGTATACATTATTAGAGAGCGTGGAGACTGAAAGGTAAGATGAGACACTGCGCTTTTTGGTTATTGATCCGGTCTGTACCATTCGAAAGGATACTTTTACGAATCCTGAAGTTAACTCGAAGGGGACCCACGTTCGCTAAAGGCCTGGATGTAAGATTAAAGAATCTGGTAAGTGACTCGAACCATAAACTTGAAAAGACGACATACAGCGGCATCGGTGGTGTCAAAAAGATAAAATAAGGGAGGGGGAATGCGAGAGAGAAATCAAGAAGAAAGGAAAGAGGGAGGAAGAATAAGGGACGGGGATAGGAAACTGGGCAAGTCTAGCTAATGAGTTCCGCGAAGCGGCGGATGGCTTTGGCGTAATGTGTTTGTGGTTGTTAGTGTGTCGGGATGGTCGCTGCCCGGCACTTGCTTCCGTGTGTTTAGCACCTGGGCGCTCAGTGCTCTTGGGTCATCGTACCGGCCTAGATGAGAGCAGGCCTTTGCAAGCTTATTCATAGTCGACAGTGTATCACGGTGGTCGCTGCCTAGCACTCGCTTCCGCGCATCTAGCACCTGGGCATAAAGTGCTCTTGCATCATTGTATCGACCCAGGTTGGAGTAAGCGTTTGCAAGGTTATTCATGGTTGCCAGTGTATCGGGATGGTCGCTGCCGAGCACTCGCTCCCGTCTTTGTAATACCTGGATGTACAGTGCTCTTGCGTCCCCGTATCGGCCCGGCCCGATGTAAGAATTCGCAAGGTTGTTCATGCTTCTCAGTGTGTCGGGATGATCTCTGCCCAGCACCCGCTCCCGTCTGCGTAGCACTTGGGCATGTAGCGCCCTTGCGTCCTCGTGTCGTCCCAGGTATGAATAAGCGTTTGCGAGGTTGTTCATGGTTGCTAGTGTATCGGGATGGTCTCTGCCTAGTACTCGCTCGCGCCTGTGTCGCACCTGGGTGTGCAATGCTCTCGCGTCCTCGTATCTGCCCAGGTAGGAATAAGCGATTGCAATGTTATTCATGGTTGCCAGTGTATCGGGATGATCGCTGCCCAGCACTCGTCTCCGCTTGTGTAGCACCTGGACATGCAATGCTCTTGCGTCCTCGCTTCGGCCTAGGTGAGAGTAAGCAATCGCAAGGTTGTTCATGGTTTCCAGTGTATCGAGATGGTCGCTGCCTAGCACTCTTTTTCGTATGCGTAGCACCTGGGCATGAATTGCTCTTGCATCTTCGTATTGCCCCATATGCGAGCGAGCTCGTCCCACTTCATGCATGGACGTCAGTGTATCCGGGTGCTCGTCACCCAAAGCCTGCCTGAGAGCCTTTTGAGCGATGATCTGTAGCTGCTCGGCCTGCCTCCACTGTCCTCTACTCGCATACACCCTAGAGAAATTTAATGCGTGCTCTACCCCAACCCTTTCAAGGCTACTCCAAACTACTTTGTCGATATGAAGTCCAATACTCATTCGGAATACAATGGCATCCATAGTGTCATCCGTACACCCACCGACCGATATCGAGAGCAACATCTCCGCACATTTTGCTGCCAGATCGTGTTCATATGGTACTACCGTGCGGACCCAGTCTTGCACAAGTGCATGAATGCGATAAGCTTGATTCATACGGTCGTACTCCAGTAGCGAGCGCGATACGATCTCGTGGATAACCTGTGCGAATAGGAGTTCTTCCCATTCACCTTCCGAGTTTATGAATGCGCCTAAAAACTTTTGTAGCTTCTTTTGTGCTAAATTTTCAAGCTTGGTAGTGGGTAGCCTAGGATTATATGCCACGATACTGATGGCCGCTCTTCGAAAAATGTCGACGGTGATTCCGGTGTGATGCAAGTGCGCAATTAGCCACAGAAGTTGTTGAGAAAGAGGTCCGATGCCATTGTAGCACATCAGCCAGGCTGTATACACCGTGTGTCCATAGCTGTCGGCCTTGACTGCGGCAGGTAGTTTGCGATAGGCTTCTAGTGCGCTTCGTTGTTCACCCCCAAGCAGAGACCTGTATCTGGTGATTGACATATGAGGCGAATGCCCGATAAAAGACCCAGCCTGTACTATTGCAAGTGCAAAGTAGCCAAGCTCCTGCCAATGCCATTAATATCGGTACCCGAGCACAGTAGCCTCACTTACTTTAACCAGCTCTCTGGAGCTCTCTTCTTCTTTCGGCGATAGCTTCTGGTCATTTAGACGCGCACACTTGAGCAGCAAATTTAGCGCATCTTCCGGGTCCATACTTGATATGTTGCACTCAGAGTTTTGCCCTCGTGCAAGTGTAGCCATGCCAGATAGCCGGGTGGTGATGATTACGCTACCGTGATTGCCTCGAGGGATGTAGTCACGAATCGAGACCGATGGGTTATCTGCGTTGTCGAGCACAAGCAGCCATGGCTCACGGTACGACTCAAGCCACTGAAGTGTAGATCGATGCGTGTCTCCGAGCTTCTTGGCCGTGGCCACCTCTTGTAGTCCGGCTTCGATGGATTCACGGGTGCTTGCGTCGATGTATATGATCTCTTTCCATTTGTCATACGTCCTTTCGATCACTTTGAGTACCATCTGTGTCTTGCCAGCCCCTCCAAGCCCATGAACGATGCAAACCTTGAGCTCCCTGCCAGCTCCCATGATACACGACTCGGTCATGCGCAGCTTATGCTCGCACCCCGCAAACATGGGCGACGGTGCCGGGCAACGTCGAATAGTGGAGAGGGTGCCAGGACCTTCGGCGCGCTGTATTGCGACTTGGATCTCGCCATCTACGAATCAGTAAGATAGCTGACCTCATGGTGAGTTAAAAACTTTAGCTTACTTATCTGAACCGCAGGTAAATTGTTCCTCCTTAGGTGTATTGATTCCGCTGCTTTATCGATTGTTTGCGTAACTGTTTGTATCTTCATGTATGCGTGGGTATGTTCTGCCACCTCGTCCAATTGGTCCCATTTGTCTACCTCAATACTCTGCAGTCCCTGATCAACGCTAAGTCGAAAATAAATGCCATCCGTCGAGTTGAACCGCTTTGCCATCTCCTCCGCCACCTTCTCTGCATCCTCTGTGATTCCCTTCATTGCCCCGATCGCAGCTGTCGGTAGGAATTGGCGGAATACTGACCCATCTGGGATCTGTATCGTACTTGTATGACCGGTGCCTATGCTTAGGATGGTTGATACATGTCGTCCTGGGTGTAGTCTCTTTACTTCTTCCAGAACATGAGCAAGAGGGTTGTTGCATCCGAACCCTGCGTCAATAAACGACTGTTTCAGAATTGGACCGCCGATGTCGAAGCTCTTGAACAGTTCCGGATGGGCCATGGTCGCGCATAAACTCTCCCATATAGTGCACTGCGGTCCTTCGTTGGCAGTAGAAATAAGATCGAAAGGCTGTGGGAATGCCGCCCCTCATGTTATGCCTTGACATGGCGAAAACCAAGCTGGGAGGCTATGTCTTAGAGTTGATTATATTTATTAGTGGACATTGACTTACGTGCCACACGGTGCGGTCGAGTCACTATCCATCATCGGTTCATCCGAATTTCCGGTCACGTCGTGTATAGTGTTCTTGAGCGACTCCTTGAGCTTGGTCGTCCTGAAGGTGCCTTGCCCAATCCACTTTCTTTCCGAAAACACCTCTTTTGCGAGCTTGGCATATGAATCGATAGCCTCATGTACTGACATGTGCAGCCTTCCTAGCATACACGCTTGGATGCTTCATATGCTCATAAGTGTCAATGGTATTCTCTAGATACTGAATGGATACCACATACGCGCCCGTGCCCGACCCAGCTATGAGATCAAAATACTGATGGGGTTTTGGGGGAGAATCAAGTTTCTCAATGTGCTGCAACCGCATCATTAGCTCTTTCAAGAGCAAGAGGGCCGATAGCCCTCTCACGCCTCCGCCATCTACGCGTGGACGCTAGCATCAGGATTCTACCCGAAAGGTGAATACGATGGGAAAATACCTATACACAGTATATTCAGGCCTTTTATATGGGCGCTAGCACTAGCACCAGACATCTTATGGGCTTATTCTTCCGTAGTGAACGAACTGGAAAGTAAGAGGGTAGTGGTACGAATGAATGACGAGGCCCAGGGCTTAATTTCGGGCCTCCACTATAGATATCAGCGCTGCCTAGCCAATGACATCACTCCTCTACAAAAGACCCTGTGGTTCGTGAGCGCCTGGGGGGGCATGGTTCTCCGTACACTCGCCAAGCTCCACAGAACCTTGGCTAGATGGAGTTTATGCTATTTTGGTAGAATTATCAATCCAGCTTAGGTAAGGCACTTGATGATTAAGCCAATCGTGCTGTGAGCCTCGGTGAGCGTATGGAGTATCATGGGCGCTCGTGAATGCTCGCGAACCCCAGAGGTTTTTGTAGAAATCTCCTCGGGTCCAGACAGTTTTGATGACCCTTGTTTTTCTTCCTTTCTTTTCGGTGCACACAACCTCCTGGCCCTGAGACACCGTGTAAAAGCTCTTTCGCTGCAGATATTTGAATTTTATTAGTATACACTATCTTATCGTTTCTTGCCAGCACATATGCGCGCTTGACCCTGTGCGACGCATCCCGGAGTAGAATAAACACCTAATACATATATTCCAGTAACCTTTACGTGCAAGCGGCTAAAGTTATATCGAGTGGGCTGATCCACTTTGCTCTATGAGTGAGCCCTGAAAGGTGGGATACACAACACATGAAGTAGTTGAATTTGTGCTTTATTGCCTATGTATGCATGCATAATATTAATACATGGACTTTAAAACCTGGTTCTGAAAGCGAAAGTAGTCAACTGCGACACGACAAAATAATGCTAAAACTCAAAACAAATCGTATAGTAGACTTGGGTATATCCACACCTCTCCGTGAGCCCAGCTACCTCAGAAAACGCATCTAGGCCCTCCGTTCCTCCATCCCTCCTATCTTCTTTAGGTCTGCAACTACCTCGTCCATACTTGGCCTGTTCTCAGGTTCTTTCGCCCAACACCTTTCTAGCAGCGTCCACATTTCGTCAGGTCGATACGCGTATATGTCGAATCCCGGATGGTCTCTGCGCCTTGGCGGACCTTGGTTGACCTTTAGAATGATGTTCATAGCTTGCTTGTGCATATGATATGGTATGCTGCCGCTGACGATCTTTGGAAAGTGATGAGAAAACCGTTCGCAATTATATATACTAAGCACGTACCTCAAGAGCAGCCATAGCCCTACAAAAGCGAATTGCTAGTTAGCTTTTTCCAACATGAGCTCATGTTTCGACTCACCATCCCCACACATCACAAGGTGTCCTCAGCGGAGGGTCATCCTCGAACATCTCTGGCGCCTGCAACAACCGGTTTATTATACATTTATAATCGCCTTGCTTTACTCACCAGCCAGCGCTGCGACTCGGTCCTGCCCGTCATGACAGCCGGAGGAAGGCTGGTATTCTCAACACTTTCCAACGCCTGTGGACATACTTGTTAGCGGAAGCTTTTGAAAATTAGAGACTCGCCACGCACCTTTGTAAGTCCAAATCCGCCAAGAACTGCACCTCCACTGTCCGTGATCAGTACGTTATCTCCCCTCATTCCGGAGTGAACAACCGGCGGGCTACGGTTATGTAAATATTGAAGCCCCTTGGCTGCGTCGGTGATCTAAAAGAGTCGGTAAGCTAAATTATATGTAGTTGAGCTGGTAACTTACTATTCGTAGTATGTTCTTCTTCATTCCTGCGTTGTTTCTGTACTTGCTAAGGTACGTCATCTAACCACCAAATAAATTAGCTATAATCCATGGATGTATAGGGTATATGCATACAGCATCAAAGTTTTTCATCAGCGGCGACACCATATACCTATCATTTGTTGTCAACTCGGTGGTGTTCGCGCTAACTGATAAACATTGCTTACAACTGGAAGTGATCATTCTGCTCAAACGACTCCATCCCAATTCCGTAGAATGGCAACGTATAGTCCGACCGGAGGTCAGACCATAGACTTGCAATCCGCAAGAACCGCGTCGCATACTTTTGGACATATGCCTTGTCCGACATCCCAATCCTGAACACCTTCTTCGCTACTTTCTCTCCCACGAGAAATGACGCCAAGTAGACGTCACAAGTGATCCCAGTTTTGATCGGGATGTTAGTGTCGGGTATACATTGTCGGCCGAGCAGGAGCTTGGGAGGTAGCTGGAGCTTGGTGACTGCAAGGATAGTACGAACGATGCGTTGTGCGTCGTCGAATGTGGCGGCAGTGGTTGTAGCTGGGGCTTGCAGAATCTTGAGGAAATACGTTCAATGGGTACCGTCTTGGAATCAACGAGCTGACTACTCACCGAAGACTTGTCGTCGAGTACTCGCTGGAGAGCATCGACCACCTTGCTTGTGTTCTGTAGTATTTGCTCAGAGCTTCTTCCGATCGTATCTATCTTCATGTCCATTCTTCCCAGTTCATTTTTGAGATGTTCGAGCTGCTGCGACTCCTGCTTTTGCACCGCTCGAAACTCTGAAATCCATTGGGATTGGGCAATGTCAGTCGCATACTGCCGATGTCATGTCAGTATTCTCGCAGTGTTCGGGATTTTAGGAAACTCACAGAGAACATGCCAAGGCACGCGTCAAGGTCACCAAACAGCGACTGGATTTCGTCGCTAATGTCTTGATATAATAGGAAATTGAGAACCTCATTCATTTGGTTGTAGTGTTGAGCGCGTTCTTCGATCTTGTTGAGAGTTCTATTTAGTCAAAAGAGTAAAGTCAGTATCAGAAATATATCAAAACTATGCGGCCTACTCTTCGAGTAGTTTCGCAGCTTCTTCAAGCCCAGGATAGTGATGATGTCCGTTATTCATTACTTGCGCTCCGGCAATACGCATTACCATCACACATCTGCCCTGTAACAGTTTCCATTGATCCCTATTCGGAGTACATGGCTTGAGTCTTAAATATTCGAAGAAAATAAATCTGCTCACTTGTTTACTCGTGTGCGCTCCACAGCCTGAAATACAGCAGTCAAGCATCCTACTAACGATCCAATACAAGGCACAGGTGCAATCTCGGCCACCGCTTGCGCCAAAGAGAGCGTGCATTGCACACCGAGCGAGGCAAGCGCCCGAGTTTCGTTCTCGGGAGTAGGGACGTGGGATGCAGATGACGCACGGGAACGAGACGGTTGGGCTGGAAGCGACTCGGAGCTTGCCGCGTGGACTTCGATAGCTGGTACCCCTCCACCAGAAGGATTCGTGGGTACAACGCGACCATCGCCTGAGTGTGATGGTGTGGTGGAATGAGAAACAAGCGAGGATGGCCGTGGAGGACTACTGGTTTTGGAAGAGGAAGAGGATTTGCCACCTGTGGATCATCGTTAATAGAACCCACCAAAGCCGTTGAATACACATACCAAATAACTTGCTTATTCTTTTGCGTATCCGATGCATTGTCTTAAAATGAGCCAAACGCTGGGTGGTAGGAAGTGGCGGAAGTTGTTGCCCCACCTCTCGATATATAAATACACAACCATTACCTGTGAGGAACAGGAAGGGTTGTCATTTCCAGAACTAGATAAAGGAAGCGCATCCGGCACCTATTCTGTGACAATTATGCTGTGTTGTTGTGATTGGGATATTTAAGGAGATAGTTGTCAGTGGAGGCAAAGGGATGATCGATTAGTCATTCTTGCCAAACATTGGTGGCACTCTCGGCGTTTACCCCAAGGGCCGAGGGATGGGCTCCAAGCTGGCAAGCATACGATTGTCAACGCACCCTCCCCCCCATAATAATCAAATGATACTAGGTTCGAGTCAATTGGCGCCGTATGAGTCCCAGAATATCAATGTGTCCCCTGGATATCTTTCAAGGTGCGTCTGTTGGGTTACAGTGAAGTTGGCAAGAACCCTGACAACTGCACTTTAGGCATCACAGCCGCTCTATCAATTCATGCACTTATTGACAGCCACACACTCACTGCCACGAACCAGTCCTTCACAACTCTTTTACACAGCTATTCACGTGCGCATATGATGGCCTTCTATGACGATTATGGGATTTATTTCGCAACTGAAATAGTATATACCTAATATGAATCAGGTTCGTTTTGGAACAAATTCGACGCAAGTTCATCTTTTTAGTCTTCCTCCTCTCTCCCTATTTCCTTCGACAGTTTATCGAGAGCAGTACCATATCACCCATTTATTCTCGTTGGCCATCTGCGGACTATACGATGAACTTTTATATGATTCATATATAGAGGCTTATTCGTTCGATGAAAACACTGGATGAGTATATCCCTCAAAGATGCATATAAACATGTACTCCTGCCTCGTCTAGATTTTTTGGTTCAAGGACCAAGTTCAAACACCGATACTAACTTCCACCCTGAACACACGCCGGGACTTCAGGCTATCATCATCTCATAGTACAGCTGACGCACTGGTCCGAATTTCTCATGCAGTGATCGACTGTCATGAATTCGTGTACCAGATTTACCTCGAGTCCCCCGTAATCCAGCTTAGGACGAAAGTTTGCTTTAATCGAGGGCAATGCAGTACACTGGATCGCACAATCTTTGGGATTATCCGACCTCACGACTTACGTTTCAAGCTCCGGTTCTGGGGTGGATGTAGCCAGAGGAGGGGTCGCTGATGTGCGTTAGTGAGTCGATGGGTATTTTCCAGCGACCAACGGACTGGCTCTCACCGTTTGTGTCGCTATTGGTACCATAGCGGTTCTTATAAAAATGGTTCCATTACGCAAAAAGTCAGTTAGAATCGCTAAAGTTGTAGAGTTATTTCGGAGTTAACGTTCGGACTCTTAAATATGATTTTATACTAGGTAGCGATCAAATCAGTTCGACTCGAGGTTCACGGCGCCGCCAGTTCACTGTTGGTCGCAAAAGTCCAAAAGGCACGGGAACGCACTATGCATTTTGTCATCAGCTCGTCTCATTTCTCAATTTCATAGAAAATATACCGAGAACTAGATATATGGAAAACTCTACAGGCTCAGCAGCGTCATCCAAATATACTAGAACTACTCGGTATCGTTGAGACCAGCCTTGAAGGTGCACCCCGAAATCTCATATTTCCATCTTCGGTTAGCGAGCTCTGCAAAGGAAACTTATCCGAGGTGGGTGCATTACTCATTTATGAATATCTTTTTCTTTTTAATTTCCCTGATTCTGATAGTATATGACTTTGCCTGAGGCTCGGTCTCGGAGGATTCAGTTGGTAAGACGGAAGATAGTAACAATCATGAAACTATGCACCCATATCTTCATGGTGCATATATGCAGCTTATAGATACTCTGGAGGGCCTATCTCACATGCATAAGCTGGGCGTTGTACATGGCGACCTGAAAGCGGTTCGTCAGTCTAGAGATAAAAGCAACGTATCCCCTAATCCAATATTCGCTAGCCCAACGTCCTGGTCACAGAGGAAGGCATAGCTAAACTTTGCGATTTCGGACATTCGCGTTTCGTGGATACCGTACCCTCTTATACAGAACCGACCGATTCGTCTTCCACATTTCAAGCAACCACAAGGTACATGAGTCCAGAATTATTCACGGAACTAGTCGCTCGACCCTCTTGTCCATCGGATATTTGGGCTTTTGGCTGTGTTGCACTCGAGGCAAGTATTTGAGTTTTATCTGATGATCGTTGGAACGGCAGGAGGCTAAACGATCCACAATCTGGGGCTTTTTTTTTTTTCTTTAAGATTCTCAGTAAACTCCGCCCGTATCATGTCATAGCCAGCGAGCATCGGGTTTCTGTGGCTATAATACAGGGGAGAACACCGAGTACACGTCCAGAGCCCCCTTACGCGGCTGGCTGTCTTAACGATAGTCTCTGGGCCGTGGTCAAAGCTTGTTGGAGCATAGACTACCGAAACCGTCCGACGGCTGCGCTTTTACTAGAGCGAATCAAGGGGATGATTCGACAAGGATTGATATCGACCAATGCTGCGACGCCACTCCGCCCGACCACTGATATCGCATCAGCAAATGTGGAGTGGCCAGAGAGCTTGGAGGATTACTCGGGAAGTTTGACAAACTACTCAAAAAGTTGATTTCAAGCAAAAATATGGCAGATATATGGATGTGGGTCTTTGAAGCTGATTGGCCGTGGCTTAGGTTGATCTGTCTTCAAAAGATACCGCATCCAAGGAGATTCGGCTCCGACTTTTCTTCAAACGGACGAACGCAGGAGATTCGATATGGTAAAAACTGATGATCGTTTAAAGAGATTTGTGGTCAAAGTTCCACGTTTACCCGGTGGGCTCTCTACCACCTCGCCTGAAGATGATCAATTCCGTCAGGTTCAGAAGCCAATTTCATGTATCAGCTATAATGTATGACTAATATTCTTCCAGTTCCTTCGTATCGCAGCGAAAGAACGATTCGAACTAGACCACGAGAACTTGGTTGATTTAATTGGGCTTGATAAGAGCTACGGGAGATACCCTGGTATTGTTCTAGAGTATTGCCCCTACGGAGATCTAACCCATGTAAGTCACTATAGCGTGTGGTATACTATAGCTGACTTTGTGGCTTTGCTAAACGATTGACCGTCGACTAACAGTACAAGGGACTAATAGTTCCATATGAACGGGACCACCAACGATACGTGAGCTTAGTCAAGATTCTATCGAGCATATCTATTCTTAGTAGCCAAAGTTAGGGAAATTAGTCAAGGACTTCAATATCTTCATAATCTATCATCGGCCCTAGTGCATGGGGACCTGACGCCGGTTAGTGACTTCAATTCCGTAAATACGAATTCATATACTACTTGGATATCTAGGATAATATTAGTCGATGGACAAGGAACATTGAAACTTAGTATCATCAGCTTCGCACGCGTTGCGGCAAGTTTGCCCGTAAATACCCAAGTAGCCGCTCGCCCTGAAAGCGCTATCTCTGCCCGGTATACAGTCCTGAGTTATTGGTGGATAATCCCGAAGCCAGTCCTGAGTCCGATATGTGGTCGTTTGGATGTGTGGCGTTCTGGGTAAACATTGTAATTGATCTCGATACTTATGCATAGGCTAACAGTGTGATAGATTTACACAGATTTACACCCATATCCAAACCTGAAAAAGGAATATGATATCGTAAGAGCAATCGAAAGTGGAACGCTCCCAAATGATATGGACAGCATTCGAAATATCGAAGCTCTTGGTTCTCATCTTAAGACCGGAGCGGACTCACCTTGGATAACCAACGGTACCCTTTCTCATATCCTTCGTTGCTGGGACTCCCAAGCCAAGGCCAGGCCCTCGGCCAAGGATATCATCAAACATTTGGATCTATTGCCAAATACAGGCGTAGTGAGATGGAGGCCACCTTCGGGCGTGCCGGATCTTACCGGGCCGTTCAAACTCCGGGGGGTAGGAGCATAATTGGATGGTCAGCCGGAACCTGGCGGTGAGTCGAAACTAGCTCTATAGTATTATTAAAACTATTTAAGTAACACATGCTAGGCGCATATATACTCGTAGGGCACAAGGTAAAACTCCGGATATTATCAAGCTGTGGTGGTGGAAGTAAGTCTATATACACTATAGGGTACACCTCGTCATTTAGTTAAACGTTCTTTCCCGTGTACAAAAGGGGGGTTTACTCACGTGGCTTCTTCCGCAAAAACCTGGATGTATGTTCTAAACTATGCTTGAGCTTTTACCTTATTCAATATATGTTTTTCTCGGGCAGGTAACCGTGAAGTCCGCAAAATCGGATAAAGGCGAATTCGAAGACCCGGTACAGCAGGTAGACGTTTGGTCACATTCCTTCGCCAATAGTTATATCTGACATAGCTTTCTGTAGGTATATCGACATGAATAACTCTGCTGAACCAAATGAAACATACAAACGTTATTTCAATACTGGGCTTCACCACAGATCCCACTCACCTTGGGTCTCACCTAAAGGTCCCGGCGCTAATTACAGAGTATTGCGCAAATGGAAGACTACGTGAAGTAAGTATTAATTCTTTACATTCGCCAGTTTTGATGGATTCTATGCCCTTACCGCTTTGTTCTAATAGTATTGTCCAGCCAATAATGAAACTATGACTGGTATCGAACGAATAGCCATAGTAGGTCCTTTTCTTTAACCTGCCACAAACCTGGAGATGGCAAATATGCTACCTAGATTCGAGGAATTGCTCAAGCGCTAAAATATATTCACGACGATATCCCCGAAGGCTCGATAGTTCATGGGAATCTTTCAATGGTATCATATCTTACTTTATCTTTCAAATTGATTGCCCATTCATCGAGGACTCAGGACTCTGTGTTGTAGATACTACTGGAACACCGAAGTTGACCAATTTTGAGTTTGGCTGCCAGTACCAACACACAGACAACCCCGTAAAGGCTCAGGTGTTGAATGCTCCCCCTTTGGCATCCCACCCCACAAGATGGGACGCACCCGAACTCTTTCAAGACGTATCTGATTCTCGTGCGCCGTTTCCAACCCGCTATACCGATCTGTGGTCATTTGGATCATTGATTATGTTTGTAAGTTTAATCGTATTTGACCAAAAGTAACATACTACGACTAATTCATAGATTTATTCTTGTAAACTTCCTTATGCTCAGAGTGAACTCCCTGGAGCAATCGCTCGCCTCGTAAGCGGTGAAAAGCCCTACGCGGAGGACGACTGCGCCTATGAAATTAGGAGTCTGGCTAGTTCATTATGGGAGGACATTCCATATCAAAGATCCTCGGCTTCCAAAGTTCTGGAAATGATTGAGGTCTTATAATCTGTCATTTTACATTCACCTTTTATAGCATATTGGTACTATATAGATCCTAAAATCACATTCACCAGAACGGTGACAAATCATTTGCAGATCCTTCTGACACATGCCACCACAGGTCGCTTATGGTTCCAAACAGTTCTTAGTGTCTTGCTATTGCCGGCTATGAATCAAGCGCGAGGCTCTCATCATGTGAACTACATCTAGTAGGCTCTAGAACCTTTGTCCAGCACACAAGCGGCCAACTCGGTTGAATACTCACGTTCTCACACCCTGGCAAATCTATGTAGATCAACCGAGAACAACAGTTTATTTTTTGCTGGCTCGTCAAAGACTCACACGTGTGCTGGCTCAAGTATTTAACGAGCCCAAGGTCCTGTAACCTAGTGTTCGAGAACAAACTACCTGTCTTGCCCGAGAACCTACCTATCCATATTTTAGCCACCCCCCCCCCCGCAACTTGCATAATGCGTATGTCATATATTCAACTATAAGATTTTTTTAGACTTAGATCATCTCTCAGGTCTGATCATTCGTGACGATCTGCTGTACGTATTTTGAGCGTTTATTCGATGGAGGTGGGTCGTAATGCATGTTTCAGGCCGTGGGAGAATACATCGGAAAATACATTGCTCAAAGGTATTCGCATTTCATTAGAGCCAGTTTTTTTATATTGAAACGGAATAAATATAGAATCAATGACTTCGAGCCAACCCCCGAGAAACCATTTGTTCTTGGACTTCCAACCGGCTCAAGTCCGATACCGACATACAAATACTTGATTAAGCTGGTCAAGGAGGGGAAACTTAGGTATGCTTTTCTACTGACTGATTGAGTATCTTGTTTTTTCTGATTTAACAATATAGCTTCAAAAATGTGGTGACTTTCAATATGGATGAATATGTTGGGTTACCCGAGGATCACCCTGAGTCATACCACACCTTCATGTGAGTCATCACGTTACTTCCTATCATTTTATCCTTCGAGATCATGACGAACGTTGACACTAGGTTCCGAGAGTTCTTCTCTCATGGTGGGTCGATTTGTATTCTCAGATTCTTGTCTCACGGCTAACAGGAGGATTGGACAGTTGATATTGATCCCAAAAACGTCCATATTCTCGACGGAAATGCTCCCGACCTCATTAAAGAATGTAAAGCATACGAAGAGGCTATTAAGAAGGCTGGCGGAATTGAGCTCTTCTTGGGCGGAATCGGAGAAGACGGTCATATTGCATTCAACGAGCCAGGTATATATCCAATCTTACCCTTCCACAGTATTCTGACTACTCTACAACCCATAGGTTCTTCTTTGGCGTCTCGTACCCGGATCAAGACTCTTGCATACGATACTATTCTGGCCAATTCTCGCTTCTTCGGGAATGACCTATCTAAGGTGCCGAGGATGGCCCTAACTGTTGGTGTGGCTACTGTATTGGAATCTCGTGAAGTCGTGGTTGTTGTCACAGGACTTAGGAAAAGCTTGGCACTGAGCAAGGCGATTGGTGCGTGTTTCTAGAATTCTACTCCCTGTTTGGACTGATTTGTTTGTGTAAATTTGTTTCAGAGGAGGGTGTGAATCATTTGGTGAGTTGCCCGTCCAAGGCATTCTCATAAAACTGGCTTAACGAATGATACAGTGGACTTTGTCTGCTCTACAAATGCACCCATGGTCTTTGATTGTCTGTGATGAAGATGCAACAGCTGAATTGCATGTCAAGACGGTCAAATACTTCAAGTCCATTGAGATGGTACAACAAGAAGTAGAAAAGGCACATGCCAAGGACGAGGCTCAAGGGGTTGGTAACATGGAGTGAGCCATGGCAGGATTGTTCTCTATCAAAGCTCCCTTATTCAGTCTGGCTTGCTGATCAACTGGTGTAGCATGGTTTATTCCCATATTGAATATAAAGTATTTTCAAAATTCATGTCGCATTGACACGCCGTGTAACCTGTTCTTCTCATGTCTCATCTCCCTTGCGTCAGCGTCGGCTAGCCCTATTCCGTGGCATTCCGTGCCCATGTGTCACGCCTTGGTTGGGGTAGCGCCCTCGGCCCGCTAGGACCCTCAGAACTAGCGCCAGGTCGACATATCGCGTGGAATCAATGCTGGATAGCATGCTTTCCGGAAACATTGCACGATTTGGTGTGTAATCTCGGGGAACATGCCGGTTTCATGTATTCGCTCATGTTTCTATCAGACGGTGGCTATTTCAAGGTCTTTCATTTCGACGGCCAAGAAAAAGGCTCGTATATTTGATTTTGTGGATATTACCGCAACGGTCAAACTTCTCACAACCACTACCGAAATCATGATGACTACTGACGTCGCGTTCGCCGTGGCTCAATCAGAGGTTCGGTGATAACGTCCGTCGACACCCGAACTGCGCTTCGGCTGGTGGGCCAAGATAGACCATGCGCATCGAACCAACGTGTACGGAATCCTCGTGGTGTGTAGGCAAAAGTATCTCGGCGCGTACCTTGACAGATTTTCCGATAAACGCTCGGAGCCCGATTTGTCCTACGTGTTCCCGCGGAAAACACATCAAACAAAGCTGTGCAATTGCCGATTGGTCACAGCGTGGGATGGTTCATAAAGAGGCATCTGATCCCGGCCTGGTATATTGTCCCCCGCCTATCTTGGCTCAATCCCGAAACCATCAATAGCCCACGGAAGATAAAAGAGGGGAGCTCCCGGGTACCTCGATCCCTCTCAGATATTACGTTGGTTGATTGTAGGTGACGTCGATGACCCCACTCTCACTATTTATTGACCATTGACCCCCACAGTTTCGCTAAATTGACTTTGTTCGACCTCACACTTTGGTTTGTAGGTATGCAGCAGGATGAGTCTGTACCTTGACTGCTTCTTACTCGTTTGTACAGCCTTTTCCCCTGGTTTTTCTTTCAGTGATGATCCACATAAACTCGCTCCCCTCTGAGGTCCTGGCCCATATCTTTGAACTTGGGACTGCTTCACCAGAAAATGACTTTGGTCAAGAAAATTTCCCTTCGCTGGTCTCTCTTGTATGTCAATCATGGCGCACACTTGCTCTTGATACGCCTACATTATGGAACAACCTTACTCTCGACTCAAAGGAATTGCCTCCGTTTACAAAAACCCGGACATATATCACTCGCTCCAAGGGTACCCCGTTGAACGTTTATCTTGATTTCTCTTCTCGCGCACAACCAGACCTCGTGAAAGCAGTCCTGGACGTAATCCTACCCGAAATTGCGCGCTGGCGCCACCTCATCATTGTGGTGCCGAATTTTGACATTATGTACTCAGCAGTAGAAATGATAGGCGATGCATTCAAACCCTACAAAACCATGGCACCCAATCTCGAAGTTTTGAGGCTCTATGGGCCGCCCGAGTTCGACCCAACACAGCCCGAACCCCGCGATCTACCCCCGCCCATCTCCATCTTTGGACCCACTCATGTTGATCCGGACGACGAAGACGAGTTCGACCCTACTCCCCGCTTACGTGACGTTGTGTTTTGCGGGATACCCGTCAATTGGGGGACATTCCTTCCTTCCAACCTCGAACAACTACAACTTTCCCTTCATTCAGGATCTCGTCAGCCCACGTTCACCCAATTCGCGCGCCTCGTCACTGGGTCTCCCAAGTTACATACATTGATACTCAATGCCAGTGGTCCAACGATTCTACCTCACGGCCACACCGAGCCTTTGAGAGTAGATTTACCGTATCTCAAGTCCCTGACTCTGGATTGTTTCGATCCGGAGTACGTCGAACGTCTCCTGGCTCGCGTGTGCACGCCCTCGCTTGACGAACTTTCGCTGGCTGATGCTTCAGGTGATTCAAGTAGGGTGTTCGAAATGCTTGCTATTGGGCGGGGGTCGAACACCGACGCCGTTGGTCGTAGTGTAGGCGTAGGAGCCCATAATTGGGCAGCTCAAGCATCGACGCTATCTATGGTTGCTGGATCGACGTTATCTCTCAACGGTTATCTTGGGTCAACTTTCTCCGTAGTGGGCGCAGGATCGAGTGCCTCGATCGACAGCACCTCTTCTGCATCCTCGACTGCTGCCTTTCCTCGCCTTACCACCCTCAAAATTAGTTCGGTCGAATGCACCCCGGCCGCTTTCCGCCAGTTAGTTCGCGGTCTGCCTAACCTCACCAACGTGAAGTTAGATGCACGGGACGCGGACCCGGAAGTACTCTGCACTCTGGCAGAGACCGAGAGCGACAATGAGAGCGAAATCGACCCGGAAGATATGGTGCCGCCCCGTCCCACGTTCCATCCCACGTTTCCAAACATGAGGGGATCTGCTCTCGAACGCATTTGCCCACGCCTCCAAACTATCAGCTGCACAGGCGTTCCTGGTAGAGTGATCCGTGAGTTTGTGGCTCGACGAATCAAGGCTCGTGTGCCGATCCGCAAAGTGCGAGTGTGCGTTGCTTCTAGCGGCGATGGAGATGAGGAAAACCCTGAGCCTGCGGTAGAAGGTGGACACTGGTTGAGCGCCGAGGACCGAGAGTGGCTCGAACGACACGTTGAGCTTGAATTTTTTGATGAAGACGAAGAAGAAGATATTGACGGGGGTGCATGGTGGTCTACCTGGGATTAGGGGGCTGGTTCCCAAATTCTATTTTGGGCGAGCTGGGCGAGCTTGCTGAAGCCGATTTACCGGTGGTTGTGTATACGCAGGACGTTTTTGATCGATCTTTCGCCTTTTTGCTGTTGTGAATCCAAATTATCGCGCATGAAAAGTGCTTCCGCATTTGTATAGTAGCCATACACAAGGACATAAATGTATCATTTGACGTTCTGGACTAAGAGATAGGGTAAACATAAGCAATCTAGATATTCCGCTGGTTAGCCTGCCCATCACCTTTCATCTCACTAAGTGCATATATGCATAAACCTAATTTCGTGCTAGTACGTCTGGGTAAGATGAAGTCGCTCCGTACTGTCTAAGTTGACGAGTGGCTATGCCGTATGTATGCGTGATATTTCAGTCTATTACCTTTTTGAATCGACCACCCACCCAATCCCTGGTGTGCTCGCTCTATTGTAATACTGCATTTGCCACATGCCTTACGCACATCGATCATATGCCTCCCATTCATCACTTGAATCTTTAGCTCAATACGCAAACCAGAATAAGTTCAGCCTTGCGAACAGTGAAGTCTACTGTACTCATCCACCAACGTCGAGTAAGGACGAGTTTGGTTAGATCGTTGTTATAACACATGGCGGCAAATAGATCATCTGTACAGTTCATGGATGGTAGAAACATTTTTGAATCTTTGTTATATATCCGATTGGAGCTCTGCTCCTATACAGTCGACCGTTGCATCATGCTCATTCATGGGCTTTAGTCATATACCAAACTGTCTAAAACCAATGATATAGTGCCCTATTGGCCAGGCGGTGACAAACCCCTTCAAAAGGAGCATGGAACGAGCAAACAAGGATGGAGAGCCAACGGTAGCTACCATGTGTTAGCACTTGTTGGTGTTTGCTTGATCTAGGGTACAATCTTGACCCCGATGACAGATACCTCCCGCGTGTTCTTTGTGGGCGCGACTGGCTCCTACGTTAGTATCATTTTACTAGGTATGTGGCACTTACATGGCGTCACATTCGAGAGATAATGATGGTCCGATAATGTGATCAGGCTTCAGAAACCAGTTGATCGCTACTCCAAGAGCCAAGTAATGTTGTATAGGTTATGGTCTTGGGCATGAATTCACCAGCTGTTGACCGACTTCATGTCGAAATCCTTGCCCATATTTTCTGGCTGGTATACTCTTCGAACCACTACATTTCATCATCGCGTGAACATGAGGATGGACATCTTATAGAGATGGAATTCCCCAGACAATCCGAGACAATATCTCACGTATGCTCAACATGGCGACGCGTTGCTCTCGCCGAGCCATCTCTTTGGTCACACATGAGCATTCCTATTAATAGAAATGTCGACCAGCAGCTCCTCGCTTGCACTAAGGCCTACGCTCAACGGACATGTCACCATCCTCTCCAAATCCACTTATACTATAGAGAGAATATATGGATGGAACATCCCTTTCACGCGCACTTGGCCAAATATGGAAATATACGCAAACTCAAGTTTACAGAGGCCGTCGTTGCACCTATCGGCTCGCGGCTATTCGACATCTTTATGTTATATGATCGTCAGGTCCACTTCTCAGCCATAGAGCATTTTCTCACCAATTGTATAACTGGAACGCTCATAAACTACGTTACACGAGTGGGAATTCCGCGGGAGCAACTCTTCATCGGACCTAACAACTCCGAAACCTCACATGGCCTGGTCAACACTCTAGGCCTTCCCGAATCACAGCTGGAAAGCCAGTGGCGTTCCATGAAGTTCCTGGACGTTAGAGGATTATGTATACTCTGGACGAGTGGGCTATACCATGGTCTCGTAGACTTTCGACTAGGGAGCAACGTTTCCGAAATGACTGAACTTGAGTTGGTCGAAATTTTGAGAGTATGCCCAAACCTGCGTACACTTCATCTCATGAATCAGATACATATTCCACTCCTGCGCGGCTTTCCAGCTATAGAGGGAGTTCCTGTGACGCTCAAAGAGCTCGAGGTGCTGAATATTCAAGACTTGGAAGCATGGGGCATTGAAAATGGCGAGATTTTGCGGTGGATACAGCCTGGCTCTAGGCCTTTGCAGTTTACATATCTTGGAACATCAACAGAGGCTCTCGCACGATTTTTTGGACGCTCCAACGTGACAAAGTTCTTTCAGCGTGGGTGGGATTTAGGTACTCTACTTGAGGTGCTACGTATGGCTACCCGAATTCAGACACTGGTGCTCGATGCCTTCGAGTTCGAAGTTGACACTATCACAGCTCTGGTCCACCCGGTGAACGAAGAACAAATGATCATTGGTCCTGTTCCGGTCCGTATCGATCGACTGTACCTGTTTGGATTTGAGAAACTCGCGCTTGCTGATATCCAAGAGGCGATCAACCAGTTCTCAGTGAAGGAGCTGTTTCTTTGGAAGTGCCGTTTGCTGTGTCCGTCGAAAACTGGGCCGAAGATCTATGAGAACGTGGATAGTATTCGGGAGTGGCTATCCAGTATTGAGAATTGCCCTCTTGTCGAGTATCTCACTGGTGATACACAACCCATCGATCCTGAAAACTGGAAATAGATCAACTTCCTTAAATGGCGTTTTGCACCCTGTTGCATTTGTCTGCATATATTACCCCAATATATTTATGGACAGCTGGTTTTTCTGATTAGGAAGATTTACGAGTCCTTTAAGTGCAAAGGTGATGATCAAGGCAGGCAATTCCATGGGTAAAGGACCGGAAGATAGATTTATGTGCGTGAATGAGAGGAAAGCCTTCAGACGGATCCGCGCTACTCTCAGGGATCACGGCGCTAAAGCAGATTGGTCCCCCGATCCATCGTCATGATCACCCAACCTCACGGATCTTACCACATTCATTCAAAGGTCTTGGCCTTCCTGGAACTCCCGAAGCTTACTATCTTGTTCAAAATTCTATGTCTGGATCATAGATCAGGGCGTTCTTCCATCCTCAACTTCTAGCTATGCTTCTCCATCGGCGCCTATCATCTCGAGCATCCGATCGACTTTCCCCTTCTCTCGTCAACACCGCGATTCGAAGTGCCAATCCACAGTACAAGATCCGTCACTTCTCACAGGAGACCGCAGAAAAGATAAATCCAGCTTCAGAAAATACCAGCCGAGCGCTACAACCGACAGATCTACTTGAACTATACCGTGGTCTAGTCATACGAGGGGATATTAAACATGACGAAGAACAAGTTAGGACTGTAATGAGAGTGAGTCAAACGCAGCCTCGAGACATTTATACAATCGTTTATAGCCACTGGTCCATGGTTATTGACAGTGTGCGACAGCTCAGGCGACTGTCCAAGGCACTCGAAGGTTACATCCCCAACTTAATCTCCGGACACGCCGTCCCAGCCATCACTCCGCCAGGAACGAGTTGGTGGACTCCACATCATAAGCTCGAAGAGGAGAGCTCACTTCGCCCATCCAAGGAGTCAAAAGCTCTGCTCCGGAGGGTCGATATAGGGAAGGAGATGGAGGACCTCCCATTTCCGAAGGGTTGGTGAATTTATTTATCATACCCTCACATCAATAAATCGTGCCATCTCAGGACTAATTCTGACCGCTCCCCCTGGTCGAGGAAAAACATTCCTACTCGACCTTTGGTTTTCGTCGCTGCCTACCAAACACAAAGTCCGAAAACACTATAGTACACTTGTATTGGAAATGTACAGAGCTGTTTGGGAGGAAAGTCAGCACCGTGCGAAAGTCGCTCAAGCCCAACGTCACCTGGAGGCCCAAACTGGAATGAACAGGGTTAAATGGTCCGCCGAGCTCAAACAAAAATGGAAGTCCCTCTTTGAACGCGGGATCTGGGACCAACAACCAACCGTTGATACACCGGCTGGTACCACCACGCACATATCGCCCCTTCCGATCTCACAAATTCTCGCCGCACGCCTTTTATTACGGCAAGGGTGGCTGCTTCACATTGATGAACTTCAGCTACTCGATATTGGGAGCGCAACGATTTTATCTGATGTGCTTGCTCATTTTTGGAAGATGGGTGGTGTCGTAGTCGCTACCTCAAACAAGGTCCCCGGAGAGCTGTACAAGAACGGCTTAGGAGCAGAACGTGTTAAAGGATTTATTGCGGCTCTAGAAGCAAGGTGTGATGTCTTTACGGTCGGCGGTGGGCTTGATTGGAGAAGAGAAGAGGATGAAGACGAGATAGATGGAGCACGAGCCAGCGGGGAGGACAAACCGAAGCGGAATTGGTTCACTCGTGGACAACAAGCTGATTTTAATCGTATAGTTGGAGCCATTTTGCAGGATCGGCAACGTGAGTTCATCTAAGAAAACGTCGAATAGCGCCTAACCCACCGCAAATAGCGGTTCATACCACCTTGACCATTTTCTCGAGATCCTTTACCATTCTCAAGGCATATCCTCCAACTGTTACTTCTCCACCAGCCGCACAATTCGCATTTGACGAATTATGCAATACCGCCCTTGGTACAGCCGATTATGCAACACTCGCCTCGACGTTTCCTACTTTGATTATCACGGACATACCGATCTTGAAGCTTGCAACCAAGGATAGAGCAAGACGATTCATCTCTTTGATTGATGCCCTGTACGAGGCGCGAGTCAAGATTATTTGTATGGCCGAAGCCGAGATCGATGGAACATTCTTCCCCGAGGAATTGAGAGGCGAAGAGTTAGAAGGGAGAGATAATGAGCAAACAATGATGGAAGAGGCTCTCTCCGAAGGGAATATTGTCTATCGACCCAATGTCTCGACTTACCAACCTGTTGATCAAGATCCTCCTGCTGAACGGGACAATAAGAAGCCATCGCCAAGAACCTCGAGAAAAGAAGGACTTTCAATTAAAGAATTATCGATATTTACTGGCAAGTTTATACGCATATATTCATCCCCCCCTCTACCTATTTACCATGTGGTGCTTCCAGGTCAAGAAGAAAAGTTCGCATATTCTCGTGCAACCTCTCGTCTCGTCCAAATGACTTCACCCAAATACGCCGCGCAGGCAATATGGCAACCTTTAACCCGGGCACAACAGCCGTGGCACGTCGACACGCCGCCCTCTCGGCCGTCCGACTACAATCAGATTCCGACTTTTGCTACCGAGGATCAGGTGTTAGAGAAGGATTGGGCAGAAGAAGCGTCGTATGATGCCCGACGTAGTCGGAGGGGTCGTCCTGAGCCACCTCGATTGAGCGAAAACCATGCTTGGGGTGTGCGAGATGACTGGGGAAAGGGTGTAGGCGACTGGGGGAAGGGGAAACCCAGGCGGTGAACATATATTCTGAACCATCTCCAAGGTTGACAATTTGCATGTCTTTAGGCCTATTCAGGATAGAAAACAAGGCCAAGTTTGATGCATTCCCCTGTAGTCAATCCCCTTTAATTATGTTGGGGTCTGGTGATCTTAGCTTGCTTTCCCATTCAATCAGCGTGCACACGATCTTAAAACTCAAATATCAGCCCGGGCTGTCTGATGAACTCCAACAAAATACCAACACGCAGATGCATGAGGGAATCGTCTGAAATGTATATCCAGGTACGCGATTTTTTTAGCTACAACAAAAGCGAATATTGGTGTATTGACCTACCGCATATCAATTCATGCTTCAATTGGTGTGCACTTGATTTATACTTTGTCGGCTTTATGATCCAGGTGAAATTCTGCTCCGGCATAATTAGAGGTCATTAATTCACTCGATGGCGTGTTGGTTTATGTGAGCCTAGCTAGTAAGTTGTGTATGTGAGTATAATGTGGAGCTATAGATAAGGCTTCAGGCCATGCGATTTGCCGAAACATGCTGGATATGATACGACATTCCAATTGTAGTCTGGTCGAGTGATCTGAAAAAACGAGTCAAATAATTCGAGTGCGGCATGCGCAAAGAAACGTACCAGCTATATGCTCAGCGAGTTGATGTTTAGAGTCGACCTATGCTATAAGTACATTCCCAGCTAGACTTAAAGTAAGCAACGGAATGAAATGTGTGAGCTACTTTGGGATCATATACATGGCCCCCAACATCCAAGTTACTCAGTGCCAGACCGGGTCATAACTCCCTTTGACACTTTTCAACAATAGACACTATACTACGATACTCAACATTCTTGGCTCATGTGTAAAACCCTGGAGTATAAAGAGCGGAAAACATTTTTTTTTTTTAATTTGGGGGGTTGAGCTAGCATCTCTTTCCTTGAAGGTTTGTCACTATACCTACTGTGTAATATATGATACAAAAGGTCCTATATGCGCCATCTAAAAGCTCGAGTGCAAAGGCAAGCACTTTGTCTGCAAATAAACTTCATAAACCCGATTGTCTTTGTGCCCTCACCTCCCATTTACAATCCAAGAACCCCCAAACTACCAACCAAAGTAGGCTTATGTAACAGATCTTACCGAGTAAAACCCTTTTTATATAGAAACACTCAGAACTTGAAGGACTATAATACCCACACAAGTCTACACGGACAGCGGTGTGCACAAGTTACCCTCCAATGCATTACAAACCTTACTGCAGAACCGGGATTTGTTTGTCCCCAAGCTCACGTGACCTCCACACAGCAGTCACACAGCGCGAAAAATAAACTTTTTAACATCGCCATTGAACAAATACTCTGAATGTAATGTAATATACAACGTTGGCGGGCCATGACAGAACGGATAAAAAAACCATGACAAGGTACATTTCTAGTCTTATAAAAACGATAAAAGCAGCGCATCATCCTGTTTTAACGTGAGTAAAACAAAGCAAAACAAGACAGGAAAAAAAGAAACGTTGTGGGACGAGTCAGAAAATAAGAATCGATGGGCATGAGTGATATTTCGTAGAGAGTAGTGAAGAGCATGAATCAACGTTTAGGAGATGGGGGTTCGGATAGGGTGGATGGAATATGGGTTTGCTCGTAACTGATCAACTACTACGACTATGACTATTACTCTTCGATCTTCTTGACCAAAAGCATACAATGCTGTCCACCCGCACTCGCGTCCTGGACAAACCAATTGTCAACGTTCTTCCACACGATTCGTTTCGGTGTCTTTTGCTGCACAACGCTCTCTTCGTCGTCTTCCTCTTTGGTCAACCCAAGTTCGCACGATTGACCGTCGCCCCAGCTGTAGACATGTCCGGACTTCGAAACGGCAAGAGTATAGTCTGTTCCGACCGAGACGCGAACAATGGGTGTGCGTGGAGGGTATACCGACGCTTCGGCATAGGGTCCGACGTCTGGGTCGAGTTTGTCGGCGGTGGGAGGTGGGGGGAAAGGAACGAGGACAGGTTCGGACATGGCGAACTTGGCCTCTTCCTCATCGTCCGGGTTAACGATCGCCGGGTGGTCATCACCGATGCCCAATTGAGAGTCGGTCAAGGTTCCACAGGCGTAGACTCGGCCATCGGAGGTAACGAATACCGAATGATGGTTTCCACCGCTAGCTTGAACAACACGGGCGTCGTGGCCAAGAACGTCGGGGTGTAAGGCGGGTATAGGGGTAGGTTGAAGAATTTGATCTTCTTCGCCAGGGATACCACACTGGCGCTTGACGTTGAGTCCCCATGCATAGACAACACCCTTCTTGTCGATTGCGAAAGAGTGGTATGCACCGCATCCGATCGAAACAATATTGCGCAAGTGAAGTTTTTCAGGGAACAGGCCTGGGGGGAATTAATTTAGTTTATCGCGGCCGAGGATGTTTAAAGGAGACTGACCTCGCTTCTTGTGTCGTTCAAGAACCTTGCGACCGAGTTGGAATTGTTCGCCTGTGCCCCAGACATACACATGTCCAGTTTCCGTAAGTGCCAAGCAATGGTCCCCTCCACAGGCAATTTGAACAAAGACGTCCTTGGTGAGCGCTTCGAGTGTTGTGGGAAGGTACTGAATACGGGCAGAGCCGGGTCTGCCATCGAAACCAAAGGCTCCCTCATTCGACTGAAACAGGTTAGTTGGTTATCGGCAACCCGTAAAACGAAACGACTTACTCGGAAAGAACCCCAAGCGCGGAGTTGTCCGTTTGTGCCCAAGGCAAGGCTCACGTTGTTTCCAGCAGCGACCGAGACGGCGCGGAACTGTTCTTCGGCCAGGGTGTTAAGCACAGTTGGGGTGGATTCGGCAACGTCGCTGTCAATGGTCTTGGATGGGTCCTCAGGGTCGGGCCCCTCGACCAAACGCCCAAGCGCGCCATCGTCGTTGGTTCCCCAAGTCCAAACCTAACTCAAAAAATCAGAATCAAGCAACAATAAAAAAGATCCAACATACCTTGCCAGCCTCGTCAATCGCAAGGGTGTGCAAGCCTCCTGCGGCAAGAGATTCGACGCCAGCGCCTTCTCCACCTAATTTGCCCTCGTCCGAGGCCGTTTTGAAGAACTTTTGCATCCTCGGGCGAGGGTACTCGCCCGTAGCGTTAGGGCCCATGCCAAACTGCGACGAGTCTCCGTTGCCAAAGACCAAAATCTGGTAGGCGGGTCGAGGGTGCTCGGGAATAGCAGGAACCGAGTTGAGTGTGGTACCAGCCGGCTTGGGCTTGGGAGGCTGACCTCTCCTACGAGAGGAATTGGAGAGCAGACTGTCGGTTTTCTTGACGCCATTGACCTTTGGTTTGGGCGCTTCTGTCTCTGGCTCGGGCTGAGTCGACTCTTGGGCAGTCTCCTCCTTCTCCTTGGTGGCCTCTTCCTCAGCGGCAGTCTCCTCGGCAGCGGTCTCTTCAGCAGCAGTCTCCGCGGCAGTATCGGCCTTGGCCTTTTTGGTGGGTTTGGCAGGAGCGCTAGAGGCAGGCTCATCGTCAGGAGCACGTTTCCGGCCGCGTGTGGGAGCCTTCTTGGGCTCTGCGGCTGCCTTGGACGCAGCCCCCTTGCTAGTTCTGGGTGCAGTCTTCTTGGTAGTTGCCTTTTCGGCCTTTTCTACCTTTTCGGTTGCCGCAGCTTTGGTAGCAGACGCTCGAGGCTTCGAAGTCGTAGCCTTCTTTGTCTCCGTACTCGCAGCAGCAGCTTTCGTAGACGATTTAGGGCGGGCCATTGCGGCTGAAATACACTCGTTATGAGCTAATCGGTAGTGGTGGAGCCTAGTGAGGTCACTTACAAAAGGGAAACGAGCGAGTGGGGGAAAGGGGGATGGAAGACAGGTGTGAGTTCAAGTTCGATCTAATGCGAGATTTTGGGTCTGCACGGACCCTGAAGTTCAGGTGAAAACAACGTCACGTGTTTTCATCTTCATCTCGGACGAATCACACCCTCTGGTTCTTCCGATTGGACCTGGCCAGTGTCGTCATGCTGGAACACATGTCAACGTTGTTTCGCACGAGGTGCGACCAAGACTGAGTAATCTCTTTAAATTTATTATTATTATTTCTCTACATTGCCCGCCCATGACACCATTGGAAAAATTCGCATCTCCGAGTTATTTCGGATAGTTTGACTCGGTCCACGCGTCGCGTTATCACCGAAAAACGAGAGAACACGATAGTTGGCCTTGCCAGATCAGCCGGGCCGTTTATGCTGTACGGCATCGTACCAGAAATCAAATGCGTCAGTGGCAATCCTGTCTCACCCGTAAAGCACACAAACGCGTCCAATTGATGGGCTGTCCTAGCAACACACGCTCGAAACCTGTTTGATTCGAGCGTTTGTCTCTGTTCTTAGCGCCCGAATGAAGAGACTTTGCTCATTGTTACTCAGCTAATCGGCGATATCCGGCCTTGAGCTTCAGAAACTGAGTTGCTAACGAAAATGAGTCTGATTTCGTGTACATCGATCTTCCTTGTTCGGCGAGAGATTAATAACTCTGTTGACCAACTAAAACGGTTGAGATGACTCGTGATTGAAAGACAAGCATTTATTATAAATACAGGTTCGATACCCAAGCTGCAACGTTACACTTCAACTTCAGGGCATACATTCAATATTCGCAACGGATTCGTGTATCATCTTAACCTCTTCAACACAAAGCATAAACTCCCTAATTCATCGTAAATCCGAGCTCGTTCGCGATTCCATCAGTACTCACGAACGCTACGTTCACTTCATTGTACTGGACCCGGCTCTCGCTTCACCCCTAGTCGACTTTGAGTCTAAGATATTCACCCTTGGGTTCGATCCTGTGCACCATTCCGCCCGTAGCTTCATCCCATTCATGATCACTCGTGACGGCAGAAGTGTCAGCATAAAAGGCGAACAGAGTGGTATCGCCTAAAATAGGATCGGATGAATTAGCCTGAACATAGATAAAGAGTGCCCCCGAAAGTGTGACGAGCAGCTGCAAAACGGCCCAGAGATAGAGTCGTAGCATGTTAACGACTGCAAGAGATGCTGGCGGCGATACCGAATAACCTGACTCCAGAGATTCGCTGGCAATGCCCTCGTTCAAAGCCGCCCAAGACGCAGCATATGATCGAGTAAGAGTTCCGATCACCATATCGTCAAAAGTAGGCCACGAAGGAGCTACATCAAACGACTCCTTTTCTCCAAATATAGATGCTGTAACCAGTGGCATAATGCGCAAAGCTTCTCCAATCATCGATCCAGGTGAAGGTGAAGGGACATCATTAATCTTGAGTTGAACGATCCGATCAGATGAGATAGTACAGTTGTTGCAATTGACAACACCCGCCGTGTATGATACCCATGCAAACTTTAGGCATCGTTCACCCTGGAGGTAACCAGTGGCTAGTTTGCGTCCTTGGTAATCACTTATGGTGCAGTGACCTTTCCATCTGAACGACGCGTAAGGCACATATACCAGTAATCGTCGCTCAGAAACTACATTATGGATACGCCCTGCGTGATATATCAGGTATGATGTTGGGACCAGAGCCATTTGGCCTTTAATTAGGGGACAGAAGCTGCTCCCTGTAATATTCAATTTTGGACATATAACGCCGTCGACATTATATTGAGGATCTTTGTACTCTTCACTATCTTCTTCTAACCACTCGATTTTATGCACCGAGAAATAGGGTAATGCCACAGAGTCAATTCTAGTCCCAACTTCGAGTTCATTAAGCTGCAGAATGAAGCGCCTGATGGTAGAATTGTCGGAATCTCGCCCCCAAGTGAGTATGTTTCTGAATTTAGCGTGCTCAACGGCTGATTCAAGAAGAACACGTTCATGCCCTGCCACCATCCGATTCCACCGCCCATACTCGGTGTGTGGGATATAAACAGTATCGTCGCTCAAACGCCGATGAGGGTGGCTGGAGGACTCCCAAGTAATCGAGCCGGTAAGAATAGGAGCAGAAAATTGCACAGGGAGTGTAAGTGCTAGTATGATCCAGATTATAACAAAACTAGAATAGTTCGGAGACCTTGGGGCCGTCTGGATGGATGGTAGCATGATGCCGTAGGAAACCATGCTCCGTAAATCCCGATGTTTCAATCCGTGTTCGCGCATTAATATGAATGCACATCGCCAGCATAAAGAGCCAACCCAACACGCTGTAACTAAGCGCAAACCGGCCAAGGCGAAGGATAGGATGGTGGTGATATCGGATTGCAGAGGAGAGTAGTAAACCCATGGGACCTCGGTACCATTTCTTAGTTTCACCCATGGTCTCCGTTCATTGAAGTTGAAGTGGCGTCTTTGAACGTAGAGCCTCATAAAAAGGAAGATACCGAGGAGAAGAAGGAAGTGTAATAGTAGAGGCCAGACGCCTACAAGCCATATGTGTAAGCTTTTTCGTCGTGAATCGGTGATTTTTTTGGGTTGGTAAAGGGCATGAGGGATATCCGGGGGACTCGGGGACGAGCAAGGGGTTTTATCAGCATAATTGCGTGTAGTGAGAGGTGAGCTTGACATCCGTAGCTAATTGTTCTATCGTAGTCCTTTACTAGACACCGTCCTAGAATCAAGGGGGTTACCTGTATTTTCTTGTTTGAGTTGTGGTATAGACGTACTCAATCACAGGCATGTACATTGTCGAGATGGGGGCCACGAAATGTCAGGTTACACATCACGATAGAAAAGGAAATATCCCCGCCTGCAAACTGAGTCCGATGCCCTCCCATTGGAGGATAGGCTCGTTTACTTAAACTGAACAAGACCCGCTCCATTATGAGAATCCGATTTCAGAAGAGGGGAGGGAGGTTGGAATTTCGGTTAATCGGCTCAAGAACCCAAACGAGCGTTTATTTCCACCCTTTCAAAACGCGATATATTCTGAGTAGCCCTGTCCCTCATAGACTAAATTCTCACCAATCCTTGCTCAAACCATCGGTGGTATCCGGCCTCAAGTTTTAGGAACTGCGTTATCAACTACGATGACTGGGTTTGTGTACATGGAGCTTCCTTTTTCGGCTAGCTATAGCGCTAACGCCCTCAGCACGGTGTAAGGTTAACATGCTAAAAACAAGTATGCGTACTCAAGTAAAACCTGGGCTGTAAGAGAAATCAATATATACTAACTTTAGTCATCAAATCAAACCACTCTTAGTCTGATTCATGTTGAAGAAATTATACTCGAATTGTTGTTTTCAGGTCATATCATACTCAAAAAAGACGTCTTTCACCAACATACTAGATTTCAGGACTTTGTTACATTGGAGTAGCGCAAGATCCGGAGCGAATACGCAGTCAACCCTGGGAGTGACATTGCCACGTTGTGATTCAAAATTGATCTCTCATTATGAATACAGGCTCACTATCCAAACCGTAACGGTGTGCTACACTTCACAATCAGGGCATACATCCAACACTCGCAACAGATACGCGTGCCATCTCCGACTATTCAAAACAAAACCATAAACTCGCTAATTCATGGTCGATTCGAGTTCGTGCGTGATCCCACTGATACTCACAAATAATATATGCGCTCCATCGTGTTACTCCTAGTTCCCACCATGTCTCTACTCGACTTTAACTCTCAGGTATTCACCCTCGGACTCGATCCTGTGCACGATTCCGCGAGGTGAGTTAGGCAATGACGCCTATGGTATACTGATTTATCTGTTGGTTTTATACACAATAAAACCAGCCTTGAGCTCTAAGGGTACTCACGCCTCGCTTGCGTTGTTGTGGGAATGAGTCCAATGTATGTGACCCGACTGCCCGGACTTCCTGAATTATACAATGACTCGCACCAGAAAAGAAATCTTACCGGTACCAAGCTAATTCGGGCATATTACTAGTGTTATGCGCTTAACGCTGTTTTGCTGTTAGAGCCCCGATGAATACATATTCGGGCTGTGTAACTTTCAATCATACAGGATTGTACGCCCCTGGTATACTACCCAAGCTCTATGTAAAGCCTTTTGCCTCGATCGAATACTATGATACTGTGCCAATATGTCATTCGAGTTGGCCTGTCAGCCAACATACTTTGCCTCAGACTATCACTAAGGTGAATGCGTAAATTAAAACTACGATATTGTCACGAACAGTCATGGTGCTTCTATAGCATTTTGGAGATGTGAGAGATTCATATACGGATTCATCACCAAACATAAGGGATGATACGATAAGGAACTTCTTTTTTGTACTGTCTGTACGCCTCACCGATCTCTGCATTCTCTTCGATCACCTTCTCCTACTCACGTGTTCAGATCAGACTAATCAAGTGTATACAATACACCCACTTACCTCCATTGGCATTTTGATTGCGAAGGCAATCGAAGTAAGAACAAGGGCAGGTGCAAAAACCCAGTTCCAGAACATGGGCTATGTGGAATATGAGCCCCAGAATAAGTGATTTCCATCAAGCATATCGTACTTACAATAAGAATCAATTGTTCAGACATGGCAAGGCTGTCACGATTTCTCAGTTTATACAATTACGCTATTTTGTGGTGCTGCTTACAAGTATCCTGGGTGACGGACGAGAGCATATGGCCCAGTCTTCACAATCTTGGGCCGCTCACGAACCTAAGGAATTCAAATGAATATACACTCAAAACGAGTACGCATATACTTACCCCGATAGCTCCCCACTGCGAACCAAGATGCTTAAATGTAAGCCTGGCTCCATACACACCCACGAACGTTGCAGCACATGCACCGAGCCTCAAGCCAATGTATAGCTTGTTGCTCTCGATAGGAGGCAAACTAGTCTTGGACAGCCATCCCGGGACACGGAATCCCGTAAAAGGCAACGTGAATACAAATGCAGCAATAGGGACAAACAATCCCAAGCCATGAATGACTGAAATACTTTGGCCTTGCTTGCCAGGAGGCATCGCCTTGATCGCTCCCGCCTCCTTCTCAATTTGAGCCCGCTGGTGTGCGCTTGGGAGGCACCGATTGAACCAATAGATAATGGACGCCCAGCCGGCCGCATTGAGAGCCTGAGTCTGGGAAATGGAGATATGCAAACCTGCGATGTAGATGATCATGATCGAAATGCTTGGCTAGTTGGGTAGCTGGAAATGATGAGTGATGGCGAAACTACAACAGACATGACTCCACTTATATAGCCTGCTGAAGACCTCCTAACCTCCGCTATCCATAGCAGCTTTCGGGGCCACCTGGTTTTCCGGCCTCCGAGCTGAGGACCTTAGCGGTAGTGGTCGGCGCTTACTTGTCTAAGTTGGAGCTGATTGGATGGGATCATTGGCACGATTATTATGTAATGTCCACTTGCCTGCCCTTCGTTACTAAGTTGGAGCCAATTGTTGCACCGCTTTGTGTTGGTTACTTTACCTCTGATCAAGGCAAAGCTTCTTCCACTCCGAGTTCACCGTTCACCCTCACTTCTGATTCTATACACGTTTGTACTCCGGCGCCTTGCGTTACAAAGCCAAGGCAACAGGGTGCTCACCCCAATAGTGATGGATGGTCATACCTGCGGTATTTGAGCTAATAGAACTTTCCAGGAAACAATATCATAGATATGCGCCATCCGAAACAACCGACTTCCTTTATCCACAGCAGAACTTGGAACCACCAGACCCAAGCGTCATAATCGCGATTTGGGATATTTGACCGTGAATTATGTAATAGTCAGTACTGCCACCCATTGCCGGCTTGGCCGTGGTTGCGAATTCCATGTTTAGAACACAATTGTTCCCGGTTTAACCTGAATTTATCCACCACTGACACTCAGCTTACTCCTTTCTTGACTTACGACCCACATTAAATCCCACTTTCTTTGAGAATATCGTTGGTCTGGAACCTCGACACAACTAACGTCATCTCCTCGTGGTTACGTGCCCCACTTCCTATTTCAAGTCGAATCCACCCGACGACGCACTTTTTCGCTTCCGCTCCTTGCTCGTGTTGATAGCCAACCAACGACGACCATGTACAAGTCTCGGTTTTTGGTGCCTTTTCTCTTATTCTCAGGTAAGCCCCATTGTTCGGTCGCGTTTCAATTTTATTCATCTATAAAATTATGATTTACCAGCATGGGTACTATTACTACTCGTCTCGATCTCCCTCCCGATCATCAAGCCTATCTATATACTGGAAGTAGATGCTAAAGTTTCACCCAGCGTCCAGACAAGTATCGCGACCAGTATTCGATTCGGAGTATGGGGAATGTGCCTTGGATTCTACAGATTCGGGTATGTTAGCATGCGACAAGACGTGATTTCTTGGCTCAAATGACCGTACAGGCCCGACGGCGCAAGTTGGGACGATGCTGGCTCTTGCACGCCTCCAAGGCTAGGGTATACTGTCGACGATGCCATCTTGCAACTTACGTGAGTACCAGCGCCCGAATTCAGCGCGATATTAAAATTTGCATTTAGAGGACAGAAAGATCTTGCCAAAATTGCGCTTAAAGCTCTCATGGGTATCCTCATCTTGCATCCTATTGGTGAGACCATTTCCCTCTAGCGTTCTATATACAAAACCTGATGACCAACGGCGCAGCCTGTGGACTTGTGTTCCTCTCTCTCCTTGCGTCGCTCGTAACGACCTGGCACCCGGTCAGGGCTCTTAACGTGATATCCCTGATTGCTGTGATTCTCTCGGCCGTGGCGGCGACAATCGTTTTTGTCATTGACAGTGAGTTGATTCAAATTCTACGTATTGTGGGTCTAATCTGGCCTGCTAGTTGTTTTGATTCCGATCGCACGTCAAAAGGTCGAAGAAGCTACCAAGAACGCCCTCACCGTTGCGCTAGGAAATGGGGCTTGGATGACTTTGGGTGCTGTGGCTGCTTTGTGGTTGGGCGTGATCGGGGCCAGTGTGATTGCTTGCGGGTGCTTCGGATGTGGAAAGCGTCGGGGGTGAGTTCACTCCTTCTCAACTAGCTTACACCCGGAATTTGACGGTCTGTTTCCAGTCGTCGCGCAAAGAAGAACCAATATGGTGGTGCAGAAAAGTTGCACAGTCTGGACAATGGAAGCTCTGCGACTGCGACTGAGATGAGTCCTCGCCAGAGTGAGGGGCATAAGCAGCAGGGCCAGTACCAATATAGGTATCCTGGCGAGGCTTAAGTGTCCTCGTGTTTACCCTCTCTTTATTTACTCTGGACTCTCTTGAACTCGCGTCTTAATGTAGCTATAGGTTGTCCTCCTGTCCTCATACCCTTTCTTTTTGGTCTGGATTTTACACATTCCCTTTTTCTCTTCTTGCACACTAGTCCGCCTCTGGAGTATGGACATTTCACCGATATATACAGCGCATTGTTGATCTTTGACGACTTTTATGAGCCTACTTGAGTAGGCGCACTTCATGCTATATACATTTAATTAATATTATATGGACCTGTGGTTTATTTAGTTTACGATGTGTCGGCGCTTGACACGCGTGTCTGATCAAGCAAGATAGACTTGCTCTGGTCCACCATACTCGACTAATCACAATGAGCAATCAACCCATTTATTACAACAAGGTTGGCCGGCACATACCCTAGACTAAACGCGTAACTCATCATCCAAAGCTGTTCTCCAGTCCGAATATATTGAAACAGTACGCCTCTTCGCATGCCTGGCACCTATCAAACCTCTCACTCACTATAGGATACAGGAAATAAAGTCTCTCGGCGCGCCACTATTGCAGGTCCTCAGAATATCATACTAGGCGGAAAGACCGTTATAGCCAGCGGCGCAATCATTCGTGGAGATTTAAGACGAACTGGGACAGGGTCGGCGGTCGTTATTTCGCTAGGGAGGTACTGTCTGATCAGTGAGCAATGTATCATGAGGTGAGTTGCGCCTCCTTGTAGCCTTGGTGGACAATCTCATATGTGATCATTAGGCCGCCGTATAAGACCTATCGGGGTAATTTTAACTATTACCCTATGAAGATTGGCGATCATGTTCACATTGGTGCGGGCACCGTGGTGGAAGCTGCCACAATCGGAAACCACGTTGAGATTGGGAAAAACTGCGTGATTGTAAGATTGTCCGTTCCAATGGCCTTTTTACACTTACTCACCACCACCTAGGGCAAGTTCACTATAATCAAAGATTGCGCGAAAATCGATGATAATTCGATTGTACCGCCCAATACGGTTATTCCTGCGCTCGCGAGGTTTGGGGGCTCACCTGGTAAGTAATACTGAATTTGCACTTTGAATTCTTCATTAAATTTGTGATTTTTTTTTCTCAGCCCAATTTATTGAGGAACTTCCAGAGTCTACGATGGAGAATGTCGAGATTCATACCAAGGGATATTATTCGCGGTTTCAACCGCAGGAGCCTGCAGGCCACTAGTTGGTTATCTTATTCACTGTCTAGTATTACACGAATCTCGATTTCCAGTCCATTTATGGGTGGCAGAGCGTATTGATATCTCATAAGTAACTCAAAACTATCTTCTAGCCAGTGTAAATATGGAACGCTTAGGGTTGCACGGATGCTATTAAAATAGCGAAGAGAGGAGCACAGTTACCATTTATAAACCTTGGGTTCGGTGATATGTTTTCAACGACTAGCAAACCCACATGCGTCACAGATGATTTTATGGAACGATCTCGTAGATACCAATAATATTGGGTTATTTCCGCACTTTCGTTGGTATAACAACACAAGGATTGATAATTATGCTTCGTACAGGCCAGGAAACTGTTTGCTTGGGCCCAGCTAGGAGCCTATATGGATATATGGCACCCACCGACTGAAATTCTTTTCCCCGACCTTGTCCCGCAACTCTGCAACCGCGTAATGTAGCGCTTTGCCTGCTTCTCCGCTCCCAAGCTTTCCGTCCTTCATCAACCAACCATACACCTTGTCAGCTACTAGCGGTGCATCATCATCGTACACCGACCACATTGTGGCAATCACGCTCGAATACCCGGACATCAGCATACCTGATGCAAGATGAATAGCTTCGTCAGGTAGCTTCTCGTCGCCCGTCGCGGTTTGGCAAGCGGACAAGAATGCCAAACCTTTGTTCTTGAAGAATCTCCGGTTGATCGACTCTAGGTTCAGCGTGCCATTGTGCAGGAAGAATCCGCTTTCGGTTGGGTTCTGGACATTCTGATGGGCATGGCAGGCAAGATGGACCCAGTCGTGTTGCTCCATTGCATCGAGAACGGCCCCAGTGGTTGCTTGACTTCCCAACAGCTCCGAGTACTTGACTCTCCCTTTTAGATGTCCCGTTACACATTCAAGCTCTTTGACGGTACCTGGCAACCTCTGATGGCCTGGTGTAGCTTCTTGGCCAACAACGAGTACTCGCGAATCACGGTTCAGTGTGCCAAGAGATGAGCCGAGAAGAGCGGTGAGCGTAGGCGTGTAAGAGGATATGACATGATCGAATACTCGTGATTGCGGTTGGTTGTAATCCCCGGCAGCATGCAATGGTAGAAACGACACTGCGCCTGTCGGACACCATGTTATATGCGGCACGTTCTTCGCTGTCTCATCGGTATTTTTCTGCCAAGGCATCATGGTTAGTGTAGCTCGGGAGGCAGGTATGCAAACGAACCGTATATCCCAAGAAGTCTAGCACTGGCTTGACAATATCGTACCAGAGGTCCGACAGTATGTTTTCGAAGCCCAGTTCTTCCTCCTGCATTGGCCGGCGTTCAGCGCCGCGTTCACTCGATCGCCGGCTCCTGCTCGAGTTTTCCATTTCTAAACGAATTCGCTGAGCCTTCGTTCCAGTAAAGTTGGGGAGAGGGATGTGAGTAACGTTGACACGTCCAGGTACGATCAAAAGTGCATCGCAATTATTTTCCTCGCAGTTGATAACGACAACCGGTCCGTTTCTTGCAGCTTGGGCAAGATCAATCGAATTTGGTGGCATGAGAAAATTCCCAAATCCTGGTAATTTGCGTGCCTGAACTAGTAGATCCGTATATTCCCTTGCCAGACGATGGCGATGCTCTGCTGTGTCTATAGCCGAGTGGAAGATGGAGGATTAGGTAGTGGGGGACTCTGAGTTCGCATAATGTAGTTGCTGGGAGATCGACTTTATTTGAGTGGCAAGGCCAGGATGGGAGGACTGAAGCACGTCCACCGGGGACCGAAGCATAAGGCTCTGATTCCATACCACACATCGTGCATGTTCGAGCCACTCAAGCGCGAGAGAGTACTCTGATGACAAAATGGTGGTCGAGGCTGCGCGTACGGCCAAGTTCTCGGCTGATAAAATATCTTCATATCGTTGAGCAGTTGTAGAGCCGAGCCAGATAAAATGAGGAAGAGCTTCGATGGCTGCACGAAATGCTTCAATGATTTTGAGGTAGGCATGCTTTGAGGCAAGCTTTGCCCATGCAAGAGCACAGTTAAATACGTTGCGCGGTGTCCCATTCAGTAGCTGTGATGCTTTGCGAAATGAATCAAGTGACGCGTCCAATTGGGAAACCTCATGTGTATGCTGATACTGGCTATGACAACCTAAAGCCCAATTGAAATGCCGTAAACATAGATTTGGATGCCCGTCAGGGGTCAGGCTTAGCGCACGAAAGTGAGAATCAATCAACTTCTGGAGATCGCTGACTTCTCCCAGACGTTGGTACCGATCAGTGTATGATACCCCAAGATCAGCGTGCCGATCTGATAAGTGTGGATGATTTTTAGGAGTGAGCGCGAGTGCATGAGATCTGTATTCGATCGACTTTTCGAGGTCAGCAAGCTCATCCAGGCGTCGATATCGGCTGGAGTATGATAGGCCTAGATTCGCATACCGGCCTGGCAGCTCTGCGTGTCCATCTGAAGTGAGTTCCAGTGCACGAGAGAAGAACTCAATCGCTTCTTGGAGGTCACTGAGTTCACCTAAGCGCCAAAATCGATCAATATACGATGCACCTGTGTTGGCATGTCGGTCTGATAGGTCCGGGTGTCCATGGGGAGTGAGTGTGAGAGCGCGGGTATTGCATACAACTGAGTTTTCGAGGTCAATCAGTTCGCCTAGGCGCTTATAACGATCGATATATGCCACACCCAGCGCAGCATACCGGTCTGAGGAATCCGGATGTCCCTCGGGGGTAAATAAAAGAGCTCTATGCTTGTATTCGACCGATTTCTCAAGGTCAGCGAGCTCGCCCAGGCGTCGGTATCGATCGCCATGTGACACGCCTAGACTAGCATGTCGGTCTGGCAAGCGCGGGTGGCCTTCGGGGGTGAGCGTGAGTGCACGGAGGTCGTATACAATTGCACTTTCAAGGTCAGTGAGCTCCCCCAGGCGTTGATACCGGTCAGTGTATGATGCCCCAAGACTAGCGCACCGGTCTGGCAGGTCTGGATGGCCGTTGGGGGTGAGTGTAAGGGCATGAGACGTATATTCGATTGACTTTTCGAGGTCAATTAGTTCACCAAGGTGCCGGTATCGATCATTATATGATACTCCTAAGTCAGCATGCCTGTCTGCCAAATACGGGTGGTCGTCGGGAGTAAATTCGAGCGCATGAGAGAAGAATTTGGTCGATTTTTCAAGGTCGCTGAGTTCTCCTAGGCGTTTGTATCGATGGCCGTATGACGTCGCCAGACCAGCATGCCAATCCGGCAAGTCTGGGTGTCCTTCGGGAGTGAGCATGAGTGCACTAGAGTCGCATTCGATTGCCTTCTCCAAGTCATTGAGTTCGCCCAGGCGTTGATATCGGTCTCTGTATGACTCGCCTAGAGCAGCATGATGGTGTGGCAAGCTAGGATGGTCGTCTGGAGTGAGTGCAACCGCACGAGACTTGTATTCGATTGACTTTTCAAGGTCATTGAGTTCACCCAGGCGTCTATATCGATCTGTATGTGTTACGCCCAGATTAGCATATCGACCTGGTAAGTCCGGGTGTCCGTCAGGTGTGAGTGCGACTGCGCGAGAAATGTACTCTGTTGCTTTTTCGAGGTCGGTAAGCTCGCCCAGACTTCGGTACCGAACCCCATATGACGCGCCCAGGCCAGCATGCCGAGCCGGCAAATTTGGGTGACCTTCAGGAGTGAGTGAGAGTGCATTGGAGAAGTGCTCAATCGCACTGTCGAGATCGGCATGATTGCCCAGTCGCTGATATCGAACACCATACGACACGCCTAGGTCAGCTCGTAGGTCTGGCCACCTCGTGTGACCTTGAGGCGTGAAGCCTAGTGCATGAGTCCCATACTCGATTGCTTTCTCGATATCATTGAGCCTTCCAAAGCGTCGAAATTCATCAATATGAGACTTCCACATCTGAGATAGGCGTTCACGACCTATTCAGTGGGATATCAGTTACGCAGAATGTGCTTTATAAGTACCATTCTCGTGCTTACTTAAGTCGCACGCTTGAAAATCACTATCCGAATCCATCTTCTCTACCGCTTTTTTACTGTTTTGGCCCAGTGTATCTGTTAGTGTACCTCTGGCTTGATCCTTCGTTACTGATGGGATATATATGCTATGGTATAGTGACAGTTGTCTTCTTGCGGAGTCTCACGTGTCCAGCCTGAAAGTTAGTATGTAATCCATGGATCCATTGGGTTCTGCATTTCGGCGACTTGATCACCTATCTCTGGACATTTTTAGATGATTCGAGCTATCTCCTAATTATTGTAACCATCCTGGCCACGGAGAAGCAAGGGCGAAGCCCGATTTAGTTGAGCACACACCTGGTAGTTTTTCTATGCGCATTTTTTAAGAGCATCTACTCCAGGAGGTTTGCTGAAGCCTCGATGCATTTTAAATAGTAAAATTGGGGTAAATTTTATGCCATGTTAACGGATTCATCAAGCTATTCCTTTCCACAAGACAAAGCCGATGAATTGAATCAATATACAAGTTATCAAGTAGGAGTCTACCTGGCCCCATGAGCGTCGTTGAATCCGAACGGATTTGGGGTTAACATCTGTCATAGAAAAGCGGCTGTGACTCAGTAGTTCAATGATCGAAGCATGCGTGCAATCTAAACCAAGCGCTACAAATGATAATCATCATTAATCGTATCGTCCATACCTAGCCTGTTTTCTTTCTTGAGTGGCTCACCCATATTTTGGGTTTCTTCTGAACGCTAACCAATCCGTTCCTTAAAATGTTCAAATCATGCACTTGATCGTCTGGATCAATACACACCACCTCCAGCCTCGCCGGCACGTGATCAGTGTTGCCCGTGTCCCGTAGCCCATGCGCGGTCTTTGATTCTGCCCGACCCATCACCCTACTGTGCCTAAGCAGAAATAATTCTCCAATCCACGAGCTTCTCTCGTGTCTCGGTGCTCCGCTCTCCCCCTCCTCATTGCTCACGCCAGAACAATCTCTGGAGCTCCCAAAGCTTGAGGTTTGGAGAGTCCTTCACCTTACCACGGAGCTCCAGAGCGTTTGATAATATGCTTACTTCCACTCTTCCGATATATTCCTAGCCCCTAGACGCAAACATGTATTTCATTGTTTCTACTCAGGTCACGCCCATTTGTTCTTTACAGTACACTCAGCACTACCGTTGCACCATATACGTTGCGCGAGGCACCAATCCTGACCAGGATAAGTTGGCATTTATTGTCAGCATGTGATACACGAATATTACCAATGGGATCACTGTATTGCATCACTCGGTCTTGGCGTGCTTTGCGCGTGGTTTTGAATTATGGTCTCTTCCCGAAATTACAGTCTTAAGCTTGGGACCACTCGGTGAATTGGTGAGCACCATCATTTGCCTCCACAAATTACATCAACTGACTAACATGCGGGAAGTTAATTCAAATGGTTCGTACCTGGCGCATCGCGCTAGCGGCTCGCATGCGAATCGCTCAGGGTCCTTTGCTCTAGCCGGCTGATGGCGAATCGCCGGTTCCAATAAAACCTCAGCATGCTCCTCAGAAACATGCACCGATCATCTTATTCTCACTAATCGCCCTTCGTCATGGAGCTGACGAAGCAAGACAGTACGCGTACTGGCAACTCTCGACGGCCACAACATCATGGTCCTGCCTTTTTCTATGCATTTACTTATGCGGATAGGTTGGATTGGCTACTTTATGGCGTCGGAGGGGTCGCGGCAGTAATATCTGGAGCGGGCTTCCCTGTGTAAGTGGCATAAATGATACCTGATTGTCTTCTAATTGACTGAATTGAATGATAGGCTAGACCTAGTCTATGGCTACTGGACGACCGCACTGGTCGCTGCGGACATGACCCCCTCGTCACTGCGAGGAACGACAAACACTATGGCAGGAATCTGTTTGGGAATTGGAATTCTGCAGTTCATCACAGGGTCAATTTTCTTGACCTGCTGTAAGTTTGAATGCTTCCTACTGCATTTATTTCAGCTCAGTATTTGCGTGTTCCAGTTACCATTGCGTCTGGCCGTACAACCGACAGGCTTAGAAGGGCGTATTTAGACTCCGTACTACACCAGGATGCGGAATTTTTTGAAAGGGTTGGTCCCGGAGAAGTTGGAACTCGAATGATCAAGGACGTTGGAACGATTAAGACTGCGACTGGAGAAAAACTAGGATTTATGGTCTGGGCGTAAGTTCTGCTTTGTGCATTAGTCGTCTTTGTGTTGACAAGAAGGCGTTTAGCTTTACTACACTTCTCGTTGCTTGTGAGTGGCAAAATTATGGTCTACGCCGGTTTGTTCTAAACCTTTCACAGTAATTATGGCCTTCTCTCGCGCCGCTCGCCTAGCTGGGGTGGTATTTGGCGTGGTGCCTCTTGCTTTCATTCTATTCATGAGCAGCGGCTACTTGGCCGCAAAGGCAGATGCACGGCTACTAGACGTCGAGGGGCAAGCAGGAACCCTTCTCGAACAGATTTTGAGTAGCGTTCGGGTTGTGCAATCTTTTGCGGCGGAATCGTTTCTGGTCAAGAAGTATGACGCATATTTGGACCAGGTGCGCCAATTTCTCCAACCTGCAGATCGATCAAATTTGACAGGACATTGCGTATGTAGTTACAACGCCTGGGCAAATGGCGTTCGGTTGTGCGTGGGTTGGAGTTGAGTATTTCTTACTGTATCCTTAACTTGACGTACAGCGTTGCGTGTAAGTGGCTTTACTGTGATATGTTAGGCGTCGCTCACTCCAAATACAGTCTGGTACGGAAGCCAATTAATTGTGCGGGACAACCTCGAAGTTGGATTAATGTATGTATTTCAACGCTTGTCCTGAATTAACCTCACTTTCTCATTACATTACTTAGGTTCACAGTGTTCTGGAATATGTTTAACGGTAAGTTTAAAAGTGGCTGCTATGAAGTCATGTGAAGCCCACTGATGTAAACGATGACCAGCCATTTTTGCGATCGCCAACATCTTGCCGCATATATCCGCCATTCGTGATTCGATCCTGATATCGACTCGAATCCGTTCTGAAATCGAGCGCGTACCAACGATCGACGTTCGAGGTAACAAGGGCGAGAAGCTCTGGGATAGCCAGACAGGGGAAAAGGTTAATGCTTCGATCGAAGTCCGCAATCTTACGTTCTCGTATCCCTCTCGACCCGATCACAAGACCTTGGACGATGTGAGTTTCGTTTTGGAGGCTGGAAAAGTCACTGCCCTTGTTGGAGGTATGCGCCCGCATCAAACATACCTTGTGGTTAAAATTGATAATTCATTTTTCTTTCAGCGTCTGGATCCGGAAAGGTATGAAGTTGCGTAATCATTTAAACTCCAATAATCATCCCGGATATAGTCTACGATTGCGTCCCTTTTGCTTCGCTATTATGATCCATCGCCAGCCCAAGGTGGGAAATCGAGCGGGGGTATCTTCCTTGCCAAACGCGACATCCGGGACCTTAACCTTCCGTGGCTTCGGTCCCAGATTGGGATTATTGCTCAGGATCCTCAGTTATTTACGGCTTCAATCTTTGAAAACGTTGCGTACGGTCTGAGCGGCACCCCGTGGGAATTGCCTACATCCGAATCCGAGCCCAATTACCAAGAGAGATTGGCCGATGCAAAGATTCGGGTCGAATATGCTCTGAAACAGGCCCAAGCTTGGGACTTTGTGTGCAAACTACCAGAAGGAATGGACACTCGTATCAAGGGAGGCCGGACTGGTGTGTTATCAGGTGGACAGCGCCAAAGGATTGCGGCCGCACGTGCACTTGTCCGAAAGCCAAGGATTCTGCTACTTGACGAGGGTGGGTGCTGTTTAGAAAAACGCTTATGGATGTAGGTTGACTTTGATTGGTACGTAGGTACCTCCGCGCTCGATGCCGAGACCGAACAGCGCATGATGGCAGCTGTTCATGAAGAACAGGCACAGAGCGGCATGACTACGATGTAAGCTGCTATGATTGCCCTTTTAGTATTTGTGATCTAATCGCGCACCAAGCTTGATTGCCCATCGCCTCTCTTCTATTCAGAATGCCGACAGGATTATCGCTATGAGTAACGGCCGGGTTGCCGAGCAAGGCACATACAGCGAGCTTATGGTATTTGATATAATTTTACCGGCTCTTAATGCTCGTTAACGCTGAATTTCAGAAACTTGGCAGCGTTTTCAGTGCGCTTGTACGACACCAAGCATCCGCGGGCCAATTAACCTCGAGCTCTCAAACGACCGTCTCTAATTTCACAAGCAAGGAGCCAGAAATGGGCAATAGATCGGCGACATTCTCTACCCCACACGTCCCACTTTATCGGCCAGTTTCGACGGTATCGGTTGCCAGAACTGTGATAGACGACCCCATGGAACGTGGACTACTAGTCAAAGGGACAGAGCCTCAAGGCTTAGCTGCTCGTTTTTTCCGGCTCATGGGCAGGTATAGTCAGTGGATTTTGATAGGCATCATCGGCTCTCTGTGCATGTAAGTGGGCCCAAGACACAGCGTTAATCACCATGTTTAAGATTTGCTATAGTGGTGCTTCGTTCCCTATTGCAGGCTGGCTTATTGGTGAGCTCAAGCCTCGAGTCAACTCTTTCCTTTTGCTAATCTATATGCGCAGGTTTTGTGATCGAAGGGTTGAGTATCCACGATAACGACGAGCAGGTGCTGCGGGAGGGCAGATACTGGGCGATGTGGTTCCTAGTTTTGTCTATGGTCAATATTGTATCCAGTTTCATCGCTGGATTTTTCTTGTCTATGGGAGGAACTCGAGTTGACAGGCGACTACGGCTGGCGGCCCTCAGCTCCCTTCTCCGACAGGTTGGTAGGCGCTTGGCTTTGATGATTTGAATATTATTGATCACAAAACTAGGAAATTGGATTCTTCGACCAAGAGGAGAATGCAGCAGGGAGCTTGACCGCCGGAATTGCTTCTCAGGCTGGCCACGTCTCTGCCGCGATAGGCCTTGTCTGGCAGCAACTTATTACTTCCGGTGGAAAGTGAGTACAAAGGTTACTTAGATATATCTGAATCTAATTGTTACATCCTTAGCTTCATCGGAGCATTTATTCTCGGAGTCGCGTGTAAGTCAATAACCACTGCTTTCTTCGGTTCTGGGCTAACCTTAGTTATAGTATCTTGGAGGCTTGCGCTCCCCAGCTTTGCACCGGTTCCTGCCATCCTGGTCACCGCGTACTTCAACATTGCATTATTAGAGAAGTATGAACAAACGCTTCATAAGCCGCTTGAAGACGCGTCTGCATTTGCCAGCGAGAATGTGGATGCAATCAAGGTCAGTTTCTGAGCGAATTGGCATGGGTGGAAGGCTGAACAAGATTATCACAGACCGTTGCTGCTTTGGGACGAGAAAGCTTAGTGATGGAATATTTCGACAAAAATTCCGCTCAGAAAACTACAAAGACAAAATACCTTTTTGGCGGCGCCTTGGGTTTCGGCTTCGGAATAGGAAGCATTCTGATTTTAAGCGCAATCTTGATGGTACATCTCTTACTTGGATTCCTGAATGATATTGCTGATGTAATTTTTGCGGTTTAGTGGTGGGGTGTTGAGCTTTATCTGACGGAGCGGATTAGCTTGAAGAATCTGTATGCGACTTTTGAGGCTGTCCTCATTGGAGGTGAGCTCCTTGACCTCTCGTCTTTTATTTTATTTTAAATTATTATATATAGCCATCGCGGCGAGTCGGTTGTTTACATATATACCCGACATGGCCAGGATGATTCAAGGTTTCCGTGCCATCTGTAACTGGGAAGATCGCAAGCCAGAGATAGCTTCTCTCGATGCAATTAAAGCTCCTTCGCTAGAAAAAGTCCGGGGGGAGATTAATTTCACATCCTGTACATTGCAGTACGCTTCCAGACCGAAACCTGCGATTGAGAATCTTAACCTGGTTATACCTGCTGGCAAGTCGGTAGCATTTTGCGGTTAGTGAATATGATACTGCTATGATAAATAGCTGACCCGACTCGATCAGGACCTTCGGGTGGCGGCAAGAGCAGCATCATTTCGATGATTTCGCGTTTCTACGATCCCAACTTGGGGACCATTTCTCTCGATGGCCGTGACATCCGGAGCATCCCTCTGGAGGAATATCGTAGCCACATATCTTTGGTGGCGCAAGATGCAGTATTATATGAGGTAAGCCAAGACTGAATAATTATTTAGAGGAAAGCTTGACAGGACTTGGCGTTCCAGGGAACTTTCCGCGAAAACATCACCCTCGGGCAAACATCCATTTCGCAGGATGAAATAGAACGTGCATGCCGTGACGCCAACATCTTGAGCTTCATACAATCATTACCGCAAGGTTTTGACTCTCCAGTTGGATTCAAGGGTTCTCAAATGAGCGGTGGTCAACGGCAAGTAAGTGTTGAATAGTACAACATTTGGATAAAGCTGACTGTATTCCAATAGCGTATCTGTATTGGTACGTATATTGCACCTCTATCTGGGGAATTAAGAATTGATCATTTTCTTCTAGCGCGCGCACTACTTCGAAACCCCAGCATCCTCCTGGTAAGTTCAGTCCAAGAGACTAGGTATATGCAAGCTAATTATCTAATTCTACCCACTTGTAGCTCGACGAAGCTACCTCTGTGAGTGTTGAGTAACTACTATTCTTGAACAAACCTCTCATTATCGATTATAGGCACTTGACGCCGAGTCCGAACGATCTGTACAGGAAGCGCTAGAACAAGCGTCCAAAGGTCGCACAACCATTTCTATCGCTCACCGTTTATCCACAATTCAGAACGCTGATATCATCCATGTTGTTGAGGATGGGCGTATTATTGAAAGCGGTAGTCATGTTGAGTTGCTCGCCCTCAATGGGCGTTACGTTGATGTGAGTGGATCAGCCTGATAGCCGTCAATGTATTGCTTGCTCATGCAATCCATAGCTCGTTAAATCCCAACTCTAAGCCATCGATGCGGCTACGTTGTTTAGTTATTGATTTCTATTACTCTAGTGGGATAATTTCCTTAATAAGAGCAGACCTATGATGATTGTAATTCAAGCTGGGCTGTTTGATACTCAGCCTATTTATAATAACAAGCTCTGACTATAGCAACCCATTTCGTTCGGTTGGCACTATCGCTCACATAAGCTCCATAGCCTGAATATCTTCTCCTTATTCTCTATAACCAGGACTCAGAAACTAAATACAATTTAAGATAAATAGGGTAGATATTTCTTGAACTAGCTGCTATGAGGGAGTTGCTATTTGCTGTCTATTTCACAGTATCGATGGATCTGCACACTGGACAATGTTTTCCAACTTCGTTGGCTTGTGGGGGTCGGGAGTTGCCATATTAAGGAGAGGCTATTCGCACTATATGGAAACACAGGGAGCTCCCCAAATCCCCCAGGCCAATTTTTATGAGTGCTTCGGGAAGGTAAGGCTTCATGATGCGATAATTATAATCATTTGAACAGATAAAGTCATAGTCACGCACACACGTGCTTTTCAACAAATGCACCTTGGGGGTTTCATAGTTGATATCCCTGAAGTGAGTCGATTGCTTCACGAGTCTGTGCTATATGAACATATATATGGTCCAAGTGATAGCAGAGAATGAACTAATGTCGCACAGTCAAATATCTCTTAACCGTCCAAGAACAATAATCTTAATAGCTTCCTAATTTAGTACTTGAGCTATTTATTTCAAAATTTCATCATCCCAATCACACTGCAGGCACGTTATGCAATTAGATTTAATGAAAAGAGCTTGCACAAGCCTAACTGATCCATCGTTGTAAGCACGACGATGGCCTTGCAGGGCGAGTCTACTCAAAGGTGGACAGGAAAATCTTAAGTACATGAATGAAGGGAAAGCCTTCGGAGAAGCGCCGAATAAACGACACTTCAACCTGAGTCAGCTTGGCGCTTGTTGTGATTCTACAATTAAAAAAATGGGAATATATGCGCATTTATACATATGGGACGATGCTACTTCCCCTTCATCCCAGTCATAGTCTAGTTACTTGAGCTTTTTACCTTGGTATGATCCCTTTTGGATGGGAGATAATTCGAATTCATCTATGTTATGAAATCAGTCCTGCCCCCCCTCCCCCGGTTTGAGAACGATTGGCAGATCAGGATCAACCCAAGCCCCTGTACTTTGCAACGCTCCCTGGCCTTGGGAACTCAGCCCCTTTTCTTGGTTCAGATGTTCCGCATGTTGCGGCACTAAGCTGGTGAGGAATAGGCTATGTCGCATTCTTGAGGATTCGTACCATGGTAATGATGATGAAGCTCTGCTACGTGCATTGTTATGTCATATGTGTCTCTTGAGAGAGCCGTAAGATTTGTTTCCTATCGTATGAACTGATACAGGAGCTCGCCAAATGAGTAAATATGATTGATGGGCGCGAGTACAAGCTTTCTACCGTTATGTTTGAAAAGGGGGGATTTACTTCTGAACTGGTCACCGGTTGACCTTGTTCCAATATTCTCTTGTTTGCCTGGAGTTGCGAGCTACTTTATTATTTGGGACAGCATATATAGAGTTGCTCTGTTTGTGATAAGCCACCTTGCATAGTTTCCGAGCTCCGTTTACTGGGTATGCATGGGATAGTACCAAAGGCTTCCACATCTGCATCTTCCTAAAGAAGCTCTTATGGCCGCTGCAAGCTCACATACCACAAATTTTAACATCATTTTTATGACTTGACGCCCCATTTGGGTACACCAATCACAGTATCTTTCAATATATATGCATAAAGTGGAATCGCAAGCAAAGCTCGTAGCCACATGTGTAGCTGCTAAGTCTCGGGGAATAACCTCTGTGTTGCTGTATCACCTGGAATTTTGAAGACATTTTGGTAGCTATAGGTTTGATCTAACGGGAATTTAGTCGAGCCAAAGAGCGCAAACATAACATTTAGCTCATCGATGGGCTCAGGTAAACATTTGCGCTGGTATACTCATCCCAATAGCGCCATCGTCTCTTGGCCCACTATCAAACTCCTTCTCCGAAGCCCTTCCACACGCCCCTACTGAAAGCAAGCTCTCGCATAGACCATGGGGGTACAGCGTTCCTTTTGGAGGACGCATTGTGACCTATCCCAAGAACGTGTATAGTTCCTCTACATACCGCTAACTAGATACAGCTCCAGCATCATCATAAGCAAACAAAAATCATAAGCTCCGAAACCTATTCTCCGAGGCACTTGCAAACATTGTGATCCAAAGTGCCTCTCACTCAGGGCGCTGAACGAGCGGAGCTACCTGACCTTGCTATAGCTAGGTATCAGGGAAATGTTACCATCTACGGGGTCCGCCCTAGAACCTCTGTGTTGTTCCTTCCTACGTAAGGGCGCTATGATCGAGCCTACAAGCATTTACCGTACAAACTCCTTTTTTCTGACGCAAGTTCACGATGGGGTAGTTCTAGAGCGGTTTAGTCAGAGTATCTTCTACAGAGTTCACAACACAGGCACAAACCAGAAATTTAAAGCGGAACTATTTCGTAGGTTGCTGCACAATTGTAAGTGGTGATGTGGCTCGAGGAACTCTCGATCGGGCTACTTCAGGTGGCATTCAAATGCATTGTACGCGGCTTACAACACGATTGAGAGCTGCACATACCGATGCTAATACCATCGATTCGGAGTTCAGACAGGGAAGTATGTTTCGATGTTAGATCTGAGATTGAAAGAAAAGTGAGCATAGAGACGTGTAAGAATCACAAAGATAGCGATACCATAAACGGCGCACGTGAAGAAGCAGGTAATGAGCACACCTTCAGAGATAGTCAGATATTCAACTCATTACGATGGCATTATGCGCTGAAGGAGGGGCGCCAGTGTTGCCTCCGCCAAAATCACATCGTTAGGGGAAACTTTCAGTGTCCCGTGGAGTAACATATGATTGGTTGAAGATGGAGAGCCCAGATCCCACAAGGGTAGCGTGCTGGGAAATCATGTTCGGCGACCGGTAGAAGCGGCAGATATCGTATGTACAGTGTGCTATGGGGGAGGGTAGTACGCGGGCCAGTGCTCAAGCCTTGACTGCCCTAGTATATGTTTACAGTCCATAGGCACCGGCTTCTCGTTTAGTATGTCTTCTGTGTTATGCTTTATTGGGGAACATCTTTGAGGTACGACAACTTTGACAACTTGGACAGTTCCGGGGTTGGTCGCTCGAGTTGTAATTACGACTGTCCGTAGTGCTGTGCGCTATGGCGGCCACTAGGTGGTGCGTTCACGACACCCAGTGTATATTAAGGCAACAAGCCTGCTCATTACCAAGTAATCAACATGTACATATATCTCATATTTATGAATGGGGGTTGTCGAGAGATCAGACAAACAAATCGGAGACAAAAGCTGAATACCAGCCGCTATAAGAGTTAGTATAAGCTTAGTTAGAGAGTATACCAGCGAGACTGACCGAGTAGTTTAAATCACAGGGGTATTCTTCACAGGTTTAAAGCTGGTTATCCTGTCTCCGAGGTTTGGTAGTGGGCCTGATACGAGCCAAGACTCGCTTCTGGTTCCACCAAGACATAATCGTCATCCTGAGGGCTACTGCAGAGAGCGCACATATCGTAATCGTCTTCTTCCTCGGCTTGCAGAATGCCCCCGTCGCAGGGCCCTGCCGGCACGAGCTCGAGAGGCAGGGTCCCGGTCTCGGAAGTGCCCAAATGCGTTCCTGTGAGAGCAGGTACATTGTCATCTGGTGATATCCCCACATCCAGAGCTTCAGGAAGCAGCGTGTTATCATTGAGCTGTTGCCAAACATCTCCCTCCAACTGCAAAGCAGTGACGACGACCGTTCGACGACCCATATCCTTGTTGCACTGCTGGAGCTCGAGAGGTGAAGGGGTCGCCGAAACGAATATCATGTAACCTGAGGCTTATAAGCAACTTATACCATACTATACCCCTTGGCTCACGGGTGGTTCGTACCGAGTGCGCCGATGCTACCTCGTGTTCTCCCGGACAACGCAAACAAGAGGCCATAGATGGAAGCACGCGGAGTACGATCGAAGTACTTTGAGGGCTATGATCGGCCTTTGCCAAATGCTACGTAGTCTCATGTACAATGTACTACTATAGGGCAATTTGCTGCACCAGTAATCTGGGAGAGCGTCACGACATGCAAACTTGATCTGTTTGCTGAGAGATGGTTGGCGCGCCTACCAAGTGCCAAGACTTCGGGCCGAATTTCACAGTGAGCAAGAGCCAGAGTAAAGGATAGTCTAAGAATATTTATTTATTTATCTTCAAGATCTTACAAACAGCAAACTTTGGGCTTCAATTGCAATGATCGCAGACGCTGTGGTTCTATACAGTACCAAACAATCGGATGTGGCTTTTGCATCCGGTTGTACACGAGCCGCCTACCCGACACCCGTAAACACAACCCACCTACAAACCCAATCTCGCCGCCATGCCGCCAAAACTCGTATGTCAAGCTGATTATTGCGTAGGATTACGAACTGATAGAAATGCGGTGGATAGGACCCCAACGAGATCAAGATCATCTACCTGCGTGCGACTGGTGGTGAAGTCGGAGCCTCTTCGGCGCTCGCGCCCAAGATTGGTCCTCTTGGTCTAGTGAGTAGCTATGCGTATATTATATTAGTTTGCGGCTAAATACCTGTTATAGTCTCCAAAGAAGGTCGGAGAAGATATCGCAAAGGCGACTGGCGCATGGAAGGGTCTGCGTGTAACTGTGCAGCTCACCATTCAAAACCGACAGGAACAATGCGCTCCAAGTCGCTCGCAAAGAACTTGGCTGGTGGTGTCAAGGAGATCCTTGGAACTTGCCAGGTGAGTCCATTTATGATATTCATGAGTTATTTGTACTTATGCATGCCCAGTCTGTTGGCTGCACTGTTGACGGCAAGCCTGCTCACGACGTCATTGATGGGATCAACTCGGGAGAGGTCGAGGTCCCCGATGAGTAAAATGTATCAGTTGGGCTGTCCTGTATGCACTTGTATTCACTTTGTCGCTCATATGCTGGTATTCATTTTACTCATTACGTGAATTGATTGAAGTGAGAAGCATGGCGTTAAGAATCGTACTTCAAGCCCATGGTCGAATATGAGTATGCATATTCAATTCATAGATCATCCATAAATTCAATCGACACATTCTGTAAAATACAAATACCAAATAAATGCCATCGTCACCGGAAATAAAGTTACCAAAACGTCGTAAAAGGTCGTTACTGTATGCATACACCAATAAGTTCATTGCGCCAGTCCATCATCATAAATAAATCCGAAATCTACGAATCACGCCTCGAGGTCGTCGGATACCTGTCTTCGATGTTGGACAAGGTAGATAGAGACGAGAGGGATGTGTATTCGGGCTGGGGGAAGCAACTGCGCCTGCACTCGACCGACCCGCACCTCGGCCAGCCAGACACTCTCAGAGGAGCTAGCGCTGGCGGTTGAATAGGGCTCCAGTGGCTGACTCCATGACGGACGAGACGTGAGCCAGGCCCGACGAACGAGTGATGGTAGGTCTCCACTGCGAATGTGGGTACCGGGCTGGACTCAGTGGCGCGGGGAGGACAATCGTACGAGGTTGGACGCGTGGACCTTGAGGAACTCGGAGTTGAAGGTTTGCGCTCATTCGACGTAGGGGACGAGCGACCTCTGGAGGCGAGGGCAGCTGCGTATGGGAAACAACCAACAGGCGACGGACGAGAAGAGACGGAACTCGGAGCCGAGGGCGGTTCTCTCCTGCACCCTGTACTAGAAGAAACAAGACGCGTCGCGTCTAGAGTCAAGCCGGATCAGGGCAGGTGCGCCAGTTCGGAAAGATACAGTCCGAACAGATGGATAGATGCGCCGTCGTTGGTCCCAGCGTCCCCCGTAGTCGACGAGACATTCACCAAATCGGAAAGACACCATCGACGTCCGTGCACCAGCGCTCTCCGAGTCCCGAGCACGACTTTCCGTAGTCCGCGTCGCGCTCGAGAACATCGGGCCAGCATACTATCGTCCCTCGACGGAGGCTCTGTCTCTTCTGCAATCGACATGCGTCGCCCTCGTCGGGCTCGGCGGGTCCGCTGTAGCTGCGGATGTACGTCGCGTGGGAGCAGTATCGGTTGGCCATTGAAAGTGACTAGGCTGCAATCGACATGCGTCGCCCTCGGGTCGGGCTCGGCGGGTCCGCTGTAGCTGCGGATGTACGTCGCGTGGGAGCAGTCGTATCGGTTGGCCATTGAAAGTGACTAGGTGTGATCAATGCCCTTGGGGGATCGTAAATCCCGAATACCGGTGAGAGGAATCTGTATACCCCGACGTTCGTGGTGAAGGAGCTCCCGATCCCGAGTTTCGCTGCAACGGTCTTCCACATCCCGACGCACGCCGAGTTTCACCTGAGGCGCGAGGAGGAGGGGTGGTAGGTGTATTCAAGTCTCGTTGTGCAGGGGGCGAAACGGAGATAGAGGGTACCCAGCTTGCACCTGGAGCAAACGACCGTTGGAATAGGGGAGACGTCTGTGCGAGCATTTGGGCCGAGTCGGGCGATATATGCGCCCTGTTGTTCGAGGAAGAGGAAGAGATTGGCTTCTATCACGCTGAGCACGAGCAGTATCGGATCGAGAAGACGCATAACCACCTTCAGCTCGGGGAGAAACATGACCACCTTGAGGACGCGGCGGGAACCGAGGACCAGCAGACAAGGGTGAAGTCGGACTGGCCCCTAATCGAGGAGTACTAGTCCCCTCGGGCCGAGGAGAGGCATACACACCCATAGGACGAGATTGGGAATTAAATTCCGCTCCTTTTGCACCTCCGACATAGACATCACCAATCCGGCGAGAGGGCGCTTTAACGGGGGACACTGGTACAGGGAATTAAATTCCGCTCCTTTTGCACCTCCGACATAGACATCACCAATCCGGCGAGAGGGCGCTTTAACGGGGGACATGGTACAGTGGACGTATTCCTGTCGCTTGGACACCAAGAGCACGCTCACTAGGCTCATACGACGCAGGCCCATAGGGGGGAAACAAACGACGGCCCGGGACCATGTTCGGAACATACGCGCCTCTCGGTGGGGGGTCAGGTGCTCGAGGTGGTACCCGTAATCGAGCCTCTGGACGAGTACTCTAGCTGTCCGTCTCGTGTCCTATTTGCCCTGTTGGATCGAATCGTATCATCCCAGTAGTCTCCAGCACGAACCGTGTCCTCCGACTCTCTAGTCCTCAAAAGACTCATCGGTGGTGCATCCTCATTCTTCCTTTGGTGGGGTCGGAAGAGGACTACAGCGCACACCCGGAATAGCCCGTCCATCATCCTGAGGAAGACCCTTGTACCCAGACACCTTTAAAAACGATCTATCCTTCCCGTTAGATACCCATATACTAACCCAAAATGAAAAAAAAGAAACATACGGCTGAACGCGTTCCCTCCCAAACACCTGCCTAAACCTCTCCTCGCGCCTACACATGTCATCGGCCTCTCGACTCGCACCCCTGCCGAAAAAGTACACCCCAGCTCGGAGGTCTCGAAATGTGTCTGTAAACGTGAACGCTTGGACGAGGTTGGGAACTGGCGTTTGGGCGGGGCCGGGACCGCACGGTCGGGTTTTCTGTTCGCGCGCGTTCGTCGGTGGGGGGGAGAGAAGAGGGGGCATGTCTGGATCTGGATCTCGGACCTGGGGTCGGTCTAAGGTGGGTTGGACATGATTGTCTGCGCGAATTCGGGCGATCCGTTTGTATGGGATGTACGAAACGCCTTGACGTGTAAACCCACCTGCATTCATCTCGTGCATTAGCATGGGTTGTTTCCAAGAGATCAACGAGCATACATCATCTCGAATGTCTGCAAGAGGGCTGAAAACCCAACGACGATATCTTCCGCCGTCATATATTCAGTCTAGCGCGCATTCATTAACAAGATTTCAAATCCGAATGAAAAAAACGCACATCCTTGATGATATCCAACGACGCCAGCCCCGAGAGCAACGCCGACTGCCAAAATGTAAGAAATACGACTGCCTTGACTGCAAACAGCTTTACGTCCAGGTTAACCATGTGCATATGACATCATCGCAGATAACGAACCTTTAACAGTGGATTATAAGGCTTCAATTCTTGACTGATGGTCGTATACAGTTGTATAAGGCAGTACATTGCTATCTGTTTCCGTTGTTTATGAACAAGATCAGAGGGAAAGAAATGCAGGCGTACGGTTACAGAGACTGAAACGATTGTCACGACCTGCGGTTTGGTTGAGATCCCAGCCAAGTTGATCGGGATTGGTTAAATTGAGATGCGCCGAGAGTTAGGTGTGTTGGTCAAGTCGATTGAGAGAATAGCAAGGCGTACATAAACATGGCCCCACCTCCAGTTCCAACTCGACTCGCAATACAAGTTCATTTGTTCAAGTATCACAGCTGCCTGTGTTTCAATTAATAGGCGTTTGGAGCAGTGATGGTGTGCTTACTAGTGTAGAGCTATCTCACCGCCAGGAATTCATAGTAAGATCATTCAATACCATGTGCTCAGGTCAAGACCGACTCACTCACCCAGGTCTAACAATACAATACTGCAACACACCCCATTTCATCCAGTGGAGATACGACAGCCCGTCCTTGGGGCGAGCACTGACGGCACCCAAGGGAAATATCCACTTGAGGGGCTTGTGCGCGTTCTGAGGGTCTGTTCGGAGCGGATGGGAGGCTACCAACAATCAATATGCAAGTGGATGGCCAACCAAGCTCAGTTGATACTCACCAGGATACATCGGCACACGATAAAACACCTTGTGCACAACCGTCGCTCGCTCGGATTTACTCAACGGCTGATTGATCGTTTCCACACCGTCCAAAAGTTCGACTTGGTCATCCTCGACCTGGGTGCGAACGCTTTCGGTATCGAGGTGTTCACGCTCTTCGTCCCTGCGTTTCTCCTTGCGTTTAAACCTGGACTTGGACTTGGACTTGGGATTGGACTTGTCAGGGTGCGGATCGGGGGGATGTCGGGGTCCAGCGATATACTCGAGCAACAAGGAAAAGAAAGAAGCAAGAACGACCGATTCGTATGCGTCCCGAATAAGCAACAAGGACGTCGCATGGGACAGGGAGAGGTATGACGCGAGGGTGATTCTGCACAGGGGGCGTCATGTGGCGGTGCAGGATGATGGCGGCCGTAAATGCGGTGAGGAGGCCGAGTGCCAGTGCACGGTGCGAGGGGATGATTAACAAGGTCGAGTACCGGATTCATCCAGGCGAAATTAATTTGAAATTGAGTGATATTAAATAGGGGCTTCCGAGGACGACTTACATGGCATATATGGGGACCATGAACAAGAGTCTGACGATGTCTGTTGGGTGTCAATTGTGTTCAAGGGGATAGCTAGGGACGTACGTCGTTGTTGGGGTTTCTATGCGCACATTAGTCGAGTGTCAACTAATAATTGGAGGACATACACAAGAATACCACTTGAGATGTTTCTGGACGAGCCATGCAGTTGCGACCACGGACACAAGCGTAAAGAACGAGGACACAATGTACCCGACGTGCCGAGCTGAGACCCATGAGCAAAAACCACGACGACAATAAGACGGACCCACCCTGAAAGTGGACCTGACCGCTCTGAATCAACGGGGGAGCAGGAGGCGCCCGATGGAGCGGACATGGACCCATGGTGGTCACAAAGCAAAGGGAGAGATAAGCGCCGAGCGGTTAGAGTGCTGGTTTCACCCCACAACCACGACCACCTGGTAGCAGCACAAGAATGAGTTGGAGCCCGCAAGCCGGCGGCCTACAAGAGGTCGAGCAAGTGCTACGCGACAGCACGCAGAATCAGTCGGCCGAGGTGCAAAAGGCGATGACGCTGCGACTGCAATCGTTTATGCAAGTGCCGGACTATCCGTGCTATCTGGCCCACATCCTCGCGTTTTCGGGCACGGAAGAGGAGCGGGTGCGGACTGTGGCGGGGCTGGTGCTCAAGAACGCGGCCAAGGGGATCGCGAGTGCACAGCCGCAAGTGGTGAGCTACGTGAAAGAGACGGTGCTTAGGGCATATGCGGACACGAGTGCCATGGTGCGCAATGCCGCTGCCCAGGTCATTGTCGTTGTGCTCGGTGCGCTCGAGCCTGCCAACTGGCCCGAGGCACTGGCGGCCCTGCTGCACGGCCTGGACGGCGATGTCGCGGCCCAAGAGGCGGCCTTTGGCGTGCTCGAAAAATGCTGCGAAGACTATCCGCGCAAGCTCGAGGCCGAGATCCACGGCACACGACCCACCGACGTCCTCATTCCCCGCTTCCTCGCCCTCGCCGACGCTGACGCAAGCAAGATCCGCACCCTCGCCCTCACCTGTCTCTCCCACTTTATCCCTGTCGCGTCCCCCGTGCTCTGGTCCCACATCGACTCGCTCCTTGCGGTATTGTTCAAGCACGCATCCGACCCCGCTGCCGATGTCCGTCGCCAGGTCTGCCAGGCCCTCGTTCTCCTCCTCGCTGCCCGTCCCGACAAGCTGCTCCCTGCACTGGGCAATGTCGCCGACTACATGCTCTTTTCCACCCAGGACCAGGACGAAAACGTCGCCCTCGAGGCATGCGAGTTCTGGCTCACCTTTGCCGAAGACCCTGATCTTGGAGACCACCTCCGTCCGCTTCTCCCGCGTGTCGCCCCGGTCCTGCTCTCCTGCATGGTCTATGGCGAGGACGATCTCATCTGGCTCGCGGGAGATGAAGACGACGCGGACGTGCCCGACAGACCAGAAGATATCAAACCCAAGCATTTCGGCGCCAAGGCACACGGTCTCGAGTCGGAATCCTCGGCTGAAAAGCCCGCTGGTCCCGCTGGAGACGATGACGAGGACGAGTATGATGATTTCGACGATGATGATGACCTTTCCACCGAGTGGAATCTCCGCAAATGCGCCGCCGCAGCCGTCGACGTGATTGCCGTCAGGTGCGGCCATCTTCATTTCCCATCTTACCTGCGCTAATCGTGCCCAGATTCGGAGCCGACCTCTTGCAGATCCTCATGCCCCATTTGCGAGATCGTCTCTGGAGCCAAGACTGGATCCAGCGCGAGAGCGGTATTCTCGCCTTGGGCGCCATGGCAGAAGGTGAGCCCCCGATTACACGTCCTTTTCCGTATCTAATCGCGCTTTTCAGGATGCATCGAGGCCATCGAGCCCTATCTCGCCGAACTCATTCCGTTCTTGATCAACACGCTCAACGATCCCAAGGTGCGCACACTTGTCTTACACAGAACAACGCTCATTCTCTTTTCTTGATTTTTTTTGGTCTTTACGAAATCTCGACACGTCCACTTGCCGATCGATCTCGACGCGTGTCACGCCTCGTGTGGCGCGTCGAATCTCACTTGACGATTCGCTTCCACCCGGTATATCCGCGTGCGCGCGCATTTTCGCGCTGGCACTCATCGATCGACTGGACTTGGCTTTCCCATGGTCCGTCGATGCGTCGGTCGTTGGATGGGGATACTCGACTGAATGGGTTGTTGCGGTGCCTCGGACTTGTGACGTACAAATGGCTGGTTCGGCCCGAATTGCAATGGCGCGGGCACTATTTCACGGAATTATGCGCGCCACTCGGGCTCTACTCGAACGATTCATATCATTCCACGCACTCGACCCCCAACAGCCCCTCGTTCGTTCCATCACATGCTGGACACTCGGCCGCTATGCGAGCTGGTGCACCTCCAACCCGAGCGAAGAGCACAGGAACAAGTATTTCGTGCCTGCCATGGAGGGCGTGAGTCTTTATGTCTTTGATTGCGGTTTGGATCACTAATGGGTCGTCGGAATTGTTCTTTGCGCGTTTTTTTGTTGTGGGCTTATGCGACGCTTTTTTTTATTTCTCTGTACACGCCACTAGCTCCTTCGTATGGTTCTGGACAACAACAAGCGTGTTCAAGAGGCTGGCTGTTCGGCATTTGCCACACTCGAAGAAGACGCTGGACCAGCTCTCGAACCATATTTGGACCCTATCCTCAGGTGCGCGTTCTCCAACGACATTACACCCCAACCCCCTGCTAACCCGGTCGGATTCACTTGGACAGGAACCTGGTGTTCGCCTTTCAAAAATACCAAGCTAAAAACTTGCTCATCCTCTACGACGCGATCGGTACACTCGCAGACGCAGTCGGCAGCGCTCTCAATCGTAAAGAAGTCCTCGACGTCCTTATGCCTCCGCTCGTGGAACGTTGGGGCCGTCTGAGCAACGACGACGAGGACCTGATTCCGCTTTTAGAGGTGCGTTGCGTAGTATATCACAATGATAGGACCCCATGTTCATATTCCGGATTCTAGTGCCTGTCCAGCGTAACAGTCGCGTGCGGAACCGGGTTCCTGCCGTATGCCGAGCCCGTGTTCAGACGGTGCGTCGAGATTGTGCACGGCTCGCTGTTGCAGTACCAGGCGTTCCAGCAACAGCCCGAGACGAGGGCCGAACCCGACAAGGTGTGTTCTCCCTAATTTCAGGGTGGTCCTTTTGGGGGGGGAAAAAAAAAGGGAATGGAGCTCATATGAGACATATAGGTCTTTTTGATCGTCGCGTTGGATCTGTTGAGCGGTCTCACGCAAGGCTTGGGCGCACAGATTATCTCGCTCGTCCAAGGAAGCCAGCCACCGCTGCTCCAGCTCTTGGCAGTATGCTTAAAGGTCAGTCATCTCTCCCATCCGACTACCGACACCCAGTAGCACATGTTGACACTCGAAACGACCAGCACCCCGATCCACCGGTCCGCCAATCCGGGTACGCGCTCGTAGGAGACATGGCCATTTCGTGCTTTGCCGTCTTGCGCCCGGTCATTCCGCAGATCATGCCCGAGCTCATCGAGCAGATTATGCCCGAGCCCAAGATGGAGTTTGTGAGCGCTTGCAACAATGCTGCGTGGAGCGTGGGCGAAGTCGCGCTGCATTACGGAAACGGTGCGTCTGATTAATCCCATTTGTTTGTTGAATGCGCGGGCCGTTTGGAATTGAGATTGACGATCGTTCTGCGGGGACAGATCCGGAATTCGCACAATGGGTCACGCCGCTTATCCAGCGCCTCATTCCGATCCTGTTGAGCCCCAAGAGCCCCAAGAGTTTGACCGAGAACGCGGCGGTGACGATCGGGAGATTGGCCCTTGTCCAGCCGGACATGGTGAGCCCGCATCTCGAAGTGTTTGCCCAACCTTGGTGGGTTGCCTTTTATTTACTTGGAATGGTGCGCCGGAGCTAATGGCGCCTTTTGGGCGGAATAGGTGTCAGGCCTTGTCCGAGATTAAAGACAACGACGAAAAGGATTCGGCGTTTAGAGGTTTCTGTGGGTTGATCGAGAGGAACCCGAGCGGGATCGCCAAGGTTTGTTCTAAACTGCGTTTGGTTGGGGTTTGGATATTGATCTTTTGCGCACAGGCGTTTGTGTTCTTCTGCAATGCGGTCGTGAGGTGGACCGCGCCTTCGCAAGAGCTCAACGACTTGTTCTCCAAGGTCCGTTGCACATTTACTTCCCTCCTGCATCTCATCTTGACCGCGTTTTTTGCAGATATTACACGGCTTCAAGCAAATGAGCGGATCGCAATGGGAGGCGCAAATGGCGGCTTTCCCCGAGGGCATACAGGAACGGTTGAGGTCACGTTATCAGGTCTAGCAGGCTGCATATCATTTTCATCGATCGTGTCGTGAAAAAGAAAAAAAGAAAAGAAAAAAAAGACCCTCTAGTTCATGCATCTACCTCACGCATTCCTCTGTTCCTCGTGTACGACCCCCCCCCCCTCACCCCCTCTCTGCCATTTCTGTCATATTGTTTGTGTGTTCTCGAATCATATATAAATAATTCTTCTCATTGGGATTTCAATACCTAACTACCTACCTACTTACATAGCTAGAAATTCATGAATTGTTTATGTTGCCTAATAGATGTCTGATCAGAACCCTCATCGATTACGATTATCTTTAAAAGTCTACACAATCTTCCCCTCTCCTTCTTCCCCTCCTAAAGACTTAAAAGTGCTTGTTATCCCATTGTGGCATTCCCCCTCCCAGTCCCCCAAATCCTCCACGGCGCTTTGCGTTTCGGGCATAGGCTCGGTATCCCGCCAGCGCTGCGACACCGACCAGAGATACACCGGCGAGTTTGACGAGGAAGGAGAGGAAGGTCCAGAACCCGGACGAGGAGCCTGATTTCTTTGTGGGCATGTTTATAGGCGCATCGGCGAGGATAGCCGATGACGTCGAGACCGAGATGATGCTATCCAAAAAAACAAGTTCAGATTGTGCCAGAAACAGAATAAATAAAAGCTCTTTTACTCGTGGTTATCGGATATATCTCCGGTGTGGGCGGTGAATCCTAGATACGGCGTGTTGGGAAGGGAAACGTCGTATACCGTGAAACATTCTGTCCATTCGTCCCCTATTGGATTGTCAGTCGAGGTCAGATCGAGAGTAGGTGTATAACTTACAGCCTTTGTAATGCAGTTGAACCTGGTAACCAACCCGTTAGATGTGTTTTATCAAATTACTTGGGTACTACGCACGTTGAGATACTCGTCCTTGAAGTATGTCAACTTGAGCTTTGTCGCGATATCCGTTTTCCTGACATTCGCCTACAAACTAGGTATGAGTACCACGACCTCTCTTGCTCTAGGCACACTTACCGAACAGGCAGCAAGCTCGTTTGAAGCACCATCGTTTCCGACATCATAGACCGTCTTACCATCTCCCAACATGCCCATGATACGAGGGAACGCATAGGTATGTCTCGAGTTGGCGTATCTATAGGGCACGAATTAGGGTTATGTCCAAGTCGCGTGATTTTCAAAAGACGTACGTATCTATGAAGATACCAAGTCCCACAAACTTGTCTACAAGGTAAATTTAGTATGGCTCTCTGTTCGAAATTAGTCATGCTCACCAACTGAGCCAAATACTGGCCCGGATTCGGTGCGTGTGTCGGTTAACCATATTGCGAATCCGTCTCCGTAAAGATGTGATGATGAACCGCTGACCTGCGATCAACGTGTTAATAGCCATGAGCCATTGATCCCAAGTCAAACTCGCCTTGAATTCGATAATGATTTCGTAACTTGACGCGGTCAAGGGCAGGCGCGACCAGAGCCATCCGGCTTGAGAGGGTTTGTCTCGTGTAAGCTGAATTGGAGTTCCATAAACCATCGCTCATTATCCCTCCTGTACAATGATGCTTACTCGGATATGTTTGTTGGTGTTCTGTTTCAACAGATGATCAATGGGTTATAAACGAAGCATAACGTGGAACTTACCACGTAGGCATTTCCACCAAAGGAAAACCATCTTTAGAAGCGAGTGCTTCAATAGTCTGGTCTTATTCGACATATTATATACACCTACCTATTTTGTAGATCTTGGTCGACATAAGCTAGGTTTCAATTGCGTTAGAATAAAGACTATAGCGCTGGTAGTATCTACGTACGGGCATAAATTGAATGTGTTCGCTACACAGTCAAAGTTGAGCATGTGCTAACCTCTTTCGAATATCTATGTACTCACCAGGGGAACAGTCTAGATGGACCCGAGTCTCGCTTTAACACCAAAGATCCAAACTTATCAACGTCTATACGCACCTGCTCAATAGTGTGATTTTTCCGAGCTTTTTGCTGTGCGTTGGTCCCAGCCGCCGCAAGTAGTATTAAGGCAGCCGCAAGATTTAACCGAGTCCACATCTTAAATTAGTCGAAGTGAAACGTTATAATCGTAAATTACAGTAGGTTAGGACCTGGTCGTTGTCTTTGGCAATCTGTGCATTAAGCGCCGAGCGCTCGAGGAGGATATCAAAATCGATATTGCAACTCCCCTAGACGTGCATACATATGTAGTCCATGTAAAACGCGCATTAGAGTAAATTGTCGACTATATCTCGTTACTTTACTATAAACGGGACCTTTATGAACCACTGAACCCACTATGTATTATACTCAAGTACTCGTTCAGGTCACAAACAGGGGGTTTAACGGCCTTCGATAATTACACTATTCCGTGTGTGAGCCGTACTGTTAGAAAGACAATTTGTCCGCACGATTTCGAGGACCAATTCCTTTTGGAACTTATATTGTACTCAAGACGACCCTATGATAAGAACTGGTATGTGATATAGACCACGCTGATATGGTTATATTTGTGAACCGAGGCGGGTCGCTCCAGGGTCGGACTCATAGATGTGGCCAATATGACATAAGAATACGGTTATAGTCACTGAGGATACAATACGGGTGAATTGACTTTGTACACCAATCATATGGCTTAGTACCGCAAACACGAGGGCAATAGTTCGAAACTTCAAATTGACCTTGGCTGTATGGTGGGATGAATTCAGAGTTAAGGAAGAAATTTTAGCTTATACCCCACTGTCGTGCCGGTGACCGGCTACTGGTGGACCAGATTGTTGAGAATGGACCTGTCCAATATTCTTTCCGTACATTGTTATCCACAAAATTCCTTCGCCCTTCACCCCCCCCCTTTCTGTATTTTGTCTAGTTCTTCGCTACATTTTAACTTTTCATAGAAAACAGAAGTCCATATGATGAGCTTAACATTGGCCACACATTTTTAACGAGGTTTTGCATAATTCACATGCGGACAACTACCTGTAACATGAATCATATGCTTCAGCAAGAAAACTGCCAGGTGCAAGGTCAAAACCAGGCTTGCGGCTATCCCTTGTGTGTTCGGCAGGTGGCAGGGGTCCATCAGCAGTTCCACTGATCAGCGCAGAGAGCATATTCACACCGGCAGTATGACCGATGTTCTAATCGCGCTTGTTTTCATCCTTCTTGCCAAACACCCTTGAAGGGCCGAACAGGATACCGCTTGGCCTGGAAATTTTGGCAAATGCAGAGAGATCGCCTGCACGCATGGGTGGTCGGCCATCAGGCTCGGTGGTACTAGCACCGCGGTATGTGCTTAGTTGGGTTCCGTCGGGTCGACCACTATCGGAATAGTTACTATTCTGGCGAAGGAAGGTGGGGGTGGGACCGGGTTGCCATTGTCGTGCGCGGAGTTCGATAACATCCTATACAGGAATCAATGTCGACCCGTATGAAAGCGCATATTGAGGACTTACCTGCAGCACAGACTGCATACGAGAGTTGATACTGCTGCCCTTGGCCATCTCCTGCATACGCTCGAAGTAGATATCCATATGATTCCTCGCCTTGGGGTTATCCAGGCTCTGCCCAACGGTCGTCAAGAGTTTACACAAGCTCTCGATTTCCTCTTCTTCGGGGTTGACCACGTTCGAAAGCAACTTCTTGATACATTCATGCATGATACGTTCCGTCAACATTTGCAACTTGAACAGTTCACCGATGAATCGGACCAAACCGAGACCTTGACGCTTGACCTTGATGGCAGCATAATACTGGTCAGAATACGAGGCCGCTCCGCTATTTTCGGCGGACGCGGCCGAAGCAGCCTTGTCTTCCCCTGCTTTCGAGGCAAGAGCGGCCTCCTTGGCGCTCCATCCGCGCTCGAAGTCTTCTTGGCATCGGTTAAGCAAGTACCTGCGGAGTAGCATCCCACCAGCGATTGGTTGGCCATCCGAGCTGCGAATCTTCTCGTCCCGAACGTTAAGAGAAATGCGCTCCATCATCTTGCGGCACAGACGAGCATACATCTCGCTAAATGCAGCCTCGTCCTTGGCCTTTTCGAAGATGACCTCGATAACCTGCCTTAGTGTTTCCCCATCATTCTCGTGCTCAGCGTTATTCACGTGTTCGATAATTTTCTCTGAAACCCTATCAAAGTCCCTCGCTTTCAATTTCTGGAGCAATTCCAGTACCTGGTACTTTGATTGTTGTGCTTGGGTAGATGGAGAATGTGGTGATAGCGATAGTTCAACTAGGGTTTCAAGTGGGTGGCTGCCATAGTTGTTTTCGGCCAAGTCGCTTTCATCAAGGCAAGAACCAGAAGGTGATATGGATAGCTCCCTGTACTGAGTATTCACCACTAGTTTGGAATAGGATGACCCCTTCAGGTTGGCAGTAATTCCCTGGATATGTGTGTTATGACCATTTGGTTAGATTCGTGACTGTCTTGACGTACCTCCATTCTCTGTACGACATGGTCATCGGCATTGAGTTCCGCAGTTATTTTCTTGCCCCATTCAAGTAGTTGCTCGATCTCGGCGGCCCATATTGGGGTATTTAGGCCATAACCGTCTGTCTCTAGTAAGGTGCATAGTCCTAGCAACCCATCCTTTGCGTATTGGGTTGGTGAGAGTTTTGTTATTTCGCACGTGCATTGATACACTTGAGCTACTGATATCAATCCATACTCAAAGAGCTTGGAAACAAGATGAGAGATGGACTCAATGCTCAACTTGGTGACTTTAGTACAACCGGCAGCCAAGTCGAGTCCGCCATCACTTGCTAGAAGTGTTGGTTTTCCTGGGACGATAATTTCCGGCAGGGATACAGGGGCTATTGAGTTAATGCAGAGATTGAATAGTTTATTGTGAACTACAACTATTTGATTGGAGGTGCCAGCTACGGGTGCGTGTCTTTTGGAAGCCAAGAGAGAATGGCAGAGTACTGTATAAAGCTCAGCAGAATCTTTTCCCGGATTATATGAATAACGTTCGAAAATAAGACGAGAAATCTGTGTGCAGAGTTCAACCCTTGACTGTCCTTGTAATGGTGATACTAGAGCCACAAGTTGGCGAGCAATAGTATCGAGGTCTTCTTTGGATTGGAGTTGTTCCAATAGAAGTTTAACAAGATTCAGCGAGAGCGTATCTTTCCTAATCGTAATTATGAATCAGTGTATTTCTAAACACCTAATCGCAACCATTATGCTGTCACTCCCCCATGGTCCCTCAAAGCAAGGCATATTTCTGCCGGGCATAGAAACATTCAATTTTATGCTCACGAACCTTGTTTTTGGCGCTTCCATGGCTCACCCAAATTTTCACCCTACGCGTATGGAAGGATAACAATGTGGTTGAGAGTCGCAGGAGGTTTCAGTGGGACCTGTTACGATTACACAACGGATCCACTGCACAGCCACATGACGTGTGCTCCTCACAGCTACTGCATGTACCCCGAACTCTCTTTGGAGAGTAAGTTACAAGGCGTATGTAACTTTTATAGTCCTTACACTGAGCTATAATCGGGAGCGAAAAAACGCCATTGTAGTACAAAATACGTTTTGTAAGCCATGCGCACGTACGCAGTGGCACTCGCGGTTTGCTACAAGTTTAAGTTCCTTAGTTAGGGCCATAAGTTACATAGGGACTATGTATCTTTCTCCTCCTTGCTTGGTGAATTCTCGGTCGTATCAAGCGTGTGATTCCAATTTTGAACGAAGTCGTTGAGCTAAAGAGTGATGGATAACACACGACTCAGGGTATTTACCGCCTTATGAAGTACAACAGCTTACTCTAGGTGAAAGAACCACCTGGTTCACATCTTCTGCGTATTTTATGCTTATCATAGCTGTTTCATCTGAGCTCTAACACTTTCGTTGTCAAAAATCAGAAAACATAGCAATAGGCATATTCTCCAATCAACCATCGGCATATGGGAGATGTCAAGGTGTCATCCTCAACCTCAGATATGATCAGCAACGTATCTTAGAGTAGCATCAAGATACTGGTAAGCTGTTGGGTATATTAATCACTTTAGCTTTCTCTGTCACCCTGTTCGCACCGCTTATCACTGGCACTCATGCTAATAGCTCCTGAAAACCTTGGGATACAGAATATCACTGCATATGTAACACAAACGCAAGCTAGCTTTGCAAACATTGATACTGGTGCTACGGCGAACGTTTACCGGTAAGACTTTTGTGTTATCCTTTCAAGACCCAAAGGTTTGGACTACCATATGGACTAGTGGTGTATACGTCGAGCCCGGTAATCGTACAAACATCCAAGTAGGTTTGAGGATCACGTTGCCGTTCATATGACCAACTTACGCCTAGGGAACGTAGGTCGTTATAAAGTCAGCCCGAACCAGTGACCTAGAAAGTACGTCAGAAAGGACCAGGCAGCGAACCCAAAAGGTGACAAGCACCGGCTCAAACTCCGACTTTGTAACCCTAGAATTTTGAGTACAGAACTTACTCAGAGAGCTTGCCGTCTGGAACTCTCTTCAACGTAGCCCTCATCCAAATGTACTATCGCTTTTAGGAGTCGCATACATACCTTCAAGTAGATGGCTCTGCTCAGTTAGTGAATACTGTCAATCTAGCCTTGAAGCGGTGAGTATATAGTATTAGCAGGCATATATATGCGCCACCTCTAAAGTACTTCTTTCGTAGTACTTCAAGAATCCGCCTTCCAAGCCTGAGTATATTAGGTTTGTAAGTAATCCATTTGCACCAATCATGTAGCTGTGCATCACTGAGTGCTATAAGATGAAAGAAATACTGGCTGGATTGGTTCATATGCATAGCTTTGACCCACCAATCGCACACGGAGACCTCAAATTAGCAAGTTGTTTAAAATCTCATGCCCGCCAATCGTCTAACCTTAGACAGGCCAATTTGCTCCTTAGCTTCGACGGAATCATCAAGTTGTGTGACTTTGGACAGGCGAGATTTTGTAATGATCAACGAGGACTTGCATCTGACGCGTCAACGACATTTGAATCAACGCACCGGTTTATGAGTCCTGAGCTGTTTGTAGCCAGCTCCAAAGTCCGCCCAACCAATCTTTCCGATGTATGGGCCTATGGATGTGTAGCCTTACAGGTTCGTTTCATTTAGTACTCCAGGTCCGTTGAGTAACACAACCCAGCTTCTTAGCAGGCTGATGCCTTATCACACTATCAAAAACGAACATATGGTACCCAGCGCAATAATGAGCGGTCGAAGTCCAAGTTCAAAGCCCGAAAAGCCGCATGCCCCACGATGTCTGAATAATTACCTTTGGAACGTTATAGAGTGGTGTTGGCGACCATTGGAGTATAGGCCAACCGCTAGTCGTTTACTCGACGAGCTAAATCGCTTGATAGACAGTAACTTGATCGACATCTCTTCTTTTACTCCCGATAGGATGTCACTTGACTTTGACGGCACTATGCCTTCTTGGCCGGATAATATCGTTGATTTTGGTGACCAAGGATTATCTCCGAACCGCAAAATTCTTTGCAGAGGGAATAGGGCCGAGCTATGGGTGTCAGTAAAATCCCCGCATATAAATCTTTGTATGCGTCACTAATTTTCTGGAATGCATAGCCATCAAGAGACCTCCGTTACTACCCAAGTAGTTACAACATACGTTGTCAAAGCGCCAATCCCCCCAACACGTCTTCGTCCAAGAAAGACCAAATTGGATCCCTTTCAATATGTAAGTCAATACTTCTCTACACGTAGAGACAAAAAAAAACTGAACCAGATGTTACTCGCTGACCTAGCTCCTGAGGAGGATTGTTCGAGAGCGCTATAGTCTCCAGCATCAGAATATAGTAGAAATGATTGGGATCGATACTAGCTTCGGTATATACGCTGGACTAGTTTTCGAGTTCTGTGAGAACTTATCTCTCCGATCTGTGAGTTACGCGTTGGTTACGCATTTTGGCTATGGTACATTGAAACAATATGGCAGTATAAATCAAATCAGTTTTTCGATCAACTCGACCTTCTTCGTCATGTCAGCACAATCAGTGGCATATCTAGAGTACGGTTAGACTAATTTCCGATCTGGATTTTAAGGCAGTTCAAATGCTAGAAGGACTACATTATTTACACACGTTTCCCACTCCAATTGTTCATGGGGACCTCAACCCGGTGCGTACACCTATCTATCATACCAATAAGCCAAATCTAAGTTATTCTACTCAGTCAAACATTATGGTTGACGGACGGGGAACATTGAAACTCAGTACTTTCAGCTTATCCCAGATTACCACAAGCATCCCCCAAGCGGAATCAAGTCAACCTTCAGCTGACCGTATTGAAGTCATTCGCTATCTAAGCCCAGAGATGCTATCCGACTCCGCAATACCTTCGATTAGATCAGACATCTGGGCTTACGGTTGTATATTATTTTGGGTCAGTAGGTGGTGAAACGATACGAGTTAAACTTATTGACAACGCTGGTTCTGAGCTAGCTTTTTTCGAGCTTAGAGCCATACCATGAAACCAAACGAGAGTATGATGTTGAAAAATTGATTCAAAGGGGAGTTCTCCCGAATGATGCTCAGGTATTACGCGAAGAGACCGAAGTCGATGGACGTTTTCGACAAAATAGCCAAAGGGAATGGCTTTTCAATGGAATATCGGACAGAGCAGAAAATTGCTGGAGTCCAAGCGGCTGGCCGACCGCAAACGATCTCCTAATTTTTGTTCGGGAACTCTCGAGTGAGATGGACGAACTCGAAGACACGAGCACATGGATGTCCAGAGTGTCCAATTTATCTGGAAGCATCATTCGCCCACCGATTTTGTGGGTTCAAGGTGGAAGCACAAGTGGCTCGTGGAGGTTAGTTCATTTCCACCTACCGCAAGCATACACAAGTGATGCTTGGCCAGATATCCGAAAGCATCGCGTCTCAATCCCGATCCGCGGACAACCAAGATCAGCATGAGCTGGACCAAGTACGTTCGATTAATTGCTGCCCTAAGATTTCTCAGTAGTAATGATGTATTGTCCAGAGCATCATTTAAGCGTGGTTTCTTCCGTTCCCGAACCGAGGTAACTAAATGCGTATTCACGAAGATAAGCCAAATTAGGTGAACTAAAATAATTCAATTAGGTTATCATCAAGTTCTCAATGTCCGGTCAATCAAGCACTGGGTCTAGCCATCAAATAGCATCGCGCTCAGTAAGTCAACCCTTTGAGACACTTAAACAAGGCATTTTAATCGTATTCAGGCAGTTAAACATGAGATAGCTATCCTGATGCAACTTCAACATTCAAATGTATGCTCCCTATGGGGATACGAAGAAGACACCTTTGGGTCTCCAAGCTCTCCAGCGATTGTAACGGAATTTTGTCCCAATGGAACACTCGGGGAGGTAGGCGAACAATTATCCCCGTTTTTTTAATTTATTGATCTGGGTCATATAATTGCGTAGTACCTTACCCGATGCTCTGATCAACTTCATATTTCCGCAAGGTTGCACTTGGTACTCAGTGTTCGTTATTTATGAGAGATAGAATAACTAACAATGGCAGTAGATGGAAAACATATTGAATGGTGTAAGCTACTTACACGAAAAAGTTACCGATGGTATAATTGTTCATGGGAATTTAAATATGGATGTGAGCCGCGTTTTGCCCATTGAGAACCTGCTAATAAACCGATTTCCCCAGACATCAGTCGTAGTGGATAAAGACGGCACGGCAAAAATACGGAACTTCGAGTTTGCATTTCAGTATGCGCACAATCAATCTCCAGGCGTTGTGGCTACAGTGATTCGTGCGCCTGCCTTGGCGCCAATGCCCTCACGATGGCACCCGCCCGAGATGTTTCTGGAAACTTTAGGCTCAGATGGGTCACTAATGACTCGATATAATGATCTATGGGCAGTGGGCTGCTTGCTGGCTGCGGTAAGTATATACATAGCGTTACGAAACATGTGGAAACCCAATGGACTAATCATGCTTGAGGAAGATATGTAGCAGCTTGGAGCCATACTCTGGCACCAACATTCCGGCAGTGTTCTCTCGAATCGCTAATAAAGACAAGCCTTACTCAAGAGGTGATTGCTCGCATAGGGGGGTATGGAACATCGCGGAACGGCTGTGGAGTGTTTCAACCACGGACCGAATTTCAGCCTCAGATGCTCTTCAAGAAATTACCCAGTACACCAATTAGCCAACATTCGTTGGTAGTTTAGCCTTGTGTGGGGAATTTGCATGGTCTACTACTCCAATACACTACCTAATCAAACGGTTTAGAACTGAGTCTTAACCCTGCGTTGGACCCAATAATTTGAATGTCCGTACGGCCTCGTGCACACCGAGTACCACGGTACGCGTTTGCGTGTCGTTATAATCCCACCCACCATACCGTAAAGCCATGAGAACTGGTTTGGGCCGCCCACGAGCCAGATTCGGGGCCAGGCGCCTCCGGTCTACCCTAGCTGTTTCGCAGCCGCAGGAGTTCCCCAAACCTCACCGGTCTGGGTCCCGTGGCCGACGCAGACGAGCGGGCAGAGGATGAGTTGTTGATTTTTAGAAATTCAGCTTGCATCTGGGTGGCTCTAAATTTCAAATAAGGCATTTGCCACCAAGGTGAACTCGCGGAAAGCCTTTTGCGTTTGGACAAAAGCTGACCATAACGCATTTACAGTACTAGTACAAACATCCTATGATAAGAATGTTACCGAATCGTGAAATTAACAAGAACATATATACACTAGGCCACAAATCAAATGGGACATGTGACTGTGATACAGGAAAGTAGTCATTGCTTGAAAATGGTTAAGATATGTAGAATACATCTACTAATAAAAAGTATTACTATGTACATGATACATCCAAGTGCAAAATATGAGAGAGATTGGATAAGTACAGCTGTAGATATGAACCAATGTGTGATTGTGAGTGTTATAACCTCCTAACATATACCATCAGACTCGCACGATTTTTCTGATAATTTTAGTATTTTTTACGGACTTAATATCTTTTGTTTTTCGATCACGTGATCTCGGCGCTTATCATGCCGAGATGCCGCGCCGAGATGCCGTGCCAAGGGCGCTTAGGGCTAATCCACGCTTCTGCGCAGCCCGCAGCACGCTTCTCTTTTCACACGAACTCTTCTTTTCCCATACGCACTGACCATGTAAATATTGTACTCTTGTCTATATATACAGCAGGGAAATCGCTTGGAGACCCCAAGTTGATTTTACCTCGTCTCTTACTCATTAGAGGAGGATATCAGAAGCCAGCTAAGTAGCCGGCCTTAGTTATCCCAGAAGTTACCCCTTATATTCACTCACCACACCTCCCAGGCCTAAGGCCCCTTTGTCGACAGTAGTTAGTAGTAGAGCGCCTTAAGCGCTAAGTAGTATAGCCTTAGAGTAGATTACTTAAGCAGTGTCTGTAGTAGTTACGGCCTTAAGCGCCCACCACTAGCGAGTACCCACCTTACAGTGGTGTACAACATTGTAAAATCGACTTGTTGTAGGCTTGATCGACAAAGAGAAGACTCCCTGTACTAGCACGAGGGAAATCACGTGATTGGGGCTACTTTGCGGGATATAATAATCAAAAATCCCCCACCCCCACGTAGTACCAAATTGCTACAAGGCAGACAAGTTCTGATCCCCCGCGTACCACGTGTTTCGCCGGAACACAGTAGTTAGCGACCTTAGTCAGCTGAAACACCCGCTTGTAGAAAACCCGCTCATATCACGATTGCCAGATCTGTTGATTTGCTGTAGGGACTATTCAACGCTAGGTGCTTGACGCAAAGGTTTAGCGCCCACACACTACACAAAAACCGCTCATAAGTCCTGTATCAGGCACCCATTCCCCCACGCCGTTTCCAATTATTCCATCCACACGCTCTGGCGTCCCCCACCCATACTCCCGTCCTACTAGCCGCTCCTCTCGACGTTCCATTCCAGCCAATTCCCAACCGGCCTCTCGCAGCGCATCACCCACTTTGCAAGACTTGCCAAGGATGGAACCAGAACCGTCCCCTTCCGCTCTCCTCAAGGCTATCACAGCCCTCACAGTCACCGTTGGGTCCCTACAGGATCAAATCCGAGCCCAGAGCCAACAAATTACTGAGCTCAGGGCCATATGCAAGGAGACCGCAGACCTCCTTGGGGACAAAGACCAAGGAGCAACCCAAGCCAAGCCTGGCCCACTGACTGGGCCTGTCACTCCTCCCACCCACTCGGGAGGAGAAACCCACACTCCAGGCACGGTTAGGCCTGGGCTCAAGGCCCCATTCCGGCCTTCAAGAGGAACCGGGTTTGACTCAGAGGAAGAGGAAGAGCCAAGGCCCCTCAAAAAGGAGCCTCAAGGAACGCCTAGAAGGCACTTGGGATCCCTCACCCCCTTCGACGCAGGGTCCAGCGTAAAAAGACCCAAGATGGATCTTCCCGACCCCTATAAGGGCGATGCCAGGGGACAAAAAGCCACTCAGTGGCTGGATCAAATGATGCTATGGGTAGCCCTCCATCGCGATCAATTCGACGAGGAAGAGCAGATGGTCGTGTGGATTTTGTACCACATGACAGACAAGGCCGCCGACTGGGCTCTCCCCATCATTGGGAGCATCATCAAGGGCAAGGGAAACCCCCCTACCACCATCCAGGCCCTAACAGCCAAATTTAAGGAGGCCTTCGCCGACCCCGACGCCAAACGGGCAGCCGCCAGAAAAATTGCGGTTCTCTCCCAATCCACCACTACCTCCGAGTATGTCACGGAGTTCCGCAATCTCATGGCGGAGCTAGACTGGAACAAGGAGGCCTATATTGCGCAGTTCACGCGAGGCCTCCACTGGAAGGTCAAGGAACTGCTATCCACCAAAGATAGCATCCCTGACGAGCTCAAAGCCATCTTTGCGGCGGCAATTAAAATTGACAATATCCGCCGCAAAAATGAGGAGAATCGCCCTAAAAAGGCACCAGCCAAGTCCCCGGCCACCGTGGCCACCTCCACAACCACCACCAGGGTCCGCCTATCCGAGGACCCTAACTATGTCACCCCGGAGGAACGAGACCGCCGCCGCGCAGCAGGGCTATGCGTTAAATGCGGGCAAAAGGGGCATGGGATCAAACAGTGCCCCAACGGCTGGAAAGCCACAATCAAGGAGGCCGCCAAGATAGGAGAGGTCGTAGAATCGGAAAAAGAGTGAGGCCAAGAGCTACCGTCAAGCCCTTGGTCTCAAAAATAGAAACGCATGTATCTGTCTTGGAGTTTGTAAATATTGCAATGGACTCGAACAAAAAACCGTTACTCTTCCTAGAAATGACACTGCGTGACTATCCGACGGACCCTATCAAAACCCTCATCGACTCTGGCGCCACCTCCAACTTTATTTCCCCCTCCTTAGTAGAAAAACTCAAAATCCCAAAAACCCTACTTGAAAATCCACGAGTAGTGAGAATGTTAGATGGTACCATATCTCAGACTGGTCGCATATGGCACCAGGTTCAACTTGCGGTCTCGGCCAATGGCCATCCCCACATTATCCCTTTCCTCGTTTGCCCCATAGGCAACACACCGGCTATTCTAGGCATGACATGGTTAACGGCAGAAGCTCCTTTAATTGATTGGCAACAGGGACTAGTCACCTTCCCTGAACAAGTTCAAATTGCCTCAGAAGAAGAAGCGGACTCAGACCCCTTAGCGGACCTTCCCCCTCAGTACCATGAGTTTGCTAAAGTCTTTGGCAAAGAAGAATTTAAGGTCCTCCCTCCACATAGGGAGTATGACATCTCTATAGACCTTGTCCCGGACGCCAAACTGACCCCTGGCCCCATATACGGCATGACGGATGCAGAATCTAAGGCGTTGAAGCAGCACATTGACGAGGAATTGGCAACGGGCAAGATCCGCCCCAGCACCTCATCTGCCGGCGCCCCCGTCATGTTTGTAAAGAAGGCAGACGGATCCCTCAGGCTGGTTGTGGATTACAGGAAGTTGAACAAGGTTACCCACAAAAACGTCTATCCCCTACCAAGACAGGATGACCTCATGGCAAAACTCAGGCACGCTAAGATCTTTACCAAGTTGGACCTACGTTGGGGCTACAACAATGTACGCATCAAGGAAGGAGACGAATGGAAGACGGCCTTTAGAACCAAATACGGCCTCTTTGAATATCTAGTCATGCCATTCGGCCTCACCAATGCCCCTGCAGCGTTTCAACACTTTATGAACAATCTATTCAGGGACCTGATTGATGTAACCGTGGTAATCTACCTAGACGACATCCTCATCTTCTTGGAGAAAACTGAAGACCATCCGTCCCATGTCAGAGAGGTACTATCGCGCCTCATGAAGAACCAACTATTCTGCAAATTGTCAAAATGCCACTTCCACGTGACCACCGTAGACTACCTTGGTATTGTCATCTCCCCGGACGGATTCTCAATGGACCAAAAGAAGATTGAGGCGGTCACCTCTTGGCCCACGCCCAGAACGGTTAAACAAGTCCAGGCCTTCCTAGGGTTTGTGAACTACCTCAGACGCTTCATCCCCAATTTCAGCTTGGTTGCTCGCCCCCTCCATAACCTCACCAAAAAGGAAACCCCTTGGTCATGGGGTAACCTAGAAGAAGTAGCATTCCAGGAGCTGAGGTCCCTTGTTACCCGGTCGCCCGTCCTCATTCATTCTAACCCGGACCTCCCTTACTACCTTGAAACGGACGCATCGGGAGTAGCCATGGGAGCCATACTCAGCCAACGAGGCCCAGATAATTGGTTACATCCCATTGCCTACATGTCAAAATCCTTCTCAGGAGCCGAAGCAAATTACGACACCCATGACAAGGAGCTCCTGGCCATAATCAAGGCATTAGAGGAATGGAGGATTTTCTTAGAAGCAACGGACAGACCAATCCAGGTGTTCACGGACCATAGAAATCTGGAATATTGGATGCAGGCACGGACGTTCAACAGAAGGCATGCGCGATGGCGGATTTTCCTGAGCGACTTCAACTTCGAAATACACTATCGCCCAGGCAAGCAGTCAGGGAAGCCAGATGCCCTATCCAGAAGGTCAGATTACACGGACAGCCCTCAGGAACCAGAGATCATGCTCCCAGCAGAAGTCTTCGCCAACACGTCAGAGGAAGAAGTTGAGATTGTTACAGAAATACGCACCAAGCTCAAGGAAGATCCCTTGCTGGAGCCAATCATCACATTCCTGACAGAGGACGCAGATAACGCACCTCCCTCTATTCGAAAGGCCTACCGGGACTACGATTGGGAAGAAGACCTCCTATGGTACCGCGGAAAGTTAGTTGTCCCAGACTCAGAACCCCTAAAAGAACGGCTCCTGAAGGAATTCCACGACTCTCCACTGGCAGGACATCCAGGACAGCAACGAACCCTGGAACTACTAAGCAGAAACTACTGGTGGCCGGGAATGAAGTCCTCGGCCAAAGAGTGGGTTGAGTGTTGTCCCATATGCCAAGCCAATTGCCGCGCCCACGCCCCAGTTATTGCTCTAAAGCCACTGGAAGTTCCCCCATTCCCTTTCCACACCATTTCCTACGACTTTATCACAGGTTTCCCAAAGTCAAATGGACACGACGCAATTTTGGTAGTCATTGACTCCTTTTCCAAATTCGGACACTTTATCCCAACTACCAAGAAAGTCACGTCCAAGGGTCTAGCGGAATTATTTGTCTCGCATGTGTGGAAACTTCACGGGTTGTGTTAAGAGTTGTGTAAGTACAGGAGTAAGAAAGAATTACTATATACAAAATGTATATGAGAATAACTAAGAACTAGTATTAAGAATCAGAATATATGCACAGAATATATGCACAATATAGGCTAGGTTATCAGGAATAACAACTCCTAACAAATAGTCTAGCAACTATGAAGTGCAGGTGGTTGGTTATGTATAGTACCTTAGACTAATGTTACTTAAGCCTAAGTGACTAAGGGTATGTATACTTAAGGTCTCTAGGATAGTACCTTAAGTAAGAGGGTTACCTGACTAATGTACAGGATTTATAGGATTTGCCTAATAAGTATAGGACTTATATATGCTTAAGTAAGACTTAAGACTTATGGGGTTTACCTAAAATATATCTAGGATTTATGAGATATTGTAGATAAAGCTATCTACAATATAAGGGGTATGGTGGATTGAAACACTATCACTCAATCACAACAATCCTTACAGTATTGTCGCACTATACTCAATGTTGAACTCAACAACTGTGACAGTCAAGGGGCACAGGGTCGCAGTAAGTACACTAATAGGTTACCCTGTGTCTGTTGGGACTGGCCTATGGTCTTAGTGCGCCGAATAACCTCCTATGCTATTTACAGTGAGTCAATCACTAAAGTAAATGCGCAGATAAGCTGTTAAAGGCTTGTGTGTATATGTCAATATATAAGAGTAAAAGTAGGATGCATTAGAAGCGTCTTCACAGGGTCCTTTTATACCCTGAGAAGGCGCACAAACAAGTATATACATGATTGATACCAAGAGGGGGTACAGGAGGTACATGTGGCAACTGAAACACTTGAGGGAGCCGATACCTTGGTACATAGTAAACAAACAACAGATCCTAATATTTGCCCCAAGGCAATGTTTGCCCCAAGGCAGTATTTACCTGTGTGGGTCCTTAGATGTCCCAAGGCTAAGTGTTTCATCCTTGGAGTAAACAGTCCCAAAGGTAGGATACCTCTGCATTGGGTACTTACAGTAAATGGGGCATAACTCTACCAAATGTTGTCCGTTTTGGGAGTTTGACCCAGCGTTCTGGAGCGCGCAAACATGCGCACCTAAGCGCAAGCGATTCGGCAGTGTGGGATGCCCGGGTGATGGAGAAAAGGCGCATTTAGTGCGTCGGCGCTTAAGGGCTGATTAAGCGCCGGAGCACTTGCCTATGCGACAGGGGGGACCCTGAATATTTCTGTGTGTAGCCACAAGATAGAATCTTGAATAGTAAATACTACAAACAAGAGAAATATTACTTGTTACTGTTTATCTACTCAGCTGAATTTATATATATTTAAATGAGTGAGAAAACAGCATATATGCAAAAGGCATTGCATATTAAGGGTATTCCTGGGGTTTGTAGGTTTTGTAAAGGTCACTATTGGATAGAGGGACCTTGAAAACCTTAGTTCGCATCTTTATCTCATTTATTTACTGTGAGATTACTAGTGTAATTAATAAAATAAGTACAGATTAAAGAAGAAATGTCATATCCATAACATATCCCCCCCAATCTGGACTTATCCTATCAAGAGATGGCTTCCTGATCAAAGGTTTGATGCTAATTGATTATACCCCTTGAAATAGGAATTAAACTCCTTTACTTCATTGCTAAGTCTTAAGGTCGGAGCCATGGGCGCTTAAGGCTTAGTCACCCGCTCTGAGTCTACAGCTGGTGCAAGGTATTTACTTGTTGTAATTATTACAAGGTCAAATCCGAGGCTTTTGACTTAGTTAAAAGTGCTATCGATATCTATCGGATCGTGGCTATCGATCGGTACTAAGTGTGGTGGGACGTTCACACGGATAAGGGTTGAATTCTTAGCGACGATTATTTAGACGAGTCAAAAACAATCGGATTCGCGAGTAGAGTATTAATGGTCGCAGAATACAGGAAAGAGGTGCTAAAAGCACGGATTGGAAGTTACAAGGCTGAAGGAGACACTGACTACTAGTTAGAGGCTACAGGACGAGTTTGAATGACATGGTTAGCGTTGATTTCGATTCCTCCGCCAATGTCGAAGTCCATATCCCCTTCGGTCCTTAAGTCGCGGGCGCGAACCTCGTGCCAATGGTCTTCCCATGAAAACGGAGGCGTGTGCTGCTGCGGTACGGAGGGCCACTCAGGAGGTCCCAGGTCGGCGACGGGCTGAGGTTCTCCTGGCCATTCCCAAACAGATTCGACGAAGTCGGCGCTGAAGGACGGGGGTGCGGGATCGGCGTCCTGTACAACGGCCACTTGCGCAAGTTGCTCGGTAAGAGCGTTGACGTCGAGCTTGTAGTTGCTGCTGTTGGGGGGTGCAGGGTACTCGCCTGCATTGCTTGCGGCGTGCAGGGGCTCAAACTCCGGCGCAGTGAATGAATCGCTGTATTGCTGTCCCAGCCAGTGGATTCCGTGGGACTCGGGGATGACAGGAGGCTTGAGTCCCCAAGCGGCGTAGTCGAAGATTTGTTCCGCAAATTCTTCCAATGCAGGCGGTGGAGAAACTTCAGTGGGCGGCGTAAGCGGGCCCAAGGACTCGTCGTCGGCGTCGTAGCCATTGATAGGGAATCCTGTGACACATATCCTTGTATATTTAGTGCACATTATTAATTCTATGCCAAATTCTGCTTACCCGCATCTGATAAATCGTCTTCAGAGCTATCAATGACAGGGTGCCCGTGTAGACGACACCAGAAGCGGTGTGCTGATACGCAAGCAGGGGAACCACAAATGTACCCAACATGAGCCAGGTTGCTGTAATGGTTCTGCTTGGTAGCATTAATAATGATGGAAAGCGCATTGAGACAGATGACATAGAAATTGTTGTGGTGGACTTGGCACTGTAATTCATGGAAGGTGTCAAAAGGGAAGTGGTAGAGATCGCGAGTGAAGCAGATAGGACAAGGGATGTATGGGAAGTTGATCTCTTCTAGCTTAGAGGCATAATCATAATTGCCCCAAGGATCATGGCGGTTCCATCCTGTGGGTTGAACAGCATCCCCAAAGACCTGGAGAGCATGGTAGTAGGCCCCATGGAGAGCATGGGCAAGGTCAACACCTAGGAACCACTGGGGAGGGTGATCATCAGCCATGAGGAACACCTCAACATCTGGCATAGCATGAATGCGCCGCTCCAGAGGGTCAGGATGGTTTTCTGAGTAGGGTGAAGGGTGATCATTGTGGCGGTTAGCATAAATGTAGTATAAGTCGCGGACATGATTAGCCTCAATAATACCTGTCTCAGGGGAGAGAGGCACATCATTGCGATAGGTGGTGAAGATGGGGAAGCAGTAGAAGCTTTGAGCAAAAGACATATTGATAGAGTACTGAGTAGACGTATTCAGTGTGAGTGGGATGGCAATGGAGAGAGTTGAGTGATAGCATTTATACAAAATCCATCCTCCATAAGATAGGTTTGACTTAGAGATTTGAGCGTTGAGTATGTTGTTATTTCCTATCTTGGAGGATATGACCGGTTTAGTTACACCTGTGGTACATGGAAGAAGCCATGTGGAGCTTAGAACTCCTTCTTCTTCTTGTGATTGGGATGGATAGTGGAGCCAGAGGTTTGCTTCCATTCTTGGATTACTTCTGGAGCATTCCTTAATTCTTTTTCTGTCCTCCATCTATCATGTTCTGAGCTGTACCCAAGCCAACGGATTTTGTACTGCCTAATCCTCTTGTTGCCTTTCTTGATTGTTCTTTCTTCTACTATCTTTTCCACCTCATATTCAGGCATTTGTTGGAAGTCCCCTCTAGGTATATTCTGAGTGGGTTGGCTTCCAAACTCTGGGGGTGATGCCTTGTAAGATTCCAAGTGGGCTATGTTAATGATTGGGTGTATGCAATAGCTAGCAGGTAATCTTATCCTATATGCTACTGGTGATATGCTTTCCATAACTTCAAATGGTCCTTCATAACGCATATTTAGCTTATTCCCTTTCCCTGACTGATGTTTGAGTAAGTTTAAGGAATGGGGATTGATTAAGACTAAATCTCCTGGCTCAAAGGTAACATGTGTCTTGTCAGAATTATAGTATTTCTGTTGATAATTCTGAGCTACTTTGAGAGCGTCCTTAGCTAATGATTGTGCTAATTCCATGGATTCCTTGAATTCTTCAGCTGTTTGACTTTCTTGGGCTGGTCTTGGAATGTTCTCAGAAGTGAGAGCCAGTAAGTCGGCTGATGTTAGAGGCTGGAATCCGCAGAGTAGAAAGGCTGGTGTCTGTTGTGTGGATGTATGCACACCTGTGTTGTATGAGTGCGCAAATCCTGGTAGAAGCTTACTCCAATTGTCCTTAGCTGGGTTAGTGAATACTCTAATTGCTACTTCTGTAGTTTGATTAAGTATCTCTGTTTGTCCATCACTCTGAGGATGATGTGCAGTGGTGAGTGCTCGCCGAATTCCTAACATACTAACTAAGTGACCCCAAAAGGCTCCTGTCCATCTAGCGTCTCTATCAGTGATTACTTGCCGAGGTAAACCATAGTGACACCATATGTGATCATGGAACAGTTGCGCTGTTTGTACTTCATCTATCTGAGTAGTACAGGGGATGAAATGTCCATACTTAGTTAGTTTGTCCACAATAACTAGGATAGCGTTGTAGTTGTTACTTGGTGGAAGATCCATGATGAAGTCCATTGATACTACTTCAAAGGGTTGCTGTGGAATAGGTAAAGGTTGAAGGAATCCTCTGGGTCCATGCCGTCGATGTCCTGCTTTCTGACAGATATCACAAGTGTGTACATACTTCTGAATGCTTCTAGCCATCTTAGGCCAATAGTAAACAGAAGCAATTCGATGATATGTCTTAGCATAACCGGCATGTGCTCCTTGATTAAGGTTATCATGATTTTCCTTCAAAATATCTACTTGTAGATCCCTAGGTACACATAGCCAATACTTTTCCTGGGAATCTATAAAGTAGATCAATCCATTATCTCCTATCTGGTATTGATGGAAGGGTGGATTGAGTGGATTGTGGTGCGACTTGAACTCTTCCATCACTTGCTTGAAATGGGAGTCCTTCTTGTATGCTTCTATGAACCTTGTGATTTCTTCTGAGTTTATTGATATTTCCACAGAGTATGAGGTAGTTGTTTGATAAGGTATAGCTTCTGCCGGTGTGGGTATCCACTTCTTGATGGGCTTCTGACTATTTCCAATTTTGTAACTCTGGGTGAATGCGCTTGCAACTCTAAGAAGTTTCTCTTCAAAACGTTCATTTATCTCCTTGTAGAGGTTTCTTAATGGGTCTTCCTCCATATTGAGCTTGAGTGGAGTCGATTGATCTGCCAGAGGGCTGGTATGATATGGGGTTCTCCTCCTAAGTCTTGAGATAGGATCTGCATTGTCATGTACTCTTCCTGCGCGGTGCACAATCTGCATTCCTGGGTAGGCTGAGAATACTAGGCCCCATGTCATGAGTCTTCTGTTGACATTATTGTAAGTCTTGCTCCAAGTGAGAGCGGCGTGATCTGTGATAGCAACAAATTCAGCTCCTTCCAAGTATACCTGAAATTTCACAAGTGCTTCTTTGAGGGCTAATGCTTCGCGCTCTGTTGGGGAGTAGTTTCTTTCTGCTTCTTTTAGAATCCTTGACCAATAAGCAATGACTCGCTCTACTTGTACAGTTGTTTCTTCAAAGTCTTGCTTATCCCATGTATCCCCCCAGTCACGTCGTCTCTCTGCTTGGAAGCAGGAATTGTCATTCTGGGAACTGGGTTTCCTTTATCATATTCCCCCCTTAAGTACTTGTATGCCTTTGTCCCTTTTAAGTCTTTTATCTTGATTGATTGGACTTGCTGTAATATTCCTCCAAGGCCATAGTCGCATGCATCTGTATATAATCTGTAAGGTTTTCCAATAATAGGATAAGCCATTACTGGAGCAGATGCTAGGGCCTCTTTAGCAAGTTCAAATGCTTGTTGTTCTTTTTCCTCCCAAGACCAAGCTGTTCCTTTCTTGAGAAGCTTGAACAAAGGCGCTACAATCCATGAGTAGAAGGGAATATAGCTAGAGAAATAAGTCATCATCCCTAGGAAAGTCTGTAAAGTAGGAACATTTTTAGGGGGTTCCAACTCTAAGATAGCATCAACTTTTTCCTTGTGGGTTGATAGACCTAATCTTGATACCTTCTGTCCTAGCAATAGTAGTGATTGGTATCCAATGTGACATTTCTTTGGAGATAGGGTGATTTCAGCTTCTTCAATAGCTCCTAAGACTTGATCTAAGTGATTGCAATGGTCTTCAAACTCAACACTATAGATCACTATGTCATCAATGTATACTAGGGCAAATTGCCATAGAAATCTTGAAAGTATCCTATTCATGACACGCTGGAACTCTGCTGGTCCATTCCTATATCCAAAGAGTAGTTTGGTAGGTTGCCAATGGCCGTTGTGACATCTGAAAGCAAGTTTCTCTCTGTCTTCTTCCTTAATGGTTAGCTGAGTGAAACCAGCTAGCGCATCTAAGGTAGTAAGCCATTGAGCTCCTTCCAAGGCATGCAAGATGTCAGTTTGTTTTGGTAAGGGATACTCATCTGGTACAGCTACTTCATTGAGACGTCTATAATCCACACATAATCTGGGTTTACTGTTGCGATAGACTACTATGACAGGAAATCCCCAAGCACTCTTGGATGGCTCAATGACTCCAAGTTTAAGCCATTCCTCAATCTGCTTGTCAATGACTTCTCTTTTAGCTGGAGAAGCATGGTAAGGGGTTAGAGATATTTCTTTAGTTCCTGGCCTTAGTCTAATTTCCAGTTGAGTGTTATGAGTACCAAGTCTACCATCTAATCCAAAGGCTAACTCATGCTTGCGCAAAACCTTTTCTAGTTTAGCCCTTTGATTGGGGGTGAGATGTTCTGAGAAATTAACTTCTTGAAGAAATCTATCTGAAGGGACAGGTTCTGGGTCAGGTACTTCAGCAGTCTTAGGTCCTCCTTCAGGCGACTTCATTAATTCCTCTTCTTGCACAGTAGGCTTTTCTTCAGCTTTCCTCTGCACCATGGCTTGTACTAAGGTAGCATACTTGATAATGCTGTCTTTTTCTTCCTTAGTAATGTCCTTTTCCTTTGCAAGGTATTCGTTGGGATCATGCATATATCCAAGAATCTCTCCTCCTTGCAATCTTAAAGGATGTTCTGATAGGTTAGAAACCTGAATCTTGGGATTGTTCCTATCTATCAGGCAGTCTGTTATTGCAAACAGATGTTCTTCTTGTCGATGGGAATTGAAAGATCTGTCCATAAAACCAGAGGCTTGACCTTCCTTCCATATTGTCTTGACTTTGATGAGCTTGATGGTATGCGCTGGAATAGTAACTGTCTCATAGACTTTTACTTTGACAGTATTGGGAGGTAACTTCCTATGTTGGAGTCGCTTTTTGTAGGCTTTCTTAGAGATCTTGATTTTCTCAGAATTCTTGATGAATCCTTGTGCAACTTCAACCATAAAGGTATTACCTTGTTGGTCAATTCTTGGGCTGGAATCTGATTCTTCCACAGGAATAGAACGTCCTGTATCCCCAAAAACTATCCTTGTTCCATCTCCATTCCTAACTAATGACAGTTGATACTGAGATGCAAAGTCTGTTCCTAAGATAAAGGGTGTGTTCATGTTAGGAACTATGTAGGCTTCTACAATCATTTTAACTAATCCTTGTTCAGTATCAAAGATGATAGGAAGGGAAATATACTGTGATAAGCTACTATTCCCAGTAACTTGAATTAACTTGAGTTTTTGTCCAATGCGCACTCTAGGTGATGGATCTAGAGTTTTAAGTATTGACTCATTAATGAGAGTGATCTCTGATCCTGAGTCAAAGGTGATGCGCTTCTTAGGTCCATTATTTGTCTGAAGCCAACCTTTGATGATGGTGGCTTTGGATCCAAAGAAAGCAGTTCCTGGTGGTCTTGACATTAATCGCTTGAGAGTGATTTCTTCTCCAATTTTGGCAATAGTTGTATGACTACTGGCCAATTTCAGTTTCTTATTAAGGCTCTTCCTAGTGGGGAGCTTGGGTTGTACATATCCAGAAAATACAGATGAATCAGATTCCTTACTGCCCTGGTCAGCAGAGTTAGTACCCTGGCTGACAGTGGTCCCCTCCAGACCATGCTGTTCCTCCTGGGATCCAGAGCTGGGCTTAGCGCTGGAGGTAGAGACAGCTAATGACTGAAGGGGCTTATGAAAATCCTGCTCTTCCTCAGAAACAGACTCTTCTCCTTCAGTGTCATATTCTGTTTCATCAAGGTAGGCTTCATCACAGAGATCTTCATAAGCTTCCTGTGCTTCCCATTCATCATCATCTGCTTGTGCCATATGTGATCGCACAAATCTGGAGTTCTTCTTGGCATGCTTACAGTCTCTATCCCAGTGCATCATACTTCCACAGTGTCTACAAGGTCTAGCTTTCTTGTCTTTAGGAGTTTTACCTTTAGATACTGTAGAGTCATCCTTAGGGTATTTTGGTGGAGGATTATTTTGATGCCATCCTACTGGTTTGGATCCTGCTAAGTGTGAGCGCGCACTTGGCCTAGAGTGCCTGTTTCCTTCTAGTCTCTTGAGAGTAGATTGCATCTGGTGTAGTTGACGCTGTATGTCAGAGTTATGAGAAGAATCTTTTCCCAAAAGGTCCTCCTCATGCCATGCAATCTTATCAAGGAAGTCTTCCCAAGTGACTATTCTTGAGGTGTCTATATGCGTGGTCCAGGACTTAGGAGCACCATTCATGATTTCAAAGATTAATTCAGAGTCAGTCCAGTCACTGACAATAGTGAGAGCTTCCATCTTCCTGATGACATAGTCTTCTGGAGTCTCTTCTGAGTGATCTTTATCCCTGAACCTGATGCGCATGGCTTCATTCTTGCTTCTGTTCAGGAAGGTCCTATTCATGAAGTGGATGGTGATAGCTTGCCTAAGTGCTGGCCAATCTTCAGTTATAATTCGCCTATAGTCCTTATCTAATGCATTGAACCATCTAAGAGCTCTTCCTGTGAACCTGAGAGGAATCTGCTGTCCCAGCTGAATTCTAGTGTAGCTACTATACTCAGCTATGTTGTTGATGGATGTCATCCAGCGCGACAGCTTCTTAGTGTCTCCATCCCACTCTGGGATTATGTCAGGTTTCAGCTTAGTATCAAAATGTACAGGAGCTGGATTGAAAGGTCTAGCTCTAGCTGCATTTGCTTGAGCATATGGTTCATTTCCTGGATCTTCTGGGTCGTTGGGAGGTCCTCCTCCATTCCTTCTAGGTGGGTTGTTCCTTCTTCTACCAGAGTTATCAAAATCTCCCTCATTGCTATCATATGGTGGGTCATTTCCTCCTCCTCCTTCAGCTAAGGGAGCTAGTCTATCTCTAAGTTGATCCCTAGGAGGTGGATCATTAAACAGCTCACTAAACCTTCTAGAGGAGACCATACGTCCTACAATATGAGGAGGTAACCTAGTCCTGTCAATGGGTGGTGCTGGAGGTACTTGAAGTTGTGGGACAGGTGCTAGTAGAGGGGCTAAGAAGTTTCCTCTCCTACTCATATTGGCTTCTTCTCTAGTAGCTGGGGCTGGCTGCTCCTGTAAGTAAGGTAAATTGGTATGGATACTTAGAGGAGTTCTTCTTGATTCAGGAGAGGAGGTAGGTCTCCTGTGGGCACTTTCAGCTAGTCTAGAGGAGCGCTCTTCTGGGATTGTAGATACTCTGGTAAAGGATTCAGCTGGTATAGCTGGTCTTCCTGAGGATCGCCGATTTGCTCCCAAGGAAGATCTGCGATTAATAAAGTTAGCATGTGGAGGTGGATCTCTAAGAGGAATACTTGGGCCTGCAAGGCTAACTCTTCTAGCAGCGTTGCTTAAAGGTGGATTATAAGGTATATTCCTAACATTATCCTCTTCTACTTGGCTTCTAATCCTGGGAGTAGACTGTGCTACTGGGATTTGCATGGTATGAGTAGCAGCACTTGAGACAGAAGTAATAGAATCAGCAGGAGTAGCTGGGGCTATTAGTTCTGGGGCTACTTGGTCTCTTCCAGTTGATGATTCAGAAGAACTTAAGCCATCTATACTTCCATCTGAAAGATTGTTGATGTAGTCTTCAAGGGCTTGTATATTGAAAGGAGGTATAGCTGAGGGTTGTGCAATAGGAACACTAGCATTACCTCTAGGTGATGATGGTAAGGTTTCTTCTGAACTAGTGGAAGGGACTACAGTGGGTCTAGGAGTAGGTGGTCTAGGTCCTAGAGATTTAGTGGCTTCTCTCCTAAGTCTCTCAGTCCTTTCTAAAGTAGGTGGGACTTGTAATGTTACATGGGGTGACTCCTCTGGTATTCTTCCTAAGGGTATAGATCTAGAGGAAGAAGTAGCAATAGAGCTAGGAGGAGGTGGTAAAGGTTCTGAGGGAATAAGTGAGGTTCCATTATCAGGTCCTAAATACCTAGGTTGCATAGTAACAGTAAGAGAGGCTTTGGATGAATGAAGACTACTAGGAGGTTGTCCTGGAGGAGTGCTACTGGAGGTGTGCAGGGTTACAGTTGGAGGAGAAACTTGAGGTTCTGGAAGTAAAGGACTAGCAATAGTAACTTGACTTGTGGGCTTGATAAGACTCCTTAGTAAGTTTTCTTGAGCCGCCTCCTGTGGAGTGACAGAAGAGGCTCTAGAACTTTTGGGCACTAACAGGGTCATATCTTGCTTAAGTTGTAGAGTCCTATCCCTAAGGTGTTCTTGTCCAGGTTCTACCTCACTGAGATGTCCTGCAGAGATGACGGGGGAAGGTGGTCCAGTCTGAAGTTGTCTACCAAGGATCTCATATAGCTTCTGAATGAAACGCTCCATCTGATCCCTATAAGTGACAGCAGCTACCTCAAAGGAATGAGAGGTGAATAAACAGTCATGTTCTGGCCATTCAGGAATGGGCAATAGCTCCTCCATGTCATAGACGCTAAGAACAGTTCTCTTGATTAGTTTATTCAGATCTATGTGTAACTTACCATATTCAGGCCAATGGTTGATTTCTTGAGCAGGAACCAACTTGGTAGTGATGCGACATGTAGGTCTAAAGGTTACTACAGTATCTAGTAGTTTGAAGTAGTGAGAAGCCCATTGCTCACAAGAAGGTGAGGGGTAGCGATTCTCATGGGCTGGAGGTATCTCCACATGATAGAATACTCTTCCTAGCTGCCTGTAGACTTTCCTAAAGCTATTAGCTTGAGGGTTCTTCCTGCACCAAGAGGTCATTTGGGTACAGTCAGGCTGATAGTTGAATTCTCCTGGAGACTCTTCATTTAAAGGGTATAAGGTAGTGGAAGGAGAATAGGGTAGGTACTTCTGGATTGCTGGGTCATTAGTAAAAGACCTATCATTAGGATCCAGTAAGGCAGCTTGAGTTTCCCTATGCTTAGATATGTGGGCTTCAGAAGTTTTTCCTTTAGATCTCTTAAGCTCATGAGAGTTCATAGGCTCAGAGGGCTGAGGTTTACTAGAGGAAGGTTCCAACATCTCTATATCAGGGAGTCCAAATACAGGTATCATCCTCTGGAAGGTAGCTGAGCTAGCCTTATGACCAAAAGGTGAAGGTTTCCTTATAGAAGAACTTGGCTTAGCTAGCTTGTTAGCTTCCTGATTAGCTTCATATTCCAAAGGAGACAATCTTGGAGAGTGTCTGGATGATGACTTATGAGAGTGAGGAGATATCCTTCTTGAGCTACTAGGTCCTGCTTGAGGGTCTTCCAAGGCTGGCATGGAAGCATGTGGCTTGATGGGTGATTCATAGGGTTGGATAGGTTGGGGAATCACTAGTTCCTCAGGAGAGGATTGCTCAATAGGGTACCTAGTAGGTCCAAAAGGGTTGTTGGGACTATCTGTAGGTATGCTGTCTCTAGGAAGCACAGAGCTTCTAGGGGTACTATGTCTAGGCATACCTTCTCTTGAAAGTCTTGTGTCCCAAGGGGTCCTATTAGAGGATGCAGGTCTACTTGATCTTCTAGACATAAAAGAATGTTAGTAGAGTACCACAATTAGAATGTGTATACAAAGTGTGAAAGCTTGTACAAAAGATTACAGGTAAGAATTAAAGATAACCAACACTATGCCCTGCGGTGGTCACCAATGTTAAGAGTCGTGTAAGTACAGGAGTAAGAAAGAATTACTATATACAAAATGTATATGAGAATAACTAAGAACTAGTATTAAGAATCAGAATATATGCACAGAATATATGCACAATATAGGCTAGGTTATCAGGAATAACAACTCCTAACAAATAGTCTAGCAACTATGAAGTGCAGGTGGTTGGTTATGTATAGTACCTTAGACTAATGTTACTTAAGCCTAAGTGACTAAGGGTATGTATACTTAAGGTCTCTAGGATAGTACCTTAAGTAAGAGGGTTACCTGACTAATGTACAGGATTTATAGGATTTGCCTAATAAGTATAGGACTTATATATGCTTAAGTAAGACTTAAGACTTATGGGGTTTACCTAAAATATATCTAGGATTTATGAGATATTGTAGATAAAGCTATCTACAATATAAGGGGTATGGTGGATTGAAACACTATCACTCAATCACAACAATCCTTACAGTATTGTCGCACTATACTCAATGTTGAACTCAACAACTGTGACAGTCAAGGGGCACAGGGTCGCAGTAAGTACACTAATAGGTTACCCTGTGTCTGTTGGGACTGGCCTATGGTCTTAGTGCGCCGAATAACCTCCTATGCTATTTACAGTGAGTCAATCACTAAAGTAAATGCGCAGATAAGCTGTTAAAGGCTTGTGTGTATATGTCAATATATAAGAGTAAAAGTAGGATGCATTAGAAGCGTCTTCACAGGGTCCTTTTATACCCTGAGAAGGCGCACAAACAAGTATATACATGATTGATACCAAGAGGGGGTACAGGAGGTACATGTGGCAACTGAAACACTTGAGGGAGCCGATACCTTGGTACATAGTAAACAAACAACAGATCCTAATATTTGCCCCAAGGCAATGTTTGCCCCAAGGCAGTATTTACCTGTGTGGGTCCTTAGATGTCCCAAGGCTAAGTGTTTCATCCTTGGAGTAAACAGTCCCAAAGGTAGGATACCTCTGCATTGGGTACTTACAGTAAATGGGGCATAACTCTACCAAATGTTGTCCGTTTTGGGAGTTTGACCCAGCGTTCTGGAGCGCGCAAACATGCGCACCTAAGCGCAAGCGATTCGGCAGTGTGGGATGCCCGGGTGATGGAGAAAAGGCGCATTTAGTGCGTCGGCGCTTAAGGGCTGATTAAGCGCCGGAGCACTTGCCTATGCGACAGGGGGGACCCTGAATATTTCTGTGTGTAGCCACAAGATAGAATCTTGAATAATAAATACTACAAACAAGAGAAATATTACTTGTTACTGTTTATCTACTCAGCTGAATTTATATATATTTAAATGAGTGAGAAAACAGCATATATGCAAAAGGCATTGCATATTAAGGGTATTCCTGGGGTTTGTAGGTTTTGTAAAGGTCACTATTGGATAGAGGGACCTTGAAAACCTTAGTTCGCATCTTTATCTCATTTATTTACTGTGAGATTACTAGTGTAATTAATAAAATAAGTACAGATTAAAGAAGAAATGTCATATCCATAACAGGTTGCCAGTCAGAACAATATCGGACAGGGGAACTACGTTCACCGGAAAATTCCTAAGGGCACTCTACCAACGCCTCGGAGTGAAACCATCCTTCTCATCAGCGTACCACCCGGAGTCAGACGGGCAAACAGAAAGGGTGAACCAGTTCATCGAGTTTTACCTAAGATCGTACGTTGCAGCGGACCACTCAGATTGGGCTTCCTGGCTACCACTAGCGGAATATGCCTACAACAACGCCAAGCACTCCGCCACGGGAAAGACACCCTTTGAGTTAGTTTTTGGGCGAAACCCCGTCATGAACCCGTCCAACATTCCAGCAAACGTTCCAGAAGCCGACCAAGTGGCAGATACCCTGGCAAAAGAATGGAAGGAAGCGGAGGCAGCCCTGAGGATGAGTAAGGAAAAGATGTCTGGGAACAAAGGGACGATACCAGTATACTCAATTGGAGAAAAAGTCTGGTTGGATGGAAAGAACGTAGAACTTAGGACGAATTCCAACAAATTAGACCCCAAGCGACTAGGACCCTTTGAGGTATTAGAGAAGGTATCCAGTCACGCGTACCGCCTCAAACTACCAGAGACCCTCAAAATCCATGACGTATTTTATGTGGGATTGTTATCCAAGGCTCACGAATCCCCCAGTCAGCCATTCCCAGATAGACCGCCCCCGGAGACAATAGAAGGGGAGGAGGAATACGAGGTGGAACAAATCATTGACTCCAGGAGACAACGAGGAAAATGGTTTTACCTAATCAAATGGAAGGGTTATGGCCCCAAAGACAATTCCTGGGAACCGGAAGAACTCCTAGAAAACAGCCAAGAGGAGATCCAACGCTTCAACAAGTCGCGACTGAAAAAGGCTCGTGACTCCGCCAAGAGCCTTTAAGGGGGGGGCAATGTTATAACCTCCTAACATATACCATCAGACTCGCACGATTTTTCTGATAATTTTAGTATTTTTTACGGACTTAATATCTTTTGTTTTTCGATCACGTGATCTCGGCGCTTATCATGCCGAGATGCCGCGCCGAGATGCCGTGCCAAGGGCGCTTAGGGCTAATCCACGCTTCTGCGCAGCCCGCAGCACGCTTCTCTTTTCACACGAACTCTTCTTTTCCCATACGCACTGACCATGTAAATATTGTACTCTTGTCTATATATACAGCAGGGAAATCGCTTGGAGACCCCAAGTTGATTTTACCTCGTCTCTTACTCATTAGAGGAGGATATCAGAAGCCAGCTAAGTAGCCGGCCTTAGTTATCCCAGAAGTTACCCCTTATATTCACTCACCACACCTCCCAGGCCTAAGGCCCCTTTGTCGACAGTAGTTAGTAGTAGAGCGCCTTAAGCGCTAAGTAGTATAGCCTTAGAGTAGATTACTTAAGCAGTGTCTGTAGTAGTTACGGCCTTAAGCGCCCACCACTAGCGAGTACCCACCTTACAGTGGTGTACGACAGTGAGTGTCCCATTTGTTTTGCCAATTGTACTTGAAAAGTCAGTGTCCTGTAAATTTTGTGCTCCCAAGCCATTTCCTGGACAATTCTTGTCAAACAAAAGTGCAAAAGGACTGAGAAGTAGGCCTAGTACCTATTTGCAGAATATTAGCACCCAAAACAAAGCCTGTGCTACTAAAACCAGCTAACTTCAAGAGTTCACATCCTCACCCCCTCTTGCCATGCTACTCTATAACAAGCAAATGAAATAACCCAAGATGCTACTGACACATACAGAGAGAGGTGATAAGTGTATGTGCCTGAATAAAACAGGATTTGAGGAATAAAAAAATGCATGAGAGGCAGAAAAGCACAGACTTGCTAGAAGCATCTTAAGTGCATCAGTCATAGCATATGGAAAAAGAAGTGCCAGAGGTCCTAAACATAGCAGAAGTGTGCATTATGTACCAGTGAGTATGTGTACAAGATCTCAAGCTTATAGCTCTAAAGCCTCAGGAGCAATGGACCATGCATGTTCACAGAGCCCACTTACCATAAAAAATAAGGGACATTGTGGGTATTTCTGAGTTGCATGGTCCATTGCTCCTGAGGCTTTAGAGCTATAAGCTTGAGATCTTGTACACATACTCACTGGTACATAATGCACACTTCTGCTATGTTTAGGACCTCTGGCACTTCTTTTTCCATATGCTATGACTGATGCACTTAAGATGCTTCTAGCAAGTCTGTGCTTTTCTGCCTCTCATGCATTTTTTATTCCTCAAATCCTGTTTTATTCAGGCACATACACTTATCACCTCTCTCTGTATGTGTCAGTAGCATCTTGGGTTATTTCATTTGCTTGTTATAGAGTAGCATGGCAAGAGGGGGTGAGGATGTGAACTCTTGAAGTTAGCTGGTTTTAGTAGCACAGGCTTTGTTTTGGGTGCTAATATTCTGCAAATAGGTACTAGGCCTACTTCTCAGTCCTTTTGCACTTTTTGTTTGACAAGAATTGTCCAGGAAATGGCTTGGGAGCACAAAATTTACAGGACACTGACTTTTCAAGTACAATTGGCAAAACAAATGGGACACTCACAATCACACATTGGTTCATATCTACAGCTGTACTTATCCAATCTCTCTCATATTTTGCACTTGGATGTATCATGTACATAGTAATACTTTTTATTAGTAGATGTATTCTACATATCTTAACCATTTTCAAGCAATGACTACTTTCCTGTATCACAGTCACATGTCCCATTTGATTTGTGGCCTAGTGTATATACAATGTACTACACGAATTCTCGTAGCTGTTGAGTTTTGCTTGTTGTTGCTGTGACCAAAGCCTGATTTCCCTATGTACCCAAATAGGTCTAACCAGAAACGCTCCAACCTTGCACCCCAGTGCCCCATAAGCCGACCCCCCTGTCTCATTGTGATGCGCACCGAAAATACCTCTGGCCACTTAGTTATCTTGATTTCCTGGTGCTCTATTCGGTTTGAAAAAGCTTAAAGTCACTTCCCAACGAAATCGTCTATTTCTCCAAAAGGATCACTTAACTCCAGAACTCTCCAGAGCGCTCCGGAGATCTCTAGAGATCTCTAGAGCAAACATCTCCAAACATCTCCAGCGTCCTCTGGAGCACCTCAGAGCTAAGTCGCCTTATTGGAAAACCCTGGGGAACTTCAGAGAAGATGGGGATTTAATTGAGAAGCTATAAGCAAGCTTATCATTACTTAAGTATGATGATGGAGATCAAAGGTATTACGATGGGTACAGTACAGAGGATACAGAAACTGATTACTACCAACGATCAGTTCACGACTTTGTTCACTCGTCACGCGTATTCGCTACAAAGAGGCTTCATCACCAGCACGGTGAAACCCGGAAGTGCGGATTTTTTTTTGAACATAAACTTGAAAATCCGCGCTTTATGCGGAGTGTCAGCAAATCTGACATATCATTTTAATTCGCTCTCCCAGTGTATCACCCCCTTGGGTTCTGTGGTGCGGGCCCTTGGCAAAATCCGGATGCGATGCGAATCTCTAGTACTTTTAGGGATTATCATAGCTCTTAGGCTCTCTGAGCTTTCTCGACTCCGCGCTTTAATTGTGACAGGTGAGCTGCAGCGCGGAGGCGCTCATCTGCTATGCTTTGACCGAAGAGCGGAGGTTGCTAGTCACGTGGCTTTCAATTCATCACCGGACACGGCTTCTATGGGGCTTACAACGCTCGCTTTCACCCTCACATCGACCCGCAATGCTCATGCGGCGAACCATCACAAACGCCCGAGCATTTACTCATATTCTGCCCGGATACGGAAAGATTCAGGCACATAATCACTGACATATCGCCTGAACGCTCCTGGGAGGAGATTTTCGGAACACTGCCGGGACTGGAGGCAGTATCTGAGTTCATACTCAAGTCGGGAATCGGGAAGTGTAGAGATCCGCCGGCAACCGCTCAACCTATGTAGGGCCTTACGCCTATGTCCACACGTCCTTACGACCGCTCCATACGCCCTTACGGCCGCCACACCCCCGTCCTTAAGACACACCACTTATCACGCCCTTATGGCCCCTGTAATAGGTCTTCATGGCCACGCCGTGCTTACTACCTCGCTTGTCGCCCCGCTTTGTTTTCCTTTTACTTCTCTTTCTCGTTCTGTTTCTCTTAGCATAGTTTGCCTCGGTTCTGTGAGCGGTTTGCCTTGTTTCGCATGTAGTTCGTTAAATATGAATAAAAAAAAATGCTAGTCACGTGGCCATCTCACATAACTCCGTCTTTACTAGGGACTAAAACGGATCGCGGTTAACCGGGTAAACCCGCGGTGGATCTTGCATTCCCAAACCGCGCCGGTTAGGCGGTCATCACGGTTAACTGACAATATCTACCCGCGATCTGCCACAGCCACGGTCATTAACCGGACTGTGGTGCGGGTCGCTGCGGGTTGGAGCGAGCGCTGCTCGGCGGAGATTTTTGCGTCGGTGCTTTGTTGAATCCGTAATGGCTCATGTAATCATCCTTATAAAATTGATTATATGTGCAGTATAAAATCTGGTGCCGCTGCGGCTTGTTTGTTAAGTCGATACATATCATATATCATGTATAATATCTTGTGAACTATCTCGGTTTCTCATTATATGTACTAATGCATCCTTCCACCCCATATTCAAGTACTCTATGCAAGCGTACCGTACCAGGCGGACCTGTTCGTCAGCGCATAAAGCGCCATAAGAGAATTAACGCAGCGTCCAATGCAGAGGCCCGGATGGCAACAGGTTCATGGCACAATACATCTCTTCTCCCGGGTGTTTTGTATACAACTCATATTTTAGAAAAGCTAGTTTGACCGTTTTAGTCCCTAGTCTTTACCACCTTGAGTAATGCACCGAGCACGACACTCATATATGACTCCGCATCTAGGTCCCGCCCACCATCCCTATCAACGACACAGATCACCGCTCATGGTTCTCTGCCACCCCAAGCCTTCGATCCGGACAGTTGGAGGCTGTGGATCGGAGCCTGCGGAGACCCACGAGCCTAGTCTTGCGCGAAGGATGCGACGGCTGAGTGACGCGGCCACGTGATCATTGGATGTTGGTCGTTGCCTACCACATCCCATAGCGCGTTCGGTCTATCGACGCGCCCTTTCTCTTTTTAAGTCCCACCCACCATCCCTGAGTCCACGCATATATGAATATGCATTGGTGTGTGTTGCTGTCGCTAGGGATGGCCCACCCGCCCGCGAGTGCTGGCTCGCGTCCGGGTGCCCCAGACCCCCCATCCGGTACATATGTGCGCTGGATCGCCCAGACCAAACTGGTACCTGGCGACAGATCATATCGTGCATGTCTCACGACCGCCAGAGCACCGGAGCGTAAGACACTGTCTTGCGTGGCCCGGCCGACACCCCCCGGCCGCCTTTGGCGGCCCCGGGCCGTACCACTCGTACCACGTCGAGAGCCATAAGACACTTGTAACCATGATCGCTTATATGTAAACACTCGAATTCACTTATATACACACATGAGCATATATCAAGACAAGGCCGAAAGTTAGGTTAAGTAATTCGCATTCAAAATGTTATAGATATACAATCATTTCAGCGGGAACAATAAGGCGAAGATTTCTCACTCTTGGATTAAAGTTTTCAAGTTTATAAAGATTAGCATTGTATGTCTGGGCAGCGACTGCTACTCACACGATTGAGTCAGTGAGCTTAGTATTTGGTCTACCGCCCTCGGGGGTGGAGTGAACACACAGATTTTAATTTTCCAAGAATAACAAAACCGAACCTTGATATGGGATACCAGCTGTGGGGTGAAAACTGAGCATATCACACATGGCAGTTCTTGCTGAACACCCTCAAAGCGTAATATGCATCGGCCAGGGGAAACCGAGCGCTCCGGATCCGGGTGTCACAAGGGTTAACTAACAGCAAGTTCCTGAGTTACCAGAATGCCAGGCACAAAAAGCACGGTCTCAGAATATCCTACTCGGCACTCGCGAGCTCCGGTCCATGGATTGAAGTGCTTGCTGGAGGGAAAGCAGGGACGTGATATTTGAATGATTAGTGTAACTTCCATAAACAGACAGGGTGTTGATGTACATAAGTGGTATTGCTCTCGTGTTAAGATAAGAGCTTGGTCACGGTGAATAGTTGTGCTTCAATTCATCGAGATCCGGATTGATTCGGAAACCGAACAATCGAACAATCGAACAATCGCTGGTGTTAGCTATTATCAATTTGAGCAAGTTCAGTAGCATATCTGAGCTTGCCCTATAAACGCAAACTAATTAATTATTAACGGGCGCTCATAAATAAAGGAAACGCTAGATCTATAGACGGTGGAGTAGGGGGCACACGGGGGTATGCTCCCCAGACGCATGTATATAGCACGTACTCGCATGCACAGAGACCCATCCCTTCCACCGCTACACATCCCCGTCTCCAATGGCTATGGTCTCTGAATTGATAGACTACTGTCAGAGAGTTTGGTGCCAACCACCAGAAATGGTGATTCGTGATTCTATTGTGCGTAAGCACTTAAGTATAGAATCACTGCTACTTAGTCAGGACATTGTAAGGAATGCACGATATTCGTATATTAACTCCATTATATGCGATCCCCTTACATAATCAAGTCGGCAACGCTCACCCGACTTACCACCTCGGCCCACTCTCGTTTCCGTATTGTTTGTATCTGATTTCTAACTATATACTCTCGTTTGGATTATTCCGCTTACTCATGTACGAACCCCGTTGACCTTATAAGGTCCCGGGGGGATTCTCTAAAAACTGTCTTTACTTTGGAACCACAACAATCGAGTGTTTTACGGATTGTCATTACCTCGGCGACACGGTCGCCATCGACGTTCGTATTTACAGTAGTGGACAATAAGTAAAACCTCACAGACATAGTACAAACCAAGACCCGTACAAAATATTAACCTATTCTCTGCCCGCTCGTTTGTGTTGGCTACAAGGCCCAGACCGGTGAGGTTTAGGGAGTTCCCGCTGTTGCGAAGTAGCGAGAGTAGACCGGGGTATTCGACCGCGAGACTGGCTCTTGGGCGAGCGTACCAAACCAGCTCTCACGACCTTGCGGGATGGTGAGCGGGGTAAAAGCGACATACAAGGGCGTGCCGCGGTACTCGGCGTGTGAGGCCGGATGGTGGAGGAGGTCGAGCGCAGTCAACACAGTCGGTAGTCATATGCCTCGTTTCATGCTCGGGCTAAGTCGCTGTTTTACTGCTGCGCGGTGCGCGGGGCTTCGTTGTAAAACGTCCATTCTTTTTCCAGTGTACTGTATAATGAGCCTCACGATTATGGAAAATTTGCGCTTTTGAGTTTCACTGTGAACTCCATCAATGTGTTCAGGAAAGCGTTAAATTAGACCCTATGATGCCAGAGGGGGAGTTCGAGGTAGAGACTCTTGTTGTTATCTTTGCCTCTTTCATGCTCCTTTTAGACATTTTTGGTAAATTATATGCTCCAATCCGTCTCTTCGGCTCTTTTTCGTTCTTTTTCCTTTGTAAAGAGAAAAGAGTTGCCACCTTCGTCCTGATACAATAACATGCGCATCCCCCTGACCATGACCACACGTTAGGCCCGGCGTGGAGCTACTTCTAAACACATTATTGATCAGCGTCAGTTCAAACTCAGTTTCTAGAAATCGAAACAATGGAGAGCATTGTTTACGGAGTCATGGAATATTCGCGGTCGCCTCAATAATATCGAGGAATGGATCCAGAGTTTAGGTTTTGGGCCTTGGCCCCATCCATGATACACGGTGACAACACCCGAAGGCTTGATCAATAGTCCCGAAAGTCCACGTTTACTTGGTGGACACCTTCACTTGCGATTGACCGCCTCATAGATCTTATTTCTGGCGTATTTATTATCCAAGAGTACTCTTGTCTCGTATATTTACCAACGTGATTAACCCGGTAGACATCACACCTGATTCTACAAGCCTAAGTAGAACAGGGTCAAAGCTGGACTTTTATGGCAATCTTGTAAATCAACCCGAAGCTAGTAATGGTGCACTGATCAAGCGCCCTTGACTGCTGATTCAGGAGATTTGAGTCAAATCTACTAAAGCCCTGTAGTCAACACGCAGACTGAGGGCGAAATTCAAGTTCCGCTTACGAGCTTTATGAGTAACTAGGTATTCGCGCTGGTTGCTCGCAGAGGTGGACATGCGTGGGCATACTGTGCACGTGTATGTGCCACTATGGGGATGTCTGGAACAATTGGATCGTGTTTGAATTAGTGCACCAAGCCTGGAGTGATACTCTAGATTTCATGTGTCATCCTACTGCCGTACGCCACCCACAGGTGGGGCTTGTGAAACCAATAGCCTATACATGTATGGATAATAGAGTTCAACAAAACCATAATACGATAATATGTTATCCATCTGAAATATCAGCTTCCAAAGCTTTATTGTGTGTACTTAGGGTGAAAGCGTTGGGAATCATAGCATTTGCTGTGATACTTATAAAGTTATAAATAATCGATTGGGGCTGTGCTCTTCATCGTTGCCTACTTTGCTCCTGAATTACCACTACCCTGTCCCCTCACAATACCCGCTTTAGTGTGCTTTTGTTCATTTGATTTTCACACTGCAATCATTCGTTTTATAGCTTGTTGTGAGCTGGTGGCGGAGAATGCGGTGTGACAGGCGGCCCCAATCATAAATATTGGGATCGCGCCGATCAAATTTCCTTGCCTGGTGCATCGATTGCCCACCTTCTGGTACAAATGTTGAGCCATTCTCATAATCTGCAGTACCAGTTCTTCGTCTCTTTCTCTACAGCTAAGCGCAGTTGTAACTTCACCACACATTCCAGTCATGCCATCACACCTTGCGCCGTACACTCTTGTTGCCAAGGCTCCTACCGAATTTGATAGGTTCATTCCAGCCCAATCCATCAAAATTGAGGAACTTGAATCAGCGCTATCAATCATTCCAAATAACCCCGTTTCCCAGCCTACAACTTCCCTTAGCATTCACAATTCGGCCCCGCCGATAGGCACTGTGGTTCACCCAGAGGGTGGGCCTATATCGTACCGTGGTTGCATTGTCTCTACCCAGACTCTGACCGACGCTCACTCCATCATTGCGGATCGTATCCTAGATCGGTGCGAAAGACCTGCAGAGGATGCGAAGATCACTATATTTTTATACGTTCTAGGGCGCCAAATCGATTACTATGTAGTTGATCATGAATCCAAGGCGATTACATGGGCTGCTGGGCAGGTTCCTGAGTCGCTCAAGGGCGCCACTCGCGCAAAACACGAGCACGAGTATTGGATTCATATGGAGAACTTTCCTGGGCCTCGCTTCTCCACCCCGGATGATCTTCGCTTGCTCAAGCATGTCTTATCGAGCAATGCTATCGATGCTCTAACCTCTGAGGGGTCAACTTCTCCAATGTCTGTACAACAGATTCAAACACATTTGAAGTCTCTGGAATCATTCAGTAGTGGCGGCGACATCCATAAAACCTACGCTGTAGCTCGGTTATGGAACTTGATCCTACAGAGTCGTGTAATCAATAAATACGGAACAACGGATGCACGACTGGACAGATTTGTCAGTATTACCGACAACCCACCTATTTTTGTAGGCATGTATGCCTTCATTGCGAAACTTATGTTTAAACGACCCCATACGCATTTGGGGCGATGCTCCAGAGCATGGGCCGACAGAATCGCGTATACAGAAGAATGGAGGAAGTTCAAAGCCACCAACGAAAAAGAATGGAAGCAAGTGGCGAAATTGGTGGGTAGTTAACTCACGAGTGTCATGATCATTGACCGACAAATAGCCACGAAATCCGCACAGTCCTGCGTATTAGTAATGTATGTATAATTGGTGACCCCTTTCTTCGTTTACTAAGGAACTTCACTTTTTCAGTGCATCGCTTCTTGTTAGCAAGCAAATGAGCTGTTTTTTTAGAGCATTGCCTCATATTTCTCTTTTGATTGCGCTCACATCTGTGGCTTCGGCGTACTACCTACTCGATGAGTCCCAGAACCTTGGTGATCACGCGGCCGATGCGGTGGGTATCTTCATATCAGATATACGCTACAGCTCAATATCAACTCTCTCTTTATTATAGTCGATTTATTTTCAAGCCCGAGAAGAAATTGTATATGGCGTACAAAGAATAGCCATAATAAATGCTGTCCCGCATGCCTTGTTAATCTGGAGTTTTATCTTATTCACACTCTCTGTCCTACTTTAGATACAAAGATAATCATTTACGTTCGGGTAGATAGACGTATCGCAACATTCATTCCCTTTGCTCATCACTTCTCTGTTCTTGACACTGAACTAACTCGTAGAATACGTTTGTGTACGGCTGTTTTAGTCCGAATTCCATCTGTAATTTATTCCGATACATATTGCTAGGCTGAACATGTGAAGGATGCTTTTCCAAGTCAATTTTTTTTATTCAGGAAAACTGCTGGAACTTGTTGAAATCTGCCTTTGCACAAGGCAAGCTGATGGAAGTATTACTTAGTTTGGAGCATCAATGTGGTGTGTATCTTTACAGAAGCCGGGTATGTTTCCCTCTATAGGTATAACGAAGAACAAAAGTTCGACAAAACGACGATTGGGTGAAGATAATCCCATGTCTATGGGGTTTAGTGGAATGCAGGCGAAGTGGGTGCGAATGAGTCGTACTCAGTAGCTCAAATCTAGTTTAAGGTGGCTTTCAAAAAGTTATATTATGATCTGGAGGCCTAGGACCGAAATCATGGTATCTGCTCCCCAGTAATGCACATGCAAAACCTAGGGTTCTAAACCATGCTTGTCGTATGGTACATAGTCGTAGAAATCCGAATGATATGTTATCCTAGCACGTGTATACTTGAAATGAACCAGCAGGAACTGGAGCATTCACTGCGTAGTAAGTGGGCGGGTTCTGGGGTACCGGGATGCGAGCAGGACTCGTGAGTTGAATCGCTAATACCGACAAAAGTCACAGAAGGGTGATTAGAGGGAAAGGAAAAGGAGCAGTTGGAACGGCGGGGTGAAAAAACTAATATTGTATACATATATAAATCTCTCGCTCAACGACTCCTTGGAGCTCTGGGTTGTCATACCATTGCCTGCTCTGGAGGATTATGAAACCTACCCCGCCCTCTTTTTCACCTAGTCTCTAGAGCCTTTCCCAATGGGCTATCATCACGCAGTTTCAAATATATATCACAAATGTAAGTTGGGCTTTTCACAGATCATGTGAAGAGTTTACTCGATGTATATAATTCTATTATTACTCTTCTTTTTGTTTAGGAACTGGAAGGAGGTGACAAACTGGAATGTAGAGAAGGCTTGATCCTAGCCTCATACTACTCCCTACAGAAGCCACCTTAGAAAAATGGCAAATAGCTGGAACCGGATCAACAAGAAGCAGACCTAGAAAGGCTAGTTTAGAGCTGTATCGGCAACTGTTATTGTAAGCTGGGATTGTTGAATGACTCAGAATTTCGCCGTGAAATTTTAGCAACGTGCATGTATCATGCATAGTCTTTGACTCAGATCTCCGCAGCGGCGGTAGATGCCCATTATGACTCCAAAGGAAGAGCACTTACTGCTCGAAGGTGATTCACTTTATGTACCTGTCGTGAACCGGCGAATATACTTATGTATTTAACGTAAGCTCTCTCAGAATCTCAGGATTGGCTATCCCGAGATTGTGGTCCGTATGAGAGTACAACAATCAAACTGGCTATTTTGAGGATTGACTCATCAACCAATCGATGCTGGTGCAAATGCACACCTTAAGCCTGTGTAATCTCTCAATGTAAGTTCCTCGACGTTTGTTTCAGCTCCGAAGTCATATATATGCGTATGTGATACCGCCCGCTACGCTCTCAAGATACTATGGAACCAAACAAGGGTCACTTCTGCCACACATAAAGATGGGGAATTTAATGTGAGCTCCACAGTAGTGGAGCATCGGATCCACAGCCATACTGTGTATCATCCCAACTTTGCTCACCCGCAGCAGACCCACTGGGTACCAAGGGCTGCTAACAAAGTAGTTCCGAAGTATACAACATGGCTCATAGACACAGCCAAGCCATACCTATCAATCAACATTAGCCGATGGCAAGCTTTAGAGGTCTAAGGTATTCTACACTTGAATAAATATCTGGCCTGGTATTGAACAAATAATTTTGGGAGTACATTAAACCCCTCAGGTGGCCAAAAGGCTGAGAATGGATATTACTGCTAGCAATAACAGTACTTGCCGACTTGTTGGTTTAGCCTGCGCAGTTGCACCGCCGCTTGCTTATATTGAATTGGCAATATTAGCTTCGGTGAAACTTTTGTCGACTTTATGATTGCGTGTGTATGCTTCAGTCTGGAACACAGTCAGCCATGGCCTACGTGCATTCAATACGTATATTGACTCTCATACACGATTGGGGAGGGACACTGCATATCGGCAAATACGTGTAATAGAATGTTCTAGGTGATGCGCCTCGGTTAGATTGCGTTCCGTTGACTTCTGGAAGCTTCGGATTCGTGTCTCAGGTTAACATACTGGAAAATGTTTTCCGGTAGAAGGATTCGACTTGTTTGACTCTTAACCATAGTTCGGATTCTTTTCGGCTAAGTGTCTCCGGTGATCGGGAGAGTTATGTGGATCGTATGGTATTCTCAAGGGTATATCACCTAGTACAGACACTCTCTGCCCTTCGTTTGTCCTTAACAGCTCATGCACATTTAGTCAAGTCAGAGTGTTCTGTTTTGCCTCCACTCGGCACTTATCTCATATGTGTCCGTGAAAACTTGGAGTATCACATGTTTCTCTCAAGAGGTGGCAAAGCCAGCGGCACAGTGCACTGTAAAGGGAATAGATGATTGGCGTCCCTATGTCTGGGTATATGTGCGAACCATATGAGACACCGGTGGAAAACCGTGGGCATGACGGTTGTGTATATGGGGGATAGCGATGTGTGCGGTTGAGTTGCTAAGTCCGCCGCAGCAACGTTGGAATTATATGCCGTTGACAATACTAGGCCTCTTCGGGAAGGTTGGCGAGACCTTTGATTTTGTATAGCTTTAGTGCTTTTCGGATCGGCGACCCAACTGTTGTAATTTGGTCGTGTGCTGTGTATCTCATAGCAAGTCCTGTGAGTCACCCTCTTGTCGCCAGCCGCAGAATTGTTGACTCTATCCACCTAGTATAGAGTGGCAATGTCGACCAAGGAGCTATGTTTGTAGAGCTAATATTGCCATTTACATCAAGTAGGCGTACGTTATTTGTATGGTGTCTAGAAACGTGGTTGGCTCGCAGGTGAGAATTTAGCGAAACATTAAATAATACAATCTGTATCGTTCGTAGAGCTTGGATTATGTGTGTCATATACGTGATGCCAGCCTACAATATGTTGGGATGCTGAACCCCCGAATATGCTGAACACCTCTATCACAGCGAAAGGACTGCTATCGAATCAAAGCTGTGCAATATCGTTCTGCTTGTTAGAGAGGATGCAAGTAACTAGGGTTACGGTGTGCATATAAAGTGCTCGAGCAGTACGTATTGACTATATATGACTGATCACTCAGCACTGTATACCACCTTTGACGACTAATTAAATGAAGTAGCATGCCAATTTGGGAGCCTTTCAGGACACGTTTTAAGTTTAAAGAAATTGAAAGCGACAGAGTGTCTTCAAAATTCATATCCATTTGCAGAGTTAAGTCACCCTGTGAGACGAGCAATCTACTGATGGAAGTGTATGCCTAAATTGTCTAATTGTTAGTATTTAAAAACATCACGTGTCATGATGAGACTACTGCTGACTAATATCCGCTTGACCGAGGCAACCAACGACCCGGAGTTTTCTCACAACTCTTCACTACACTCAGGGCCGTATACCCAAACTTGAATTCGCCTCTGCTGACTTGTAATTTCGACATTGTCGCTTCGAGCTCTATTAAAATAACCTCTGGGATAGTCCAGGACAACACACAGCAGAGTCACGCCTGAGGCGCGGTAAGCACAATCAGAGGGTCTACGAAGGATACGGACGGTTGAGACAGACTTGCTATCAATATCGACAGACAACGCTAAGCTGGATTTGATTGTTTTGAACCACTTGTACTCCGAGACGAGATAGGCTACTATGGCCAATCGAGATATACCACCGCCTTCGCAGGATGACTTTGTTTCCCTTGTTTCACGCTCCAATCCAGCCTCTCGACAATACCAAACAGGGACCGGAGGGGCATATGCGCAAGCTGGAACCTATCCGCCACCTCAAAATGCCGTATCTCCAGGCACTGCACAGCCCATGGACCCATTCTTTGACGACGACGAAGATGACGCGAACCCGTTCGGAGATGGGCGCGGAAACCCGTTTGGTGACAAGTATGCTGCGCCCGGAAATTCAACCGGAAATGCGTACGGAATGTCCACTCCGAACCTGGGCTGACAGCTAACGCCGTTCCGCCGGCCGGAGTCGGCGCTAGCACTTCAACCGTAGCGTTGGGGAAAGACGGCATGCCTCCCGGTTGGGCCTTTGATGACGACGAACCGGTAAATCAGCCTGCGACGTCCCGCTCCGCGCCAGCTTCAAGCTCTGGAGGACTCAAGGGCGCAATGAAGAAGACCGGAGGAGGGTGGAAATGGCCGTGGGCAAAGGAAAAGGTCTACGAGGGCGAAAGGCAGGTATGGCTTAACGACCAGGCACGTAACATTGGCGAAGGCTACCCCAACAACTACGTGAGCACAAGCAAGTACAACCTTGCGACCTTTATTCCGAAATTCTTGGTCGGTACGTTATGCCTCTATTTCTGCGTCTATCTGAGCTCTAATTTGATTGTCTCTTGCGTAGAGCAATTCTCGAAATATGCCAACTTGTTCTTCCTGTTTACCGCGTTCATCCAACAAGTGCCTGGTGTCAGTCCTACCAACCGATACACGACCATTGCACCCCTGTCCCTTGTTTTGCTTGCTAGTGCCTTCAAGGAAATTTCGGAAGACCTGGTGAGAATCTTGTTTAATTCCCAGGCATCCTATCCATTCGCCGGTTCCCCTTGGCCATGTTCTTATAAGAGATAATGGCTCACCTCGTCTACCCTTGCCCGTAGAAACGACACCAATCAGATTCTGAACTCAACTCGCGCACATGCCAAGTTCTCGACCCCAACACTGTATCGTTTGTACCCAGGGCATGGAAAGATGTTCGTGTAGGCGACCTGATTCGGTATGTGATTGATCCGAGGCACACTGATCCTATACTGATTCGGGCGCCTAGACTCGAAAGCGATGACTTCATTCCGGCAGATATGATTTTGATATCTAGTTCGGAACCGGAGGGACTGAGTTACATTGAGACGAGTAATCTTGACGGGTGTGTGTCTACACCATAGCATGAGGGATGGGCGTTGACATTCGATCATGGCTAGTGAAACCAACCTCAAAATTAAGCAAGCATCCCATCAAACAGCACACCTTACTAGCGCCGCCGCGTTTGCTCGACTGGCAGGACATCTGCGATCCGAACAGCCAAACAACTCGCTCTATACGTACGAAGGCACACTTGAACTCAGTGGCCAGAAGATTCCAATGAGTCCGGATCAGCTACTGTTGCGCGGTGCCCAAATGCGCAACACCCCTTGGTGCTATGGATTGGTCGTATTTACCGGCCATGAAACGAAGCTGATGAGGAACGCTACGTGAGTTGGCGTCTTGGCAACAAAGTTATAACTGTACTGAATTGTGGTTTAGGGCTGCCCCTATCAAACGGACTGCAGTTGAGCGACAAGTGAATGTTCAAATCGTGTTCCTGTTCATTGTTTTGCTCGCTTTGTCTCTTTCGTCGACTATTGGAAGCAGCATTCGTCAAGTGAGTAAATTCATCATCCTTCGTGAACCTTGGGCTCACGTCGGCATCAGTGGTTCTTTGCGAAAAACCAGTGGTATTTGCTTAGTGCTGAATTGACCGGTAATAGGGGTACGCAGAACAGACTCAATTAACGGTGAAACCCACGGCTAATACATTTCTTTTTAGCGAAAGGATTCATTGAAGGTTTGTTTGGGGTCTCCTAAGTTAATTGGGTATTTGCTGAACATAATTGTTCCAGACATCCTAACATTCGTTATTCTCTACAACAACTTGATTCCTATCTCGTACGTCCGTTCTACATAAGCTGATAGCTAGTTCTCACACCGCATTTAGTTTGATCGTCACGATGGAAGTTGTCAAATATCAACAAGCCCAGCTGATCAACTCGGACCTGGATATGTACTATGCCAAGACTGATACCCCTGCTCTCTGCCGCACGTCTTCCCTAGTCGAAGAGCTTGGCCAAATCGAATACATATTCTCGGACAAGACTGGGACCCTCACCCGCAACGAAATGGAATTCCGTCAGGCTTCCATAGCTGGTGTCGCTTACGCAGACATTGTGGATGAAAGCAAGCGTGGGGAAGTCGACGAAAATGGACAAGTGACTGGCGGCCAACGAACCTTTGCTGAACTACGTAAACTAGAACGCGCCGAGGGGCTGACTGGGGGGATGAGCGCCGGCGGGAGCGGAGGGAGCGGCGGAGGCAAGGAAGTATACGTTGTACGAGAATTCCTTAGCCTATTGGCTGTTTGCCATACCGTTATCCCGGAAATGAAGGGTGAAAAGCTGGTATATCAGGCTAGTAGCCCAGACGAGGCTGCGTTGGTCGCCGGCGCAGAGCTATTAGGATATAAATTCTACGTAAGCCGTCTATTCCCTTGATGTTTCCTTGCACTAGACTGGACTAACTCACTCTGCGCTTATTTCTGAATTTAACTTGGGGCCCGCGAATAGCAACGCAAGCCGAAATCTGTCTTTGTTGAGATCGCCGGCGTGTCGCAGCAGTTTGACATCCTTAATGTGTGCGAATTCAATTCTACTCGCAAACGGATGTCAACAGTTGTTCGTGGACCTGATGGGAAAATCAAGTTGTACTGCAAGGGCGCCGATACGGTCATTCTTGAGCGGTTAAGCAAGAACCAGCCGTACACCGAACAAACGCTAGTCCATCTCGAGGTGTGCACATTTCTCAATATTTTAACCGCGCAGCGTTTCATCATAACGTGGAAATTGCCCCACAGGATTATGCAACAGAGGGGCTCCGCACGCTTTGTTTGGCTATGCGTGAGATCCCCGAGGCAGAGTACCAGCAATGGTCGGTGCTCTACGACCAAGCTGCTGCGACGATCAATGGGCGCGGAGATGCACTCGACAAGGCCGCGGAGATTATCGAGAAAGAGATGTTCTTGCTCGGCGCAACTGCTATTGAGGACAAGCTGCAAGAAGGCGTCCCGGAAACTATTCATACACTCCAAATGGCTGGTATCAAGGTTCGTAGAATCTTACATGCCGAATTGGCGCTTTTGTATGCTAATAGGGGGGTGACTGGCTATAGGTTTGGGTTCTCACCGGCGATCGACAAGAAACTGCAATCAATATTGGAATGTCTTGCCGCCTAATCTCAGAATCAATGAACCTCGTGAGCGGTTATGGTGGCTATGTGCTGCTATCCAAAGCCATTAACTTTCTTTCGGCCACTTAGGTGATTATCAACGAGGAAAATGCGCATGATACTCAGGAGTTCATTACCAAACGTCTAAACGCTATCAAAAACCAACGCAAATCAGGCGAACTTGAAGATCTCGCGCTCGTGATTGGTACGTGCAAATGACGCATACACACACTTGCGCATATTATAACACCCCTATTTTTTAGACGGTAAAAGTTTAACTTGGGCGCTTGAGAAAGAGATATCGAAAACCTTCTTGGAGCTCGCTATCCTGTGCAAAGCTGTTGTATGCTGTAAGTTCAAACTTTGGTACTGGCATCTACCCATCGGGCTGATTGTCCCGTCCATAGGCCGTGTATCGCCACTCCAAAAGGCTTTGGTTGTCAAACTTGTCAAGAAAAACCAAAAGTCCATCCTGCTCGCAATTGGAGATGGCGCGAACGACGTTAGCATGATCCAGGCTGCTCATGTGGGGATTGGTATTTCTGGAGTCGAGGTAAGCCCGATAGTTCTTCAGTTGTGCAAGATAGCTCACACTTTCCTAGGGTCTCCAAGCTGCTAGGTCGGCCGATGTAGCAATTTCACAGTTCCGCTATCTTAAGAAACTGTTGCTTGTACATGGTTCATGGAGTTACCAAAGATTGTCGAAGCTCATTCTGTGTAAGTATTCTGTATCTCACGCGGTATCATACTCATATCTTGAATAGATTCCTTTTACAAGAATATTGTGTTGTACATGACCCAGTTCTGGGTGAGTCTGTTTGTATCCGAATGCTTGAAGTTGACCGATTTACCCCCTACTCCAGTACTCGTTCTTTAACAATTTCTCTGGCCAAATCGCCTACGAATCCTGGACACTCTCATTCTACAACGTTATCTTCACTGTCTTACCCCCTCTCGTCATCGGTGTATTCGATCAATTCGTATCGGCGCGTATGCTTGATCGATACCCACAGTTGTACATGCTTGGTCAACAAAATGCTTTCTTCACCCCCACGAGCTTCTGGCTTTGGTTTGCCAACGCGATTTATCACAGCTTGGTGAGTAATTTGGGAGACGTGAAACTTGCTTGTGTCGCTAACGCAAATCCTGGGCGATAGGTGTTGTATGGTTTCTCAATCATTCTGTTCTGGGGCGACTTGAAACAAACAGATGGGCTTGACACTGGTCATTGGTTCTGGGGTACTACCCTTTACCTTGCCGTCTTGTTGACAGTCCTTGGCAAAGCAGCCTTGGTCTCTGAGTATGTACTCGAGAGTTCCAAAATGACTCTACTAAACTAACTTACTTCTTGGGTAGTTTGTGGACCAAGTACACTGTCGCTGGTACGTACATGACCGCTTGAGCCAATACTGTATCTAATACCCTTGTTAGCCATTCCTGGATCGTTCATTTTTACGATGATATTCTTACCTCTGTATGCTCTGGCGGCACCGGCCATTGGGTTCTCGACCGAATACGCTGGGATCGTGCCTCGTCTGTGGGAGAATGGAGTGTTTTACCTTACACTTCTCCTTCTTCCTGTGGTTTGTCTCATCCGTGATTACGTATGGAAATAGTGAGTGATTGTCGTCGTTGAGTCCCGCCCTAAACCTAACTCTTCGTGCTTTTTAGCTACCGTCGCACCTACAGTCCTGCATCGTATCACATCGCTCAGGAGCTCCAGAAATATAATATTCCGGACTACCGTCCTCGCCAGGAGCAATTCCAGAAGGCTATCAAGAAAGTTCGTGCTGTTCAAAGAATGCGAAGGAACCGCGGGTTTGCGTTCAGTCAAACCGAAGACGGTGGGAAGCAAGACCAAGCGAGACTCATTCGTGCGTACGATACCTCGCAGTCGCATGCACGTCCATCCGGACTTTAGATTGTGTTGTCCTTTACTCTCATGACCGGTGTATTTGTACAGCGTTCGTACCATCCATATTTTTTTTCGTTATATAACTATTAGAACTACAAGCACGTTTTACTCTATTTATAAAACCTCTTAGTTGCCTACCGATAGGATCTGTATAGAAGCGTTGACGGAGAAATTGGGATCTCAAATTGACCAACCAGAAAGGAAAGCGCAAATAATAGAGAAAGGCCAGTAAATGCAACAAAATAGAAGTATATCTCAGCTTGGGTTGCATTCGTACGGAGAACTAAAATTAAAACACACGTCCGGTCATTTGTATGATGCGACAAGCTGCAAAGGGACAATTAATATTGGTATGTGGGTCTGTACAGGTGCGTGATATTGAAGTCCTGATACTCTTAGGTATCAACGTGCCATATGTGAGCGCCCATGAATTTATTTCGTGTGTCTACCTAGCTTTGCATATGAAATGTTTCCTTACGTGCGACAAGATCTAAACTAATGAAAGCTGCGAATTTCCATATATAAAGGGGTAATGCCCATTCGATGGTGCTATTAAACACTAACTTGGGACGAAGTTACGCTATACCATTCCTGTTACGTTGCTTCCAACATAAGTAATCAGGACTACTATCTTGTTTATGATGAATGTTGTTGCGACATGCGAGCCGCAGCCCACAGAGGGTTCACATGCGATACTGGGCAAAGTTTGTAAATTGATCGGGTTGATATCAGATAAATTGCTGAATGGGGTTACTGAGTTGCCCCCACCCCACTCTAGTCCTATACTATGCGATACCCGACCGGTGGCAGAGGCTTACGGCCACGTGTGACCCCCAAGGGATTGGAAGCGGTCGCCAAATTCATCTACCACTCCGGAATTGGGCTCTATAAATAGCCCTATCCTCACAACGACGCTCCACCTGAATTCGACGAGAAGTCTACCGTCTATCCCACCCGCGGCACCGAACCCCGCCGCACTCGCATTCACGCCTTTTCTTTCTCTCTCTCTCTCCTTCTTGCTCTCGCGTTGCCTGTCCGTTTTTTTGTGTCATGTGCCTTGTGCGCGTTTGCGTTGTTCTTTGTATTCTCTCCGAGCGGTTTGCCTTGTTCGCATGTAGCTCCTGTTAGTCTCTAATAGAAGTGTATTCAAAAAAAAAAATTACGGCCACGTGAGTTTTGTTTTTGGGGAATTCATATTTAAGGAGCTGCATGCAAACTCGGCAAACCACTCACAAAGCCAAGCCAGACTACGCTAAGAGAGAAAGGTGCAAAGAGAGAAACGAGAAAACATGTGAACTTCAGACGCCATTCTACTCGACCATCTCACAATGGCACGTCACACGCGAGACTCTACAGTTCACTTCGCGTTTTTCAGCTGTCGCCCACCATCCCCGCCAGCGCAACCACGCCCTTCTGACAGCCCCACGGCTCCCTGCCACCCAATACCTGGATGGTCGTTGTCTTAGGTGGCCCAACCGACAACCCTAGGCCACCAAGGCAGTCCGGGTGCCCCCACTCATGCCGCGTTAGGAACCAACATTGTATATTGAAGTGATTAGTGCCAATAATACATATACACGTACATATACGCATGATAGACACGGATGTTCCTATCAGAATACAGGTTAAGTAGCTCACATGGGCATGAAGGCTATGGTTGTTTTGATGTTATTCTGCAAGTTCATTACCCAGACATTAACATTATCACCGTCAGAACCACCGACCAGCACAAGATGGCCTGAGGGGCACAGTTGATCAATGCAAGTCTCTGTACATCATATTTAATATGTTCTTCTGTCTGAAAGTAGTCGGCCTATGTAGACCACGGGTTAGCTTTCAATAATCCATGAACCCAACCAAAGGTGAGAATGCATACAGCATCTGCAGCATGGTCCCCCTTATTGACCAATTCGTTTGATAGATAGTAACTAATTGATGCGGACCAAATCATCGTGATGATAGCGATACGTTGTAGTATGAGTCCACAAAGTGGGTGTACGCGGGTTATACTTGAGCAGGCACTGAATTTCAGATGAGCATCATACTCCCAAAAAAGATCCAATCTTACATAAACATCATGCATGACTAGTCGAATCTTTAAATTAATTGTTCAACTCCCTCTTTGGAAGTTCCTTACCAAGTGCCTAATTTCTTTCCATTCCTTCAAATAATGCGTCTTATACGCTCTCCAAGACTCGGTGTATGCGATACGGTCGGCCCATGCACGTGAGCACCTTTGAAGATGTTTATCTCCGAGGTTGAAAGTTAGGTATTTGTTGACCCATGCATAATATCCGTGAAATACTGGAGGACTATTCTCAAGCGATGCGAACCTATCCAGCCTAGCATTTTGCATGCCGTACCGATTGATTATCTGTGAACGGATAAATAGTCCAAAAATTCTGGCTGGGAACAACAACAGAGGGTGGTCAGCAGCTGAAACTCGAAACCTATTAAGCGAATTGGCAGTGACAAACCAATTGCCCATGTCTTTCTGCCTTTTGAATCTTCTCCAAATTCTTTCAAGTTGCTTATGTGAGAAGCAATATTATTGGCTGACATAGGTGAAGTTGAGCCTTCAGATGTAGCTGCATCTGTGTAACAAACGCTAGTCTCAGTCAAGGTATCTGGCTGAATCTGAAGCCAAGATACTTGCCAGTTGCACATGCAGCCATAAGATCCTTAAGTTCTTCAAATGCATCCTTGATGCTTCTCGATGGCAAGGATAATATTCAACATGTTTCCAGTACTCCTCGCGCAGAATGTTATCTGCGCGTGAAAACCTCGTCATATTCATTGAATGATGTGCGATGGCTTCACCTACCCCGAGCTATTCCTTTTATTTCTTTGATACTTTCAGGCTCTCGAATATCAGCCCAAAATATTGACTGTTTTGCATGATCTACAATGTAGTAGTTGAACTCGGGTGGATAATTCGTGGTTTTCAGTTCGATACAAAGCTCGACTTCTTCATGAAACGCAAAGTCGCTCTGAGTATCCTTCATATTTCTCAGCATATAGCAAACAAATGCAACCGCCACCACCGTAAGCTTCTTGATATTTGGATCATTCACGTTATCATAAGTAACGAACTTGTCTTGATAAAAATATGGTAACCCTTCAGGATGAATGGCCATTTCAAATTGGTGGCTATCAACTTTTTGATGCTGACTTTGGCTGTACTCGTCTTCGAGCTGAGCTTTAGGCTGAGCTTTTATTGACGAATCATGGGACTTCTTGGCTGCATTATGAACACATCCCTCGGAAAATTCGTGGGTACTTCCAGAACCGGCCCTAGTGCTTGAATACCTGTATGGCATTCATGCACACAACGAAGTATTCACTCCTACAAGAATCCAGCGGAACTGCCTGATCTCACCTCGAGCACTGGGAAGCGAGGGTTGGTTTCGCACAATGACGGTAACACTTCTCGTCCTGTATGGCTGGATCAACTTGGTAAGACGATAGGAAATCATAACTAGCGTCAGATTCAGCCAAAGATGCAAAGAACGCTGACAATGACGATATGTGGGGCAGCGGTAGCGGGTTATCGGTTCCCATGGGAGTAGGTATGTGCATATATTTTACCGATGGGGTTCAAGTTGATGGTGGTCTTTGAGCTATAACCCTTCGATTTTATACATCCTACACCGTTTCTTTCGGAGCATAGTATCTAACGCCCCAACGAAATGTCCCCAGCTGGTATCATTTCCTTTGCCCAATCTCGTAAAACGTTCTTCATGACTTTTCCGCTGGCTGTCTTGGGCAATTCAGCCGGTGCTCCTGCCTCCCCCAGTAGCCAGACCCGGGATGGAGCATTCTATCAAAAAAGCACATTAATACACAACGCTAAATTCATCCAACTCCCCGGGAACACGTACTTGTGGATTCATTTTAGATTTTACCCAATCTACTGCCTCTCGACGGGTAAATGATTTAGCGTCTGGCCGGAGTAGAATCCATGCCCCGACGACTTCGCCAAATCGTTCATCTGGAACGGCTATAACAGCTGCTTCCACAATCTCTGGGTGTGATGTGAGACAATCCTCGATTCGTATAGGTGAAAGATTCTGCGCGGACGCCAATTTTACTTCCCAATTAGTGTGATACTTAGATACAAGCTACGGTTATCTGACCTCGCCGCCTCGGATAATCAAGTCCTATCCCAATTGTTATGGATTACCATGGCTTTGGAACTATTTTATGGTGTATAATCCTTGACCTACCTTGATTCTACCAGTGACTGATTGTACAATTTGCTCAAATGAGAAGGGCTACTAAATGAGGAGAAGCAGAAACTGACTTTTTAAGTACCCCTCACGATCGAGGACGGCTTGATCCCCTGTATGCATCCACATGATGCCATCTTCGTCGCATTTCATGACAGCCGAGGTTTGCTCTTTGTTCCCCCAATACCTTAAAGTGATGATTGGCGCTCAGCATATCTGGAATAGCATAAATCAACAACTCACCCCTTTTGCAACAAATAGCCACTGGTGCATAGTTCGCCTGGTGTTCCTATTGGTGAAATGGTGGCATCTGAGCGACCGGAGCCTGATACCACTGACCCCAGAGCTGTGTGCTTACCAACAGGAACAATGGCCCCATGCTCATCAATGACCTTTGCACGGACATGAGGTTGAACTTTCCCAACACTCTCAATGCGCATCTCCAATGGATCATCCGGAGTGTTCTGGAAAGATACTGGACTGATCACCTCATGAGCGTCAAGGGCTCCACAATACATAAGTGCCACGAACCTCGTTTCGGCTAAATCGAGTAAATTGATGCACATGAGGAGCAGTTAGCAATGATTGAACATCCACTAGACGCCACAGAACCCACTCATCCCATACGATATCGTAAGGTCATACAAATTTAGTCTCCCGATCAGTTTTTGCATCAAATCGATAGGGACAGCTGAGCCGGACGCTATGCCAGTTCTACCTCATGGATGAGCGATCAACTTCGCATTCCGGCGCAATATCAAGCACCTACCTTAGGCTACTCATATCTACCCCTGAACCTACACGATCTAGCTCATCCAATACCCCGATGAAATGGGTAGGCACCCCATGAATAGCTGTGCAGCGCTCATGAGATACAGCCTGGACAATATCCTTGGGGCTGAATGACTATACGGAGGTATGGGCATCAGTGACGGACGGATGTGGCAACGAAGTTGACATTGCACCTCGGATGGGTACACAATTGCTGCGCCATATACCCATGCAGTTAGGTTACCTAGAACTAAGCGTGTATACGTTTACCAGAAGAGCAAAGGCGAGGGAAGGGGGGAGAGGGGGGAGGGGGGAGAATGCGTCCCGCGAGCGACGATGGGAGAGCCAGTTTTTATATCAGCTGCCACGTGAATAGCTAGCCTAGAAGGTTTGTACTTATCGAAGCAATGAAAGAGCGGTGGCACGTTACAGAGCGAGTCACGGTCCGAAAACCGCATACAACGCCCGACCGAGAGGGCGTTGTTCAATAAGTTCCTATGAGTAAGCTTCCGATTATATTGACGACTTCAGCACGTCTATATCTATCATCTACCTCTCCCCAAAGAAACATACCGAGACAGCTTTGGGGAGACCGGTGGTACCGCTATGTACCGGCGTTAGATCATACCTATCAATCGAAACTCCGGAGATTCGCACCTCGTGAATTGGAGATTGATCACGTCATGTCGATCCAATGCCCGATCAAGAATTTTCTCAGCTTCATGTTGAGGTTCAGCACCATATTGGGTACTCGCAATTTCCGCTAAATCAACGACACAAGGCCCCCGGTTCAGCTCCTTCTTGAAAAGCGTCTGGTCTCCGGTGTTGTCGACTACAAAGATCCTACGGAGACTTGGAAGCCCCGGGTCGTTTATTTCTTCTCCAGCAGGGGTAGAAGCCAGCGTTGGAAGCTCATCGAAGATAGCTTGGAGGAGTGACGACTTGCGTACAGTGGGAGTAAGAATCAACGTGGAAGCCGTGACCGTATTGAGAGCAGCGACCTAAGTTGGGCTAGTTCTCTACACTGAGATCACACCACAGAAAAGCACAAGAGCCTACGATTTCATGAACCTTGTATGCTGGATTCACCGTAACTAAAATCGCTCCGATCCTGGCACATGCCCACTGTAATACCGCATATGCGCTACACGATTGCGAGATAAAGATTTCAGGGCTCTTCAATTCATGTTGAGTAAAACAAAAGTGATTAGCCCACCTGCAGTTCCCCATTATCGCCGCGACTCGATCTCCGGGCTTCACACCAGCAACCAGCAAACCGCGAGCCATTCGTTCAATCCGGACGTCGAACTCGGCAAAATTCCATCTAACGTTGTTCTCGTGTCGGCTGATAAGTGCTGGCCTGGAGGCATGATTAGGCAAGATCTGAGTTCGATAAAAATCCGGCATAGTGAGCTCTGACAGAGGCGGATCCAGGGGGCCAGACACAATCGAATGAGTACCAGGCCGGGTAGAATCAACAGTCTGGGAGAGGTATCTACGCTCATGAATGTAAAGACGATGTCGTATGGTTGTAGTCGAAAGCAAAGACCGCCTGAGACCTAAATTCGACATGGAAAACGTCATCGCTACTTGCAAGCTCCCAGGATGTTGTTGTACAAGGTATGAGCCAAGACTTCAAGAGTGATACGAATATGTCTATATGCTATGTTGACTCCTAATAAGACTCGACCCAGGTTGAATAGTCGTGGTCAAACGGGGTAATTGATCGATCACAATCATAGCGGCGGCAAACAACGTGATCCATCACGCACGGGGTTCTCAGGGTTCATATTTAATATTGGGTTACCATATCCTTCCATTATCGCAATGACAACGTGGACGAAGCGCATACAATCAAAAGAGGTGTCAAGTTGAACACAGACATCTGTGATTATCGGTAGCGGTATTGATATGCAAACATAATCACTCATGCTTTGAAATTCCTGACAGATAACGAACCATATTCGATTGTCCAGAAGTGATGCCCGCCTGGGCTATCGTTCGAGCCGTGATGCTCTATCAGATTCGACTTTGGTGGACTCCGTATACAAGGGCTCGGAGACACATTCCCTCAAGATAATTCATTATAGATGGTGAAATGAACAACAATTCAATCGAAGGCAAGGGGAAAAAATGTCTAGAATCAACTACGGCTGAGTTTCCATGGTACGTGGGTGGTTCTACAACCCTCTTCAGAAGAAGAATAACACACACGCAATATTCTTTGGTACTGGCGCACTCGTTAGTTTTGATGTGTTATAAGAGTACCGCCCATGTAGCTTGATGGCCCTTTTGTTCGATGAATGAGAAATACAAAGGCGATAACTTTCATGTACGTTTGTCCAGAACAACATCTTGGTGATTGTTATAGTGAACTCTGTTCAGTCCGGAAAGTCAAGGGATGGGACTCTTCGGCGGTACAATTCACTTGAGGAAGGAGAGCGCCTCGAAGGGAGGAGGTAAATTTTCTTGTCTGCCGGCAGGCCAACCGGCGCCGAGCTGGTTGACGGCTGTACGCTGAAGGAACACCATCAAACGTATTGATCGGTAAGTTTGAAAATGACGACCTGTCCGTTTGTTTTAAAAAGTCTGGCCCTGTATCATGATTGTTTGATGGTACACATGGTCTAAAAGCAACCTGAGAGTCTGGATACTAAACAGTTATGTCTCTTTGGGGACAGACCTTGCCAGAACCTACAACACCAACCTATTCTAAACGACTGTGGCCATTCAGGGTTTCGGTCTAGGCAACGCCAAGAACAGGCTGACAACTTTGGACGTCACTTGCCTAGACGCGGCCAGGTCCCAAATTGTAATGTGGGGATTGTTCCGTGAAGTTATTCACACAGCCTCAAAAGCGGCACGGAAAAGACATCTTTTGCCCCTCCGAAGGATATCGTTTGGCGGAGATGTTGATACGCGAGATAAACTTCGAGATGCCGTAGCACACAGCAACTTATCACGGGCCGTTATTCACACCTGCTGGGGGGTATTGAATATAAATAGGCAAATAGCAGCACGTTTCAGCTCAAATATTTGAGCAGGATTTATTGCCTAGCAACGAGTTACGAGTCTATGACACAATCCACGCGTTGATGTATGCGGGGAACAAGCCGAATTAAACGAGCCATCTAGGCGAACGGTGATCTCGGAAACATTTAAAGGTGTAAAAGGGTGATAAATCAGAAAATAAAGTGTACTATTTGAACAGTCCCTGCAGTATAGTAGCTTGATGATATGGGTCCAGTGGTGGTCACCATGTGCGCCTCGCCTATCGTTCCCACGCCAGGGATAAGAGCTCTAGTTAGTCAAGACTCAAAAGAACCATGGAATGTCGTTCACCCGACCCCGTTTCTTGAATTTGATACGGTAGCGGTGAAAGGGACATTGAGAATGGCTCGACGCTTATAGCACTCTCAGTTGAGAGCTACTATCGAAAAGTACAAAAGTGCCCGAAGGGGTATTAAAGCGACGATATATGTATATATGATAGGATTTTCATTCTACATATCGTTGTAGAGACAGTCGCCATAGGGGCATTGATTGGAAATAAGAAGATGGGGTCTTGGCCGGGAAGCCGGGTTTATAAGGGAGAGAGGGTTCGGTTGCGGTTTGCAAACGATTCTCTCCCTAACATACTTCTACTTGCCTGGTCATACTATTTTCCTTGCTACTTAAGCACCACAGTCACTCATTCTCTACCACAACCACCCTCGCACGCACGCACACATGATGGAGCGCCGCTCACTTGCGCCGACACGGCGAGAGGTAGCACTTGTTTGCTGCCTTTCGGCAATATTCATTCTCATTATCCAACTCGACATTGCCAGTAACTCGTGGTCCTATGCCAAGTCATCTGCCACCGCCCTTCGGAATCGGATCCAACTGAGCGAAGGAAGTTCTATATTGGTCGGACATGATAAAGAGGATAGTCTATACGATTATGACTTTTATGAAGCCGAGAGCCCAACAACGGGATCGAGGCGACCCCACAGAGAGTTTTCGTCCCATGTAAAACCCCATGGTGACCTCAGCCATCCTACAACGGACAATGTCGTCGATAACACAGAGATTTCTTGGACAAACGGTCAAGTCCCAGAGACCAACATCATCGCCCATGCACCAGGTATGTCCGCTATTTGATACTGTGGAACAAAGCTAATGTACTACCCAGGCTGGACGATATTCGATAAAATGTACATGCTCAACGGAACTGTCTATATCGTTGTACCTGATCCATCGACTGCCCCCGACCGACGAATGATGACCTCGTCTGGATACGAGGTCTGGAATCCCCCAGAGGAGGTAGCCAAGCGTGAGCCGACCGACAAGCACATGCGAATCATCACACCCAAGGAGGCCTCGGAATTGTTTGGCGAAAACGGATCGGGTACAGCAACTAATCTCCAAGGCGTCACTTTCCTCGTAAACGACCCACCTCAGTGTGAGTTTCATCTTATTTCATCTTTATGCTTGAAATTCATTTTGTCATAGTTATTCAACATTACTACCATTTCTCCGCCGAACTGCTCTTTGGTCTCTGGCGCACGTATAGCAGTCTCGACCCCCTCATCACCCCGTCCGGAAAGACCAAACTTCCTGCTCCACGAAGGATGCTCTTCACACATACCCCCGGCTCCAAGTGGCGCGACTATGCCAAGCTCAACCAATACGTTCTCCACGCCGCGTTCCCCTCTTGTGCAGTCGCATTCCAAGAAGACTGGGCTGACCGCTCCGAGACGGGCAAGGTCCACATCTTTGAGCGTGTTGTCTTTGCCGACCGTGCAGCCGCCATGCGGGGCGAGAACTTTAGGGCCAGCGGACGCAGCGCGAGTGAAGTGTTTGTCCTGCCCGGTAGTGCCAACTGGTGGTCCCCTGTTCGGAAGAACGTGCTCAACTTTATCGGTGCGCCCGAGGAGGAGATCATGGGTGTCGGACTGGACGGAACACCCAACAAGCCCGTGATCACCTATGTCTCGCGACAGGGCTGGGGTCGTCGTATGCTTCGTGAAAAGGACCATCTCGGACTCGTCAAGGCTCTCCGTGACCTCGAGGCCAAGTACGGATACGAAGTCAATATTGTCAAGCTTGACAAGATGTCTCGTGACGAACAGATCCGATTGGTCGGTCGTACGACGATCTTGATGGGTGTCCATGGTAATGGTCTCACATCCCTCTTGTGGATGCTCCCGACTGCACGGTCGACTGTGATCGAGTTCTTCTACCCTGGTGGATTCGCCTTTGACTATGAATATACAACGAGGGCGCTTGGTATGGCCCACTATGGATTCTGGGGAGCCGAGTGAGTAGATTTTTTCGATCTTTCTATTGTGTTCTTTGGTCTGGAACCGATGACATCCCGGTCATTCCCTGACGTCTCTTGCATATCATCATTATCCGAACAGTTCACTAACGCAATCGACAGCTCATTCACCTCGCCAAACACTCCCCCCGTCAACTACCCCGAGGGATTCCAAGGAAGCGATATCCCAATCGATGGAGAGGCCGTCGCCAAATTGTCCATCATCGACTATCCATGAACGAGGAACTCGACGATTAAGAGGCGCCTTCTCACACATCTCGCTCGTCACAAAAAAACCACTATAGATTACGCACTCTTACGACGGTTTCTCTGGTCCCCAGTCGCTTTGTTTATCGTTACTATAGCCTTCGCCCTCCCTTGGGTGTTATATCTTTTCTGTCCACGGGCATACCTCCTCCCTCGCTCTCTGTTTGCTCTCCCCATTTGCCCCATCGTAGACTTACCCTCACATCGTATATTCACTGTAGTTATATCGCTCGCTTCGCCCTTGGTCGGACATTCAATCTGTGCTGTCGTCCTTGTGTCGTCTCATGGCTTGGTTATTAATTAATCTTTACTTTGCGTAACTTTGAGTCGAGAATGACGTAAAGACCGAGTTTACAATGGCTGCACTGAATATGAAGTGGCTAAGGCCGGGGTGGTTACGAGGTTTTAAAGTGTCGTAGGTAGCCTTGTGTTTAAACTTTGTCACTTTTATATGGGTCCGTGCTGTCTATGGTGGGCACTTCAATGACGGCGTACAGTTAATGAAACGGACATCTCGAGTTGCCTTGGCGCCATTGAATATTCTGGAAACACTTTTATGTACGCTCTCCTTAATTAAACATGTTGCGTGTCGACTCGGCTGTCGTCGGGTCCAAACACTACGCAGATAGTTTAGCGATGGTTTGAGGTCTGATCATCATCTCTCCAATCCTAGCCACTTTTGATATTGTCAAAGCTATTTATATATCGAGAGTAGTACTATCAGCAAGCTATTGCCAGTGCCGCATTCTCAGTGCTCACACGGCGATCATATCAGGCCTCCAACCAGGGTATCGGTATGGGATAGTAGGGTCTATAGCTACCAGCGGTGAGTGAAGTGAGCGATTGCAACATTACAAGTTTCTTCTCATCTTGTGTCCAAGACAATATAATCTAGAATTTGGCAGGATTCGCCTCTTTCTCGAACTTGTCAAGGTCTTATACTTTCGGCCCCATTTTCCACTAGCAGTTGAGCCAACGATGTCGTCGATACGAGATTCGTCGGGATCGACATATTTCTAGACCTTGCGTAACTTGGCTTTAGCTCACCGAAATTTTGCACTCGGCTCTCAAGTGTGTTGGTTCAAGTCTGAAGTATCGAGGACAGTGAGATTTTGCTAAACTTTTGGATATGCTTGTGGGGCTCTATGTATATAGTGTGTACGTATTTAATATAACAGCGTCAGACCCCAAGATTCGTAGCTTGTCAGGTGTCTAAAACCTGTATGGAGACGTCCCGGTACAATGGAAGACGAACGCACATAAACAGGCTCGCCGATACAGAAATACATAAATCTCCTAATGGGTAGGGGCGGTAGAAGGACCCGGTCCAGTCGGCGACCTGGCGGACACATGATGGCGCTGGCGCGCCGCGCACTTAGTAACAAGGTCAGTCTCAAATGTATGAAAAACCCGTACTATGTCCGGATTTTGCCAAGCACCCACACCGACCCGAACCCCTACAATCTGCGGCTGAAAGACACGCAGATGTGAGCTGGGGATGTGGTCGGGTTTTTGTAAACGTTCCCCATATAGCCTTTAGCTCTCCACAGGGACCTCAGAGCGCTCTGGAGTGCTTAGGGGGGGGGGTTCCTTGGGCCACGGAGTAGGACCTAGCTTTTTGTGGACAATTAGATCCATGAAGACCACAAAGCAGTAAGTTAAACATGATATGCAATCATACACATCCAGTACCCACGCATTTCACCGTGAAATACGTCTTCTATGGGGCTTGGTAATACTCTTGAGCTTTGACTCCAGTGCATTTGAATTGGCTCGTGAATTAAGAAAGGAAATATGGGTAAATGCGTGGGTAAACTGATATGAGGAACACAGGCCGAAATTGGTCACGCATGGAGTAGACCACCGATATCGATTAAGAGCCATAACGCTGATCAACGTACAAATACTGTAGTGTTATTTGGCTGATTGGAGTGACAGAATTGTTTGGACCAATCGCTATCATTTTGCCTTGGATAGAAGGATGATTTTGTTTAGTGAACTTTCTGTAATTGTGATTTAAGTTATAGTAATATAATTGTGAGTTCTATATTGAAATTATTGGTGTTTAGTTTCCTGATCATGAGCTCATAGAGGAGAAAGTCAGTAGCTCAGCTGTTAGTTATAACGGATCCAGACACTTATTCTCTCAGAATCTTAGATTTTTATACCCTTTGTGACGAACTGAATAAATAGTCAATAATGCCTTAGACTCGCGCAAACCAACTACTGCTTTTTTCCAGCTTATATCGTTTATCTTACTTAATATCGGCCAAGTGAGATAATTACTGTGCCAATTGCAAGGTTACATGGCGATACCCCACCCCTATAAGGCACAAGTTCTTGCGAGAGTCATTGAAAAATGCTCGACCCATCTGTCGGGCAAGCTTGCCGGGGACAACTCTTTGTAGCTGCTGCTTTAAAACCATTTAACCCCTCAATACGCTAGGCTTGCCATCCGCTTCGGAATCGAGAGGAAAGCACGATTTAGATTGATTCAATGCAGAGAATTTACGGCTGTCATTCATGTGGTGGTGCACAGGGCACAAGATTTGCTGAAAATTAATGATGTGATACTCATACATCTACTAACGAGAGTGCATCTATTGTGACCCGGGACCAACATTAACGGAATGATTCTACCCTTTCTAAGTTTAGACGTATCCAGTTACTTTACTTAATCGGTCTAAAACGGGCCGCCGAATCTAAATTTCAGACCATTCGATGGTCTGGAAGGACGAAAAAGGTTATCAGTAAACACATTGTTACTTGTGGTGCTTTGGCCTTTGATTCACACAAGTACGTGTAGAATGATATGCACACCAATTTATCCGATAACCGGACATTTGAGTCACGTGGTCTGTTCCATGCCCGTCGCCAAAGGGCGCCTAGCACTGATTACATCATTTGCGGTTGCATTATACTATATTCAAACCATCACAGCTTAAAAATATTTGGATATTTTTGTGAATACAATCCGATATACCTGGGATTGCCCGCGTCGTACTTTCTACTGGGGACTGTTGGTTGAACTCGTTCAGCTCCTTTATCTCTGGTCTTCGTTGAATATCTGGCGTGATCGACGGAAACGAGCTTGGGGCTGACCATTCTCAAAGTATGGAATCCGAGCTTCCGGTCTCTCACTCTGACATAGTGTACCAAACTATATTATTCTTTATTGCAAGGTAGGGTTTGGTCTCCCGGAGTTGGTTAGATTTCTGAATCGACGGGTCGGTTTGCTATTAATATTCCCAGAGCCGCTCTTTTCTATATCTGTCGGGTATACCTCATTCGATCCTTATACAAACTCTCTCCAGAAGTGCCATCAGACTCTGCGGGATTTACAGCCGGCTCTCCACCAATCACTCCAACTACCCCTCGATCACCGTCCCGTTTGGGGAACAACAGTTATTTCGAACTTGGTAACCTTCCGGCACCTAATATCTCCCGGTCCCACCAGAGAGGAAGGATCACAAAATGGGACCTGGGTCCCACAAGTGTAGCAAGGTCGGCGTTTGCCCTTTGCTTTAGCGAGAGCTGTTCACTATTCCTATTGGTTATGTGCCAATCGTATGATATTATGAATGCGAGGTGAGGTAACAGTTTTCCAATCGCTAGACTAGTTTAGGATTATGGCCGTAACCCAATCACAATCCTGGATCGTCCCGCGGGTTTATTTATTTATTTTATATCTAACCTGACCGGTACTATCATTCCAGATCACGATATACCAATTGGAGATTTTCCCTCATTACGCTTGTGATTTTAATCCTGATTGTGATTCCGGTCTTGCAATGTCTGTGTATTGCTTACCGACCTGGTAAACTCGGTAGGTGCTACCTGTTACATGGCCATGGAATAGTCTCACTTAATGGTTGCGCAAATGGGATACTTGAATAGACATGGTAACTTCCCTCCCCCGTCGACTAGCGGTACCTTTCTTCTTCTTCTCCGTATATGCACTCATGCTGCTGCGCATCCCCCTTGTGGGAGACAGTCAGGATTTGGGTGCGTACCACTAAACCTTGATGATCCGCGAATTATGTTATTGGAGATATTTTTGCCAGATACGTTGACAACTGCATTAGTGAGACTCTCTGTAATGGGTACTGTGGTGCTGGGCACGTTGTCGGGATTTGGTGCAATTACCACCGCATGGATGTTTGCTGACGCTCTGGGTAAGAAGCAGTGGTAAGTCTTGTTCCTGCTTGCAGACTGATTATGGTATAAAGGGAGTTTATCAAGGGATGAGGTTACCAAACAGGATATTACAAGCGCGGAACACAGTCTGACGCGCGTGCGCAATGACCTCGACCTACGGAATAGAGAGGCTCTGGCCTTGGAACTTCAAAATACGAAAAACCCGGTGTGTGTTCTCCTTTCCCTATTTCGGACAGCCCCGAAATCTCTCAGTCTAGCCTTAATTAGCGATAAATTTTAGCTTTTGAATTTGGATTCAATACTTATTCCTGTATTTGTAGCAACCGCGTTCGTGGGGCTCGCGCTTTCTCGGAGCCTTCAGTGGGGAGAGTGGTGGGTATCGGTGTTTCATAATCTCACTAAATTGGGCGATCCTCTAATTAGTAACAATGTGAATACAGAAGCGACAGCTCTACGTCGCGAAATAGCCGGGCTGCGAGCTCTAGAGGCGGAGATGTCCCGAGAGCTTGAGCATATGCGCGCTCGACAGGTTGGTCTCAGTGTTTATCACTACATAATATCCATACCCCGACTGATATCACGGCATCGACTGGCCTAATCTTGCCAGGCTCGCATGGAGTTCTCGAAGACCCTCAGTGGGCGTATCTGGAATGCGGGAGGTTGGCTATTTGGTGCTTATTGTGCTTTCAGGGTTGTAAACGTACGCTTTTGTTAATCGCTCCTTTCTAACGGAGGACTGAAGCTTTTCAATTTGGTACGCTCGATCGATCTGCTCTGGTTTCATAGTCAGCAACAAACCTACTTTTTTTGTTCCTTGGGCTTCGTCAATACCCTACATCTATGCCTGCAGACACGTGTGCCCCTTCCTCTGCAACGCCGTGCACCGGGATATCCACAGCTCCTCCTGACCTAATCAGCGGTGCATTGGGTCTTCTTGTCTCGCTAGTTCCCGGAATCCCGTTGGAACGCTCTGAAGCCGATCGGGCAGCACGCCAAATCAGCCTCTTACTTGTAGGTTGTATCGTACTCAGTAGCATCAGGGTCGTCCTAATTGGCGTTGGAAAGGTGAACACGGGTTCGGAGTTATTATCGTACTTTCTCACTAATTGGTCCACATTTGCCTGGTTGTATAGATTCTGCGAGTTACCAGTCAATCAATCCTGACTTCCTTGGCGTTACTTATTTTAGCACAATTGATGGTAACGTATACGGTAATAGTTGGTTTCAAGTGATTGACAGGATCTTACAGGGAACGTATCTTCTTTCCACACTCATTCAACTTCGCACTTCGTTTCCTTCTTCTACGAACCTAGACGGCAATGACACTGCTCTATCTCTATTCTCAACACTCCCAGCCTTTGAAGTTTTCGGTTGGATTTTCGACGCAACCTTCTTGATTTCAGCATGCCTTACTATGACATGGAGGTGGCTGGAAGTTCGGCTTCAAGGAATGTAAAATCTGGTGAAATGGAAGTATATGGGCGTAAACCCTATGGAATGTCACTTCATTTTCCACTCATGGAGTCGAGTAATGGAGCGTTTATTTTGGTCGGCATATTGTATCAAACGAGAGTCACAGTTATCCCAGAAAAAAATGAACGAAAAAAGTAAAACAATCAAAAGTACAGAAAAGTCCTCTAAGCAACTTTCTTGCACCAGTCCATAATTTGTGAGATTACTTGATCGGTGCTATGATGAGCGAAAAGAGCATGACCTGCGCCGGAAGGAACCAAGGTAGTGAAGCTTGCAGCTTTAGGATACAAAACTTTGGTATCATCGAGCAGGTTGTTGCCGGGTGCCTTAACAGGCTTTTGCAAGCAGTTTCCACCGCAGAAAATACTACAGACCTTATTAGAAGGTGGGGATCAGAGATTAGAGGAATTGTACTTGCATGTCTTTTTCACCAGTAACGACGAAAACATGGCCCTTGTATTCTGAGGCGGGTTTCGACACTGGCTCCGCAATAGTCAAGAACTCGCCCAAGGTATGCGTCTGCTTGGTATCATATGCTCGTTGGAAAGCACCTGTACCCAAGTCTAAGTACCAAGGTGGTAGTGTTATGGTGTAACATGAGGACTTACCTTCGTCATAAAAGCCCTCTGAGAAAAATGCAAAACGGTCGCTACTGGCACTTCCAGTTCCCATATAGCTCTTGTCATTCATCATAGTTGATCCTCCAGGAAGAGAAGACCAGCGCGAGCGAGTCGCCATATCCGCTTGGTCGCTGGCTAGCGTCTGTGACCAGGCAGTGAATGCCAATGGAACGCTAACCATAGAAGGAGCGTAGCCGGTGAGGATGACAGCATCGAGGTCCGAGGGGTACCTCGCAGCAATGCCAGTGAGCTGGATGCTACATGGAGGGTTAATACAAGCGACCATAAGCGAGGCTACCACCACTCACGCTCCGAATGAATGGCCAATACCCCAAATCCTGGAGTACTTCCCAGTCGCGCGGGCTTGCTGGATGTGTCTATGGAGTATCTCCACCTCGGTACTTGACTGCACAACGCTTAACCCATCAGGCTTATCAGACTGACCAACACCTATATCTCATCGTTAATAAGAATGCTTGGTTTCTACTGGAAAAACTTACCGAGACGATCGTAAGTCAATACGGCGTAACCAGCCTTGTTAGCAGCCTCGATGAAGTTATATTCTTTTGAGTAACCAAACTCCCAATAAGAGTGGTCAAAGTTGATTCTACAGGCCTCATATGAACAAGGAGCCATTAGGATTAGTGTAATAGTAAATACGCACCCATGAATACCAACTATAAGGGGCACTTGTCCTTCTTTACCGTTGGGGTGGCATACTTGAGTCCAGATGTTATAAGTCCCTTCAATGCGTCTCTTCTGACTATTGCCGTCGGCTTTGCGAGACGTGATCTGAGACATGACAGAAGACCCAGTGGCCCAGAAATTGGCCAAGAAACCGGTAAGCTTGCCCTGGTCGGCGGGTTTCTTCATAGAAATGGAAGTCGTATCGACTTGAACAGTAATTGCCACCGGACCACTAGTGCAAATACCAGCACTAGTGGGAGACGCAGGGGTGGGACCAACACCTCTACCTCCGAGAGTAGGAGCAGCGGAAGCTAAATGCAGAAGGGAGATACCAGCAATAAAGGTGGAGGATACCAACATTGTGTGATGATTTGACCGGGAAAAAGCGAGTGACTGGGGATAAAGGAGTGTACGAAATCAAAAGAAAGGGGATGTGGAAGCGGAATAACGAACAGTGTAGACAGTGAGTATATTTATACTGTGAGGATGAACCGGACCGAAATCAATGGATTGCCGCTTGGGATAATCAAAGAAAATACCGCCCGAGCTCATGACAGGAGAAGCTATCATATTGACATTGGGATAAGTCTGTCCTGAGCTAAAGTCGGAGAATGGCCCGCAACCGAGGTCCGTATTTCGTTGTTCAGCAGGTTTATGTCAATCGGGAGAAGATGCTCGGGAGTATTATAGGGCGTTCCGCTATATATATCGTACCCACACTTCGTAAATAATGTTATTTTATTTAAACCAATCAAGTTCGACACTCTTGTCTTCTGCCGCTATGCACAGACTCAGGTGTGCCGAATTATTTGACTCGACTGGCGATCTTCATGCATCCCGATCCTCTTTCTTGATCGAAGCAAAGGGGGACCTGGTCGAAGATCTGCACCCCGCATTCTCGCTTGGCACGAAACCAACAGCCGGCGGCGGCTGTCTTTCACAGTAGGGTTTCTTTTCAATATTTCGTGGACATGTCCGCCCATGAGAATCAGTAGGGCTAATTAACGTTATTTAATACGAGTATGATTATCTGTTCGCTTGTACATTGATAACCAATCAACAATACGCACGGCCCTGTGGATACTGGCCGTAATTTCTGACATAGATTAGCGCAATCGAAAGCAAGGCACACCTCTTTGCTTTGGAAGTGGGCTTCGATCGTTTTAAAACATTAAGCCAAGAAAATGCCTCAAGTCAAAACCAAGCCCGGGCTTAGCACTAGCTATAGATTTGATTCGGAGAAGTGTGGACAACTTGAAATCGCTTCAAAGCCATACACGCTCAACGAACAGCTTTCCATAGTACCCATAAGGTGATTATCTCATACCACAAACTAAATAAAACCAAAAGGAGCAACGACTATCCCAAAATAAATGAACGAAAGTAGGCAACAGATGCCAGTACAGGAGAATAAAATTACATTCCCAAGTTGGCGATCCAAGCAATAATCCTGTCGATTGTCTCATCCGTGTGATGGTGGGCGAAAAGTGCATGACCCGCGCCAGGAGGAACGTAGCTAGAGAAGCTAGCTGCATTGGGATAAAAAGTCTTGGTATCGTCAAGTAGCGTATCACCAGAAGCCCTAGCAGGTTTCTGTAAGCAGTTTCCTCCGCAAAAAATCCTATCAAACGTCGGATTAATATGGCGTTTTACGGGCAGGAGTCTACTCACAAGTCTTTCTCGCCAGTAACAACGAATACATGGCCCTTGTATTCTGGGGCGGGTTTCGACACTGGCTCTGCGATGGTCAAGAACTCGCCCAAGGTATGAGTCTGCTTGCTATCATACGCAATTTTGAAGGCCTCTGTACGCATAGATTAATGAAAGTATTGGGTAGTTGAGTAAAACGATCGTACCCTCATCATAGAAACCATCCGCAAAGAAAGCAAACCTGTCGGCACTGGGACTGCCAGTTCCCAAATAGCTCGAGTCGCTCATAATTGTTGAGCCTGAGGGAAGAGATGTCCAACGCGAACGAACAGCCATATCTGGTTGTTCTTTCGCCAGTGTCTGTAGCCACCCGGTAAAGGACATTCCGACACTAGCCATCGATGGAGTATAGCCTGTAAGAATAACAGCGTCCAAGTCCGTAGGGTATCTTGCAGCAATTCCAGTGAGCTGAATACTGAAGTGATAGTTAATATGGAGTCAACTAAAGAAACCACCTTCTACTCACGCTCCGAACGAATGCCCAATTCCAAGCACCTTGGAATACTGTCTACTCTCACGAGATCTTTTAATGATCTGATGAAGTATTTCAACCTCCGTGCTCGATTGTACAACTTCAAGACCGTCGGGCTTGTCAGATTGACCAACGCCTGATCTCAATTATTAATAAATGGAGCAGCGAAGAAATCGGAGCTACCAACCCAGGCGATCATAAGTCAATACTGCATATCCAGCCTTGTTCGCGGCCTCGATAAAGTTATAATCCTTGGAGTACCCAAATTCCCAGTACGAATGATCAAAATTGATTCTGAAGAAAGCTATCGTTAGCGGAAACTACAGCTTGTCATCTATGACCAGTGCGTACCCATGAATACCAACGATGAGAGGCACCTGCCCACTCTTCCCTCGAGGACGACAAGTTTGGGCCCAGATTTCGTACGTCCCTTCAATACGATTCTTTTTAGGGGTACCGTCGGCTTTGTGAACTATAATCTTGGAGGCGATGGTCGATCCAGTGGTCCAGTAATTAGCCAAGAATCCGGTCAGAGCTGCTTGGCTTTCCGGTTTTTTCATACGAATCGCAGTTGTATCAACTTGAACTCGAATCGGGATTCTTCCTTGGGTACAAATACCAGTGCTGCTGGGGGACTCTGCGCGTGAGCCCAGAGTGTCCGAGTCACCCTTTCCAAGTGGGGCGGCCGAAGTTAAAGTCAAAGCGATACCAATGACGAGAGCAGACTGGAGCAACATGGTATCAAAATGGGACTAGGGAAGGAGCGACAGGTGAAGAAAGAGCGTGGGGGGAGTAATGAGTAAAAGGAAATAGAGGCTCGCATCGACACATTACGAGCTAGGACTTTATACGATTCGCCAAGCAGCAGCGAATCTTTGGTGGACGGCGTCTTGAGTGACATAGAGGCCATGATTCTGGGGTTTGGATAGGAAAATCCTAGGCTAAACGTGCGCAGGGATCTGTAAATCATGTCAGTGCTTCGCTGTCCAGTGGCTGCACGTCAGAAGAAGCCACACGAGGGCTCTCATAAGACATTATAGCGTGGCGCCACACTGTGGTGATAATTTGACCCCTGGGCGATGTAAAACCCACGCTCTCCTCTTTTTATATGCCCCTGTTTCTGTGACACGAACTTACAGTATAGCGCCGATGTTTGCCCTCCGTCCGCCATCCAATATTAGGAATTCTTCAAATCTGACACTATCCTTGTTATTGCTTCCTCGATTCCCATTCGAAGGTCCTTCAATTGACAAATACACAAGGACAGTCCGCCTACGCTTTGCCATAGAATCGTCCTTTCCAGCACTTATGATCCGTGCCTCGAAACTGGTAAACAAGGATTCATCAACATGTAATCTGATACCAATTAATGTGGCCGGAAATCATTGTTGAATTGAGTTATACCCACTTGCAATTATTTTCGACTGGTTGATGCCAATCGGATGCCAATAACAGTGCTTAGGAATAAGATGTATTAATCAGGCTCGTTTGGAAATCACGTATGGACGTCTAAAAATCATATATAGTCAAGAAGCACGTAACTTCAGGGCGAGACTAGTTGAGAGACTTTGGCCTATGTAAGGATATTATTCAGCGGTAGACAAAAGACTTTTATATACCTCCTTAGGAACTTGAGGTATGTTGAATTCGCGGCCATTTGACGTATATACCCACAAACTCATACCCACGGGCGACTTTTACACAAGGGGCTTACATAGCACGAAAGGTGGAATTTTGCAGTTTAGAGTAACACAAATGAGTGACAGCTTGCCCCGAATAAAAGATACACGAAAGAGGTAACGCATGGGCACACAGGGGTATAAAGGGTTTAAAATCACGAACTCTTGCACCAAGAAAGAATAGCGGAAATCGTCTCGGCTGTGCCATAATGCGTGAAAAGAGCGTGACCTGCACCAGGAGTCACATAGGTTGAGAAGCTTGCTGCATTCGGATAGAGGGGCTTAGTATCGTCAAGCAACGAGCTTCCAGACCCTGTAGTAGACTTTTGCAAACAGTTACCTCCGCAGAAAATACTATGGGGCACACTAAGTTAGTACATAAATTTTGACGCACTGTAAACTACTCACATATCCTTCTCGCCAGTAACAACGAACACATGGCCCTTGTAATCGGTAGCAGGCTTAGAAATAGGTTCCCCAATGGTCAAGAATTCACCAAGAGTGTGAGTTTGCTTGGTATTGTAAGCTTGTTTGAATGCTCCTATAGATACAGATGAGTGAATCAACCTAGCAGTGACACTGGAATGCGCACCTTCATCATAGGCACCCTTGGCAAAGAAGGCAAACCGGTCGCTACTGGGACTTCCAGTTCCCATATAGCTCTTGTCGTTCATCACAGACGATCCTCCAGGAAGAGAAGACCAGCGCGAGCGAATCGCCGTATCCGCTTGGTCGCTAGCTAGCGTCTGTGACCAGGCAGTGAATGCCAACGGAACGCTGACCATGGAAGGGGCAAAGCCAGTGAGGATGACAGCATCGAGGTCCGAGGGGTACCTCGCAGCAATACCGGTGAGCTGAATGCTACACAACGCATGAATACAGGCAACCATAAGCGAGACTATCAGTACTCACGATCCAAATGAATGACCGATGCCCGAGATCTTGGAATACTTCCCAGACGCGCGAGATTGCTGAATAAACTGGTGAAGTATTTCCACCTCGGTACTCGACTGTACGATGTTCACGCCATCGGGTTTGTCAGACTGACCGACGCCTGGTTTCAAGAGTTAGATGGCGTATGAAACAATTCATTCGTTACTTACCAAGGCGGTCATAGGTCAATACCGCATATCCGGCCTTGTTTGCAGCCTCGATGAAGTTGTATTCCTTAGAGTATCCAAACTCCCAATAAGAATGATCGAAGTTGATTCTAATGACTCGCGTTAGCCGTAATCGCAAGGATTCATAAAATCGCGTACCCATGAATACCAATGATAAGAGGCACTTGGCCTTGCACCCCTTTAGGATGACAGACCTGAGACCAGATATTATAGGTTCCCTGGATACGCCTCTTCTGAGTAGTACCATCGGCATTGCTGGTTGTTACTTTAGAGGCGACAGTAGATCCAGTGGCCCAGTATTCGGCCAAGAAACCGGTCAAATCGCCTTGATTGACGGGCTTACCCATAGAGATGGCGGTTGTATCAACTTGGACGGAAATGGGGACACGAGACTGAGTACAGGTACCAGTGGTACTGGGGCTGTTAGAAGTTGGGAAAAAGAAGTCAAAGAAACCTCTCGATTCCAGCGTAGGAGCAGCAGAGGCTGCAGTCGCCAAGGAGATGCCGGCGACAAGCGTGGATGAAATGAACATTATGCACAGGTTAAACTAGGACGAGGGAGTGACAGATGCTACAGGAGCGCGCGAGAGGGGAGAGAAGGGAATGGCCACCGACTCCATTGGCTGGTATGTTTTATACAGTGGTGAATTAGGGGAACTCAAGTAGCTGACCGACGTCGGATAGCCCGCAAAGGGGTGAGCCGAGTTCAGAAACATATGGGAACTAACCCCACAAAGTTGGCGTCGGGCAAGGGGCGCCTAATTGAATTGTCGGCGTGTCCTTAATTAGGAGGTCCATGATCACATACGGTACCTTCGAGGCGGGAGAAGGCGTTCGGGAGCTATACAGGGGTGCTCTTCGATCCTGGAGAATAGCCAATCGACAGACTGAATAGGAAATAGTCTCACCCTGAACTTCTCACTTCAAAATCGAGGCATCTGTTAATAGAAGGCATATACCTCCAACCAACGCCAACTCAATGTCCGTATTTTTTTTTGCTTCTCTTGTTTTAGGTAGACTAAATTATGCGAGAGAACACCAATAATGCCGTACCCAGACCGATTCTAGAATAAATGCAAAGTCCGTCGTTGATCTGCACGATAGTTCAATTTCAATTCATCATTGGTTAGAGACAACATGATTTGATAGGCAAACCGTCCACGTGATTATGAGGAACGGTGTCCCTAGTGGCGACCAGCCAACACCCCTCCGTTCATAGCGATTTGCATCTGGCGACGAGCAATACGTTTTTGGTTCTCAATCGGGTCGGCCACCTCGTCGAGAAGCGGCCAAGACAAAAATTCGTTCGTCATATTCGGGTTGAAATCATCAGACACGATACCAAGCCTCTTCGAGTAGTTAGTGACCTGAGTAGACTCATTAATTACCAAAGCGGAAATAGCATTATCCATTTTACCTTTGTCCAGTCACGCACCACATTGGCTGCGTCACGAGACATGTATGTGAATGATCTGACGTTCCGATCAATCAATCCGCTTCTGGACTTGGATTGTAAAAATGGGACGGACCTCTCGTATATCTTCTCGTTCAGCGCGTGTTCATAATTGGTTTGAACTCGCAGAACGCATCCCATGCCGCCTTGGGGTCGGCAAACATTTCATCGGTGGCCCGCTTGACAGCCCGCATGAATGCAGCAGCTTCGCTCTTGTGGGTATTCAAGAAGTCTAATCAATCAAGTTAGCGGCCAATTTGGAAATCAACTCAGCCACATACCTTCATTGCCTGTTCCATCAGAACGAGAAAAAGTTAGCCAGATTTCGGCCCGCATGGCGCGGGACAAGACACTCCTTTCGCACGTATGAACGTGGTCAAGTTCCAACGGTCTCAGTCTCAGCCCGCCCAGCGCGCCACCTCGACCGAGCAAGGAGGCTCAAATAGAGCATGCTTACTAGGTGGGTGGCGCAGGCGGACACCCGTGGTCTCGTGCTACACTTTACACGAGGGGAAAAGAGTACTGTACCAAGATAACACTGTCTCAAGGAGTGCCGAGCGCGCGTCTCAACACATGCCAAACAACCTCACCAATGTACAGGATCGAGCTATAATGTAACTTGGTTAGGAAAGACGCCAAATCCGATCTCGTGTTAAGTGTAAACAAACCAGAAGCAGCAACAGCCTAGCTCCGCCAGTTCATCGATGCGAAGCATCTTGACATCAGAGGTGGGGCGGCCTTGAGTTTTGCACCATTCTTCTAGCTGCGATGAAACAGCTTTTAATCATCTCTGGTCTCTGGTCTGAGATGAGCGGGGTACATACTTCACACATTTGTACATTCTCCAAACCAATACCAGCATCGATAGTTCCTTCTTTGATAGCGCGGGCGATGTTCATTCCACAGCGGACGGCAGTGTAATCATTTGGCGTCAGCCCGTAGTCTAGCATGCCAACTTTAAGTAACTTGACTTCCAAACAGGCACAGTTACCTACGAGTAGTAAGCTCATCGATCTGAATTTTGCCGAATTCCCCGACATAGCCAATGCGCTTTCCTCGAAGGGAAGTAAAGTCTTCAGTAACCCCAGATCCCTCAAGGTAGATGACCCCGGTGAACGGTTCGTCCAGTAGCGTGCCAATTGACTTGATCGGAAAACCGCGTGCTTTTCCGGCGATGGTCTGGGAATCGAAGTTTGTAAACGCCAAAGATACATCTGCGATATCTTTGCGATACGTACGTGGATCATTGCCTTGCAACCCATATCAACTTTACCAGATCCGATAATCTCGGTAACGTCCGAGGGGTCGTTCGGTTCCAACAAAGCTACTTTGATGCCTTCAGCAGCATAGTAGCCTTTGGCCTGGGCCAAAAAAATGGGCAGATGGTATGGCGTAGCATGCCAGTTCAGGAGAAAAGCTGAGAGCTAGAATAAGAAACCGCTTCCTCGATACAAATTATTGGGCACTTACTGATCTTGTCAGTCGACATGTTAAAGTTGGTTGAAGTCCAAATACTAGTTTCTTGCACCTGCGTTGGTTAGGTACGCATTGGTCCCCGAGAGCCTCTTATACAGTGTACGGGGACGCCATCAATCGATGTCGGAGTTTCTTCCGCCCCCAAAAGATGCTCAATAATTTCTTCCATAACTCCACCGTGAGATATTGATAACACTACTTCCTGAGCGTGAAAAATTGCACTCTCTGTTAAAAACAGGCCTAGGGTGTGAGAGGTCTGTCTTACTCAGATGGCGCATATAATCGCCGGGTATTTTGAATACTAGGATAAAACCCCTTTCCAAAAAAGACCGACCACTGAGTATTTGACGGTACACGTCCTAAGTGTAGATGTCATGGCAAAGCTAATTGGGATCCGGCGCAATCACCACGGCAGGGGGGTGCGTGATCGTCTATCAACTATTGGGGAGACCGTGTGAAGCTGATCCGCACATTACCAGTTCTCGTCTTCGTTTATGTACAATGGAAGACAATATGTTGAACGCCCACACGGTAGACATGGAAGGCGTGGGAGCAAGAAGAACAAAGCAGTTTGTGTACCACATGAGATGCATGATCAACTATATTGCCGTGGCGTTACCCCTTGCGAAGCTGTCCCTAATGCATGACGAGTGGGTTCCAGAACAAGCCCACAAGCGTATCCGATCTGCACTGAGAGACTGTGGGGTACCACTACGAAAATAAACATAATACACGCGGCTGGATAAACGGTACGACCAGGTTTTTGGGATCAGAAGTTTATCACCGCAATAGGGTATCATGCAGAAGCTTAAGAGTAAGGTATATGCGTAGCATGGAGGCAAACTTACATTTGTAAGTAACTTTAAGTTACATTCCTTTGAGACAGTGATGTGTTCGAGGAGAGAGAAACTATACCTATGTGGGACTTGAGCTGCTATACCACAATGCTGGGGTGATCACCGAGGGGACTAGACGTCGACGATATCCCAACAGCGCGCGTACGAACGAAGTTCAGTCAAATTCGTGAGCACGCTTGCATGTATATGATCCGAGCCAGTGTTGAATACCCATCGGGTAGATCTATAGTAGAGTTTTAGTGGCGGAAATGTTCGCATCCGTGGCGTCCATGCATGGCAGCCAGTGGCGTCTCAATGCGTGTCTCATGAATCAGCTACATCTGGCAAAGACAAAAGTTGTTTACCGAAGTAAATAGACTTACAACACCAGTCATGATTGCCGTCCGCCTAGAGAATGGGTTCGGGCCCCTATTAATGCCCGCCCAATGCCAATACTAAATAGTATACCGGATAAGAGTGCGCCTAGAACTCCGCTTGATGATCATTCGTAACGCTAAGCTCGAGTATTTGTATCACATGCCGGCCGATATGAAAACTCCTCTTTCTCTTTGAATGATCTGATCTACAAAAGTTTAATTGTTTCAGTAGGTACCTGATGAACTGCTCAGGCATATCACCGCTGTCAGCTTTCGTCCTGCTAATACCACTTGACGGCTCTGGACTAGCCCCCGCCCAGGCAACCAACCTTAAGCATGGATCAGACAGCGTGTTTACGGCATGTGCGAGAACTCATGATGCTAGAGGGGATTGAGTTGCATAAAACAGTATGTAGGTGCAATATTGCCACTTGTATCTTTCTCGCAAATCCTATACTCCTATTCGCAATGATTCCCGAGTACTGGAAACATAATTGATTCAGCTGATACTCAGTATGACAGCTAGTCAAAATCAATAAGCAGCTGAGAATTCCGAATCGTTTATGTGCTCCATCCAGAGTGAGTAAAGGATCAATAATGTGAGATTTTTGTCGTGAGGCCGAACGCCATGTTCATATGTTCCTACTAGATTTTCGAATACTTTTCAACACAATCATGACAAAGTTCAATCTGTCTCCAGAACCTAAGAACCATGTTCGCAGTGCTTGACATAGCGCTCAATTTCGCGCCAAGATAACAATTTCAGTGTGTTATTCAAGAACGCCCATTTTCATCAAGTTTCCTGAAAGTTACTTCTGTCCAATTAATTTGCTAATTTATCAAACTCGATAAATCATAGAACTTCTGTCGACAATGCTTATGCCGACAAGCGTTATATTAAACTTGGTACGTTGTCTATCAGAGTTATATGATATCGTCACTTTGAACCAGTGTAGGTTTCATGTGTTCAGCATGGGCTCAGACAGTTCGGGCTCAGACAGTTTTGGCAGCCGAAGCAAACACTGAGATACTGCATTGCAGAAGTGGAAGCCTCGGAAGATAGTTATTAGAATAGGTGAGATTTATGCCCCTTGATTATATGTCCAGTTTAATACGGTTTATCCTGATGACTTTGACAGCCCACAGGCGCATGCCTTTCTTTAGACTTGCCACGTGATTAAGTTCGCAAGCGCCGGCCAGGTTTCACATGCTGGCGCCCCAAATTTCAATCCTAGTTCACGTGAACAACGAAGATGGGTTCCATCTTGGGGCGCATCAGCTTGAATCCACCCTATGTGCTTAGTGGACCTACCACACCACTAAAGATACACACTTTTAGCTAGTATAATACCGCGAAAGTCAAGTGTGCTACAGATTGAGCGCTCGGTGAGTCGCTCCACCTTTGTTCAACGATTTGCTCTTTTCAGGTTATTCGGTTCAAAGGAGATCACTTGCTGAGCGACTCGTCTATTTGCTTAAACAGGACCTTACCAACGATCTTAACCCATTTCTACTAGTTCACACAGGATAATGGCATCTGAAACCGCCATTTCAGCCTCATCTACTGGCAACACCCATTCATCCGGCCAATCTACACGGCGAAAGCTTTCGCCTCAACTTCGCATTGACATCGTAACCCACTAAACGAACCTGGAATTATTTCTCAATCCGATACTCCATCCGGTGGTGTTTGGTATCGGCCCGAGCTCCCAGAGGAAGATATTCCATTAAACCTAGGCGCGGAAAGATCATGGGACGGTACCAAGGGCATTAGCGTAGCGCAGGGTCGCCAGCGCAGCAACACAGTTGCTGGGGCAACCTTTGCTTCTTTAGGGGCTTCACCTCGTTCAGTCACAGGGCTCGGGTTTTACGCTGGCGATGCGGGGATGCCACTTCAGCCACCTCTCAACCCAGACGGAGTCTCTAGTGCCTATGGATACGACGCCCCCCTAGGCTCGGAGTTTGATGATGAACTCACACGAAGACTCTTGCGCGAAAAAAGACATTTGATCGAGGAAGGTCGCTGGATTGACGATGGTGATATTGGGAGCATCATATCTCGCCGAGCAGTTCCGGATGAACAAAGCGAGGCAGCACCCAATCTATTGTGTAACACCTGGTGAGTCCCACATGTTTATTGATACGAGCAAAACTTGTGATACTAAGACTCGAACCATTTCGTTTGTTGAATATGTGTGGCTGTGCAATTCGGCTCCGCATCCCCCATCCCGCGCGATACGCTGGCGCGCTAGTTTTCAAAACCTTGGGGATGTATGTTTCACTCGGTGCAAACACATATTTTGCTCCTCTGATTTGGACATGGTATGTTCGGGATTCTTTATTGACAAGCATCATCCGAATGATGACTTTATCTAGTATATTCGTCGATCCTTGCACCCTGAAACATTGGAATTGGCGTGTCCCGCATGCGGCCTAATATGCACTTATGGACGGGACATTATTTCCGTTGCTACAGGGCGCCCTACAGGACCTATGTTGGCCGCCGACGGACGGCTCTCCAACTTCGATATCCGCCGAGATTCCTCGGCATCGCTCCCCCAACCAATACCACAAGGCTCTCATACCCAGAAGTCTTTGGTGTCTAACTCATTGACACAACACGAACGACCCCAGCCCATCAACCAAAGAGGTGCTGATCACATGCGAAATAATAAACCTGCCCAACTACCTAGCCCGCCCATTACTCCAGCGCTTTTACCGATATCCCTTTACGAACAGCGCACGATTTCTTTGAGCGAAAAGACCCGGCGATCTTCTGACAGAGAATCTCGGATCGGTCTGGTCGCATCCATTGAAAGGATCGTAGGTGAACAATTTAGCCGAGCACTGTCGATTTTGGCGCTTGCACTGGTGCTTTGGGTTCTCGTCAAGTAATTAATAAATTACTTGGTACAAATCTTGGAGCATCTCCATCGCTCTGCTTTATTTTACTGGGTTTTCTGTTTTGTTTTGTTTTTGTTCTGCTGCTATCTTGTTTTCCTTCTTTACACATCACCGGTTTTCCTTCCCCGTTCTAGCATTTCGGTTCACGAATTTCTCATCCCCCGGCATTTCAACCTGTACTCATGGAGTTGTTCTCTTAGAATATCTTCAGTAATTAGGCTTCAACGTCTACCACATAATTACTGAGAAGTATTTAAGCCAATATCGGCAAACGTTTGTGCCAAACTGCGGCTGGCCTATTTCACACGCAGCCTTCATTGGTTAAGTAATCAGCCGATCATGAGACCTAATTTCGGAGCTCGATTCTCCACCACAACACTCACGTCGTCTCGCCATCGTTTCTTTCTCCTGAATCCATTTCCTTGTGAACTATGCAACGAATTATTAGAATGCCACTAGTCCGACCGCGAACGCTAATTGGGCAGACCATCACGCAACGTGCAGGAATGGCCTCGTCGACTAGTACGTACGAGCCAAACTTTAACGAATTTACCATCTGAACAATTGAAACACACGCTCAGAATTCGCGAAATATAATTGGGAGGTACGACGCGCTCAGATCCACTTCGCCTAGACTTCAAATTGATGATTGTCCCCTTCTTCCTATTGTTCCCAACAGGACCCCCTAAACCTGGATTTGCTGCTCACTGAAGAGGAACAGGCCATTCGGTACGTGGGTGGCTCGAGGTTAAACAAACTCGTGTTCTTACATGCATGATAACAGAGACACAGCGCGCGACTACTGCCAGGTATGTGTACCGGCTCGGCTCGGTTCGGTCCAATGCCGGATTACATGAGCTAAATACAACTCCCCGATCGCAATCTTGTATAGGAGAATCTGCAACCCCGGGTCCTGGAAGCTTATCGTAATGAAGGTAAGGATCAAAAGTTCACTCAAATAGATATCTATTTTCTTATCAAATCTCAGATTTTGACCCCAAGATATTGTCGGAGATGGGAAAGCTTGGTTTACTTGGAGCAACAATTAAGGGATACGGATGTGCTGGTGTAAGCAGCGTCGCGTATGGACTAATTGCGCGCGAAGTCGAGAGGTAGGGTCTACACTGCCTTGCCCCAATTACGTCTTTAGACCAACTCCTATCAAACAGAGTCGATTCAGGCTACCGATCGGCCATGTCTGTCCAATCATCACTCGTAATGCATCCTATCAATGCATATGGTAGCAAGGAACAGAAAGAAAAATATCTTCCGCAACTAGGTAGGCTTTGCAACTCTATTGGGACCTTAATCATGTACTCATACTTGGCCTCCGTAGCTTCGGGTGAACTTGTTGGCTGTTTTGGGCTCACAGAGCCCAACCACGGATCCGATCCCTCCTCAATGGAAACCACTGCCGATCGGGATGCCAGTACTGGCGGGTACCTCCTCAATGGAAGCAAGACATGGATCTCGAATGCTCCTGTAGCGTAAGTTTAATTTATTTTGGCTTGTATTATGACATAACTTAAAGGAAATTCACAGCGGACTTTTCGTTGTATGGGCTCGTTGCCTCTGGGACAAGAAGATTCGTGGGTTTCTAATAGAAAAGGTTTGTTAGATAGATACACCAATCCCTGGTTCTTTCCGAACTTGGCTATATGTGGTCAATCCGACCAGGAGTAGCACGAAATTCTTTGGCGATTAGTCACTACGTCCCAAGGACCTTCTTCCATAACCGACGATCAGGTCTCGTCAGCCCACCGCTCTGCCGACGCCATTTAAATAAACTGTTTTGATGTCCCGCAAACCTTTCCCCGGTGTACATCACTCAGCTTCCCCATTCACCCTTATAAGGCATTTTTCAATTCAGGTGTTGACTTTAGCCGGGACATCGGTGCCTTTGCTTGATCCCCTTCTTACCCAGATCTGACATCTTTCTCCGGTCATTTGTTTATTTGCTTTTTATATACACACTCGAATACTGACTGGGAATTGGTTCGCACACCCCTAGGGTACTCCCGGGCTTAGTGCACCCCCCATCAAGAACAAACTGGCTCTGCGAGCATCGATCACCGGTTCGATATTTATGGATAATGTCAAGGTCTCTCAGGATGGAATTTTGCCGGGGGCTGAAGGGTTAGGTGGTCCCTTTGGATGTTTGAACAATGCTAGGTGGGATTTGGATTTGTTACTTTGGAAAATTTGATACTAAAAAGAGATTGATTATTAGATATGGGATTTCCTGGGGAGTTATGGGCGCATTAGAGGATTGCATTGATCGAGCCCGAGCTTATGCGCTTGAACGACATCAGTTCAAACGCCCACTGGCGAGTTTCCAACTGGTGCAAAAGAAGCTTGTCGACGCTCAGACTGAAGTTACGTTAGGGCTCTTTGCTTCGTTACAGGTAAGTTCTATTCCGATACGTCCATACGGCCCCCGAAACTCACCATTAGTTCAGGTTGGGCGTTTGAAGGACGCTGGTACTTGGTCACCGGAAATGGTCAGCATGGTGAAACGGAACAACTGTGGAAAGGCACTACAACACTCACGGATAGTGTTGGATATTTTGGGCGGCAACGCTTGTGCAGATGAGTATGTAAACAACTGCCATATCAGGGATGTTTCATTGATTGCTTGCAGGTATCATATCGCGCGTCATGTGGCAAACCTGCAGGTCGCAAATACGTACGAAGGCACACATGTGAGCATTGTCCGATCGGCCTGATGCGTCTAATTAATCACGCATGAATTATTTAGGATATTCATGCCCTAATTCTCGGGAAAGCTATGACCGGTCACCAAGCTTTTGTCAATTGATGCGTTTCACATGTCATACTACGGCGCATAAACGCTTGATTTATATTCGGAAATACATCGTGGTTGGATAATTACGACTAGTTCGGAAGTGGTCTGTCGAGGGCGGAGCTGAAACCACAGCGCTTGAGGGAGTCTGTTCTTGACAGCACAGCCACGGTGCCACAGACGCGGCAAGGGAAAACCCATGCGGCGCCACCGGCGCCACGTGGATGGGGATACATCAGTCTGGTCTAAACCCAAAAACCTATATCCGCTTACTATTTGAACCTGTCGACGAGCTAAAGCCTGGAGGAGCGGCTACATGCAAATAATCAGTCGAGGACAGATCGAGGCCAATCAATCAAGCCAACTATTACCTCCCGCGTCCGAACTAGTAATCGACTGGTCTTTTGTCCTTTCCCAACACGTTGCAAACACGCACACGTTTGGTCCATTGTGTCTTATTTCCCTACCCCTAGCTCATACTGACGGTATGGCATGCGGACACAAGATGATTCATGGGATGAGCTTCAAGGAAATGTCTTATTGACGCGTTCGTAGTCACATGTACCCTGCACATGGGCCGTTTTTTTGCGCACCTCCTGGGCACTAATATTCACTGAGTGGCTCTCATTGGCTCTTGGGCAAAATGCCCTCCCTCCGGCCCACGTTCTCATATCCGAATCCTGTTTTTGTTCCTCGTCCATAAGGCCGACATTTTGGATGTCCGCCTCCTATTTTCAGTTTCTTGCCAGGAGACAGGGCTCCAAAGAAGGTTACACGCCGGACTTCAGACTTCTTACGTGGACATCGTAGATTACAGCAGTTTGTACATACCAATTCGTGATTATCGGGATCGCAGCTCACCTGGAGCCAAATGTCCGAAAGGCCGGAGCTGAACTATAGAGGGCTTACGCGAGTTGCCGAATGACAGTTGGACAGTCATAAATATCAATTGCAATCGGACCCTCCAGGATTCCTTCCCGTCAGTGAACTCACGAGCCCCAGCCTTCGTCCCGGCAGTCCCTGGCGACAAGATACTCGTGGTTTCGTTTTTGACGCTTTGCCATATCAATAGACTCCGAGAGATCTCATGTTCAATACCCCTAGTCACCCCGAATCCAGCTAATCGCGTCCCGTACTCTCTGGCACTCTTTTTCTCTACTCCAGATCCGCCTCTTTAGGACCCAAAGAACGGGCTCCAGATTGCTTGTAACTTGCTTCCTCTGTCATTTCCCGACCAGTGACAATTTGCGTTTCAACCTTGCGCACGCTATTGGGTTCGGGTGAGTATATATCGAGCCTTATGCTCGCAGAGCCACTGACATACCCTCCACTGATCTTACGATCCCCTCCACCAGGGACACTCACTACGCCACGATGGACAACAACAACTGGGACATGCATGCTCACCAACACCAGTCTCGCCAACACCCTCAACAGCAACATACATATCAACAGAGGTCACAGTCTATGTCGATCCCAGCTTCCCAATTTTCTACCTCGGCCCATTACTCTACCCCTGGTGATTATTCACAGCAGCATAACTATGACAGACGTCATCCATCAGCATATCAGACTCCGCTACCGCCATTGCAGGTCAACCCTTCTTCGTTTACCCATTCTGATATGCCTCTCAATCTGCCTTCATCATCCCTGCCTGGTGCACAACAGCAGCCATTGCTAACGCGCAATGATCGTCACCGAACGCAATCTGTTGCACTGACATCAATTGGTCAGCGAGAGCAAGGGTATGCATCATCTTCAGGCTATCCACGAATGGCTCATCGCTCGAATACCACATACGGTTCGGAGGCGACTGTGCCAATTAGTCGACACACGCACGCGAGTGGCGCTGCTGCCCGCTCATGGGCCTACCAGGGGGGTGAACCTCTCCCGCCCCCAGTAGAGCCCCAGGTTCCGTATATCTCCAGTGCCATGTCGCAATATCAACATCAGCCAATGGGTGTTCCGTCCCGCCAAATGCCCCCGCTGAGCGAACTTGATAGACGACCTGTGGCCGAAGACGTACCACAGCCTCGGCCCAAACCCCACGTATGTGAGCAATGCGGTGCAGCGTTCTCGCGCGCTCATGACCTCAAGCGACATATTGAAACCCACAAGGTGAGTTTGGAGCCTCGGCGCTGAGAGTCCCGGTCGCTTATAACGAATTCCACTCCACCAGGGGGACCGACCACACAAATGTCCAACCTGTACAAAAGCGTAAGTATTGGACAATTTGGTCTTCTCCCGACAACTCGCTTATTTGTCCCTATCAGGTTTTCTCGAAAAGATGCATTACAACGACATCAGAGTATGGCTCAATGCGGCGTCGACCCTCAAGACATGTACCAGTGATTTATACACGCATACCCATCCATATTATCAGGCAGTACATATCAACATTCAGATTCCCTCTCCATTTTTGTATCTTGCTATCACATTATGTTTTGGAGTTGATTCCCCTCATGTATTACAGCTTTCAACTATCGCTCTCGCTCGTATTTTGGCATCTAGATCCGCTTGTTATTGGTGGGTTCCATGACGTTCTCAGGCTCTTCCATGTTTACCATTATCTCAATAAGCTGTCGTTTAATTGTTGAATATGACCAAATAGCGGAGAAAAGTTATGGTAGCTTTGAATCGGGTCGAATACTGGGAATCCCGGTGGGATGCCAATGCGTCGGGTCAATCTACCCAATTTAATACATACGAGTTGGCAGACCCGCTTTAATAAGCTCACCATCGTATTAGGAACGGCTTCCCTTGATTAGACTGATTGGACATGGTAAGTCAGAACTTTGGAAGCAGTCAAAAGCCCGCCCTGGCCATGGATTCGTTACGATTTACAATCTATATGCGGGAACGAATCGAAGACGTACGTACTACTTGAACTGAGCGCTTCAATTTTGCTCGATCATGAGTCACCGATTCTTTTAACCTTCCCATAGCGCTGGTAACGAAGAACTGTTCTTGACCCACTCTCGGCTGTTGAAGGCCTCAAGCCAAGGCCACTTTGTCCAGACTAACATGTCCCGTCACTCTCGCTATAGCCTAATGCTAATAAGGTAATTCTTGATCGACGGGACGTTTGATAATTACTTTGATGCTTGTCGGTCAAGCCAGGTCCGGATCTGGGGTTCATTCCGTCCATGTCTGATGTTGATCTATCCAGTCAAACCTTGGGGTGCATCCTCCGGCTTGTGTATTTGGACGCGCGCGATTGCACAAATTCATAATTGATTTTCAGAGTCATCCCAGATGAGATTAAGCTCGCTCCAGACCCCGAGGTTATCCATTTTCCTGAAATAACCTTTGCGCTATATCTGCCATGACGACCGCGTAGAGCCCACTGTACATTGGTTAATCATAGCCCTTATACACTCATCGCTCTTCTTCGTAAACCTAGCATGTAGCGTATTGTATTCAGTGTAGGGATTTGTATTAACCTTCATGCACAATGATGCGCGCAACGCCACTGAGTGAGCATCGTCTTCAATGACGCCACCCCCACCAACATCCATGACGTATATCCATTTCCAGACTTGATTTTGCGGGCGAACGCACTGAAAAAAATTCTCTCAGCATGGACACGCATTGGAGATAAATCTGGTGATCGGCAGCGAGTTGCTTGGTGGCATGAATTCGATTTTAGTCGTGGAGTTGATGGGTGAGTCTAATTCGACGTGAGAGAAAAAAAAGGGAGAAAAAGGGTAGTCTTGCTTGACCAATTATCCACTGGGCGATATACTCTGTTGGCGCACCACTATATTTCATCCTGGATCAATTTAATGAGCGCTATCCAAAAGTCTATATATGCTTGTCCACCAAGGTTATGCATGCGCTGCTGCGTGGCCAAATAGCCTCCATCCCCTGGTATGTAGAATCTGCGAGGGTGTTTTCATCGATCGGAGTTTAAGGGAATGGTAAATCATCAGTATGTTCTATGTTGACCTCATATGCCGCGTTGGAAGTAAGCTGGTCCTCAGGCTTATTGGTCCAGTAGTGAGCCTTTTAATCCGATCGAGAAATCGACGCACACACTCCATGTAGCGAGGTGCGTAGTGAGCTAATTACATATGTCTCGAAAAGTAATGGTTCAAGTCTCGATCGAAGAGAAATGTGATAAACACCAGAATCAATTTGTGATCGTCTAGTCCTGCGGTTCCGAATAAATTAGTGCACACCTGCGGTTTTGAACATGGTCGTCCTTATTTGGAATTGCATTTGGTACGGATGATCGGATGCATACTGCAATGATTCTAGAACGGTCTGCTTTAACACGATATCCGAACCTGGGACCACCCGAGTGAATCACATGGATGTTTGCGATTGACTCGTGTTAGAGACGGAACAATCAAAGCAAACTATAACCCGTGATCAGAACATAGCAAACGCGGTACTTGCACGGTGTATCAGCTGTATGGATCAACTGCATCCCTTCGTCTACTAGGAATGGAAAGGGTTAATGTGGATAAGATGCACGTGAAATCATACTCGGTTTCGAGGATGGCTTCTGTCTTCGCTCGACGAGGGGCCTGTTTCGAGAACTCCAGACAGTGCAAAGCATATTTTTTTACCTACACTAAGACGTCATTCATGTCGAGTCGCGGGTTTGGTGTTATTGAGCTCAAACTTACCTACCGATCGACCACCCTAGGTGATGCGTTCTGCCTCCGTTGTCCTCGCCCCAGAATAAACTAGTCAATGTCCGAAAAGGTAAACCGGATGTCATGCGGTCCAGGGGAGCAGAAATGCATGTATCCTGGTAGATCACACGTGCTGTTAAACAGCATAATTAAAAGCAAGAAACTGGAGTTCACACTTACACACTCTCATAAACCATGCCCGGGGACCCCACACAGGGAATATGCAGGTCGAAAAGGTATAGAGTACCCCTGTGATGTCTAACAGCTGACGCCCAAGCTTCTCCGCAGTTGTTGGTCCCTTGTGGGATAATGTAGTCAACCAAAGGCACTTGGTAATCTTGAGTGGTCACGCCGTCTGATCCTTAAATGAAACGGTGAGTATTCACACCAGCGCACCAATTGATATTCGATAAAAGGGGGCTTTAAGTGGTGTACAGGGGTATGGTCGACCTTGTATGGAAAGAAGAGAGGTCAGGAGACCATACATGTGGCTAACAAAGGCACAACCTATATTTGATTTATATTCGATCAATCAGCGCTAACCTCGAGGCAGGACGAGGGGTGAGAGGAAGTGAGACGGTGGGTTTGAGAACCGGGAAGATGGTATCGAGGTTCGCAATAAAGGGTGTTCCGTGAGCGTTGGCCCCAACACGATTGGAACAAGGCAATGCCCAAAGACTTACCAGTGAGGAAACTGATAGCTTGGCACAAATAAGCTTGTCGGGACTAAGGAGACTTTGAAGTAAGATAGTTCGAGAAAAAAAGTTGCTTTGGAATGAATACGAACTACAGCTTGTATGATGATAGAGGTCGCAGCTAAATTCAGTACATTGACCTAAGAGTTCGCATAAGAAAAGTTTGGCAATAGACGAGGCCAGTAGTACACTATAATGAAGTTGATTTGCGGTTAGCAGATGGGTCAATGGAGTCACGTGCTCATGGGAGGTGCATCACTCTCTCCGTTTCGGTTGCGATTTATTAATAAAGGTAAGATAGATATCGGCTCTTCCCATGTAACGTGGCACAAGATTTGGGCGACCGCTGCCTTTGAAAATCGTATTTTCTGCGAGGCATCGGATGGAACTTTTGCACTTGCTGATTCCCCTCCACTACTCCATTGGGCATGACAGGCGTTACTGGACGCTTTGGGTTTGACAGTTGAAAATAGCCACTTTTATTCGTTCAAGCACCCTGGGCGATCGATTTCGACCAACACCTATCAATAATGGTGATTTACAGAATTTTCGATGGAAAAGTGGGCATATCGCTGGTGGTGTTGACGTGAATTGAGCAACTATGCAGCTTCAAAGTAGACCCATTTCTTCACAGTGGTCTTGGCATGATCATCGTTGCCGCTTGCCGGACCTTCGGCATATGGACCAATCAATACACCCGTGAACCCGCCACTTACATCCTTGGCAAGCCCAGTTCCAATAGAAACCCAGGCCCCATCACGCCACCCAAAGAACTCGTATCGGTCTTCGTGGGCGACGGCGCGCAGAGCGCCACTGTCTACGGGGACTGATGCAGTATCTGAAGAACCGGTTCCCAGCGTTCTCTGACGTATATGCGCTTCGAAACCAGGACCTGTACCCGAACGAGTCAAAACGAGATCGATATGAGACTCAAAGTCCAGGTAGACCGAGAGTCCAGCAATGACCGAGGGGTCCTTCGCTGGGATAATTTCGATTTCAGTTGTACACTCAATAGCAGTCTGGCGCCGTGCGACAAAGGTTGGCGTGCCAAATGCCCGTCCAAGGTATCGCCTTTTGCAGAGGGCCACAAGTGTAGGGAGCCGTCAACATATTGGTATGCGTCCTCATCGGGGTTGCGCAATCGAAGGAGATTGTGTGGCCAAATGACGTCAACCTCGGTGCGTGAAAAGTTACCCAGAATGTTTTCATTCGTCGAAGGAACCGGCCGAAGTGAGTTGGCCGACGTTTTCATCACGCTCTCAACACGAGCGTTGAAAACTGGCCAGGATCCAGGTTCCCATTGGCCGGGAATGAGGACTGTTTCGCGTCCCATTGGGAAATTGATACGTCCATCACGGGTGGCCAGTGCAACAGCAAACCATTGGCCATCTGGACTTTGAAAAATGTCCGCATGCCCTGAACACAGTAAAAGGTAGTTTCAATACACAGGGACTTCGTTGAGCGCATGGATCGGAGTTAATCAACGTACCTATAGTTTGGAAGTAGGCATCTTTGCTGGCAGCATGTATAATCGGATTGTTCGGACATTCTTCAAATGGACCCCATACGGACCTAGAGCGTGCGATAGTTGCGCAGTGATCGAGTTCGGTACCACCTAAATCAATTTTACGTATTAATATCCGGAGCGTAATAGCCGAACGACTAGCTCTTACCCTCTGCAACCAAGAGGTAGTACCATTCGTCCTTGCGGTACATATGAGGCGCCTCGGGTATGGGTCGACCTGTACCCGACCATCTGAATCCAACACATCACCCATCATTGATGAGATATACGAGATCAAGTAGAATAAAAGTATACACGTACATCGGTTTGGGCTCTCCGCTCAGAGAGGCACCAGTTTCAAGATCAATCTCGAACTGCGCGATGCCCTCTTTCACCTGTACGAATACGTCATTGGTGTCAAGAAATGTATTGGGCGTTTAAACTCAAGCGTACCCGCCAATAAAGCGCCCCTTGAATGTATACTCTATCATCATTATTCTCGTCCCAGAACAAACTGGTGTCATATCCCGGGAAGTCGAACCTGATGCCATCCGACCAAGCATCGCGGGAGTGCGGATCTTTGGTGGACCACACGTGCTGATTTTGGGGCACGGTTAGAAGCAAAATAACTTATTTAGGTTATGTACGCACGTTTTCCCAACGGCTGTGATCTGCAAACTCCTTGTCAGGAAAGACGCAGGTCGCGACCACATAAAAGACGCCCTTGTGGTATCGGATCGTTGGCGCCCATACTCCTCCACAGTTCTTATTTCCCTGCCTAATGGTGCACTTAGAGAGAGATAGCTGAGAAGGCCGAGTAATAACGTTTCCTGCGAAAATTTGGTCGATTGAACAATCGGTCTGGGGAAGCAATCTCACCAATCTGGGTCCAGTGGATGAGATCTTGGCTTGTATAAATAGGGACACTGGGGGTGTAAAGGAAGGATGATGTTACAAGATAGTAGGTTCCATCAACGAGTATGCATGCTACGGGCCGCAAACAAAGATTCGTCAGCGACAATACAGTTGATTCGAGTGGAGGTTGGGGAAGGAGAGTTAGGGAATTGGAAGGCAAATGGCCACGTGACGTGAGTTCTTGCGCGTGTCGCTCTCGACGATCATGAAAGAAAAGCGGTCCGGGGCACGTAAGAGCCGACGTCGACGCGAGTCAAGCAAAGGAAGGAAGGAAGTTTGGATAAGTAGCGTCGATTAAATATCCACATGGATTGAGGCGATCGTCCGAATCATGCGGGGTTGGAAGTTGGAAGCTGGAAGTTGGAAGTGGTTTGGGATTTGGCGCAGCGGATAAACCTCGCAACTCCCCCATGCATATGTTGGTTCGCGCCATCGCCGCTTGGCCGCGATGCAAGACAATACTGTACCTCAATACACTGGGGACATGATACCCGCGGATCAAGTAATATTGATAGAGCACCGTTTCATGACCCGCCATGATATCCTTGCCAGAATATGTGCAGGAAGTGCAACTTACAAGGGTCGGGGTGGAATCCTGGGACTATCAAGCATTGCAAGTGACTGCCGTAAGTGTAAAATGTTTATAAATGAAATACAGGAACTTACCAATAGGGTTTCTGAAGGACTTCATTTTCGGATGGGAGCAGACTCCAGGCGTACTGAAACACAATTGCCAGTAAACTCTGCAAGATGAGTGCAGCGCAACGAGACCACATATGTATTTCGGGCTCTCAAGCTAATGGGGATAAACTTGGAGCCGCCCGAGCCAACCGCTAAAGTATGATGCCAAGTCATTAAGATCAAGTAGGTGTCTGATATGTACATAACCAACAATTCGGCATCGGCAGGCTCTTCTTCTGAGGATAGCGGTTTGTTCCTGGGAGGTTCCAATATTGAACCACGTGGCCGACGCGGACCGGCGGACCGTCTCATTGCCGCTGCATATTCTACACTTTTCCTGTTCCCGAGGCTGCTTTATCAACGTTGGCAGGGGGAAAAGTCCAAAAATACACCACTAAACTTGGCGCATCGTGTCTCACTGACAATATACGGCATCTTTAAGGGGTATTACACGCAGGTGCATGTATCAGGTGGTGCAGTTTACCATTGCCGTGGCTCAGGTCTTGAGAATCCCCCTTGACGAGGTTCGAAATTATGTCCACTCCATGCTTATCTGCCCGAGTGCTATAAGTACCTCGCCAGCCGGGAAGGGGGCCCCTCCTTGACCACGACTGCCTAGTGAACCGACCCCACCCGGGCCTGCCACACTAGTCGCGATCGAGTCGCATAACCCCCACTCATAGTTTACGACCTTCAGTTTCGCTAGGATGGGGTATAGGCTTAATTCATGGTTCTACTGCATTTCTGCAGCAATGACTATGATTCTGTAAGTGTTTCCCCACACATTATGCAATCCGTCAACTTACAATGTACCAGCTACGGCTTTGACGCTTCGACGTTTAACGCAGTCCAAGGCTACGCCGAATGGAAAGAATACTTCCACCACCCTAACCCGAACGTTATTGGCAGTGTCACGACCGCTTACACTGTCGCAGCAATTGTGGGAGGTTTCTTCGTTTCGCCTTGGATGGTATGTGCATATAGCTGCTTAAAATCGTCCTAAGACTGAAGGACTCATCCATATGACAAACCAAACTATCTCACGCCAATCATGATTCCAGTCTGACACTTTCGGTCGTCGAATGAACATCATTTTTGGATCTGTTCTCGTCATTGCCGCGACATGCCTACAAACATTTGCGCCCCGAGTTATTGGCGCGTTCATCGCCGGACGTGGCATTATTGGATTCGCACAGGGTGTTGCTCTCCGTGAGTCTTTGTTTGGTCTCACGCTCAATAAAATCCTACCTACATGATAATCTGCTTGATGCTGACATATGGGTTATTACGCAGCCGCTGCTGCAACGTACATATCTGAGGTAGCGCCGACGGAGATTCGCGGCAAAGTCCTTTCTTTCTATCAGTTGTTCTGTGAGTGTCCTTGGTCAACAGCTTTCTCATGAACGTATTGTTGCTGACCGAACACCGTTTTTGGTTAGATTCGGTTGGGTCCTTCATTTGCTTCTGGGTCTCGTTCGGTACAACCAAGACCCCACAACTGGGAGAATGGCGATGGAAGACAGTGGTATTCTTACAAGTTCTGTGAGTCTGCGGTCCACTCGTTCCAACAGAGAATCAGTCTGACTCTTACATGTGTGCTCATAGTGCTCCCATCGCATTGTTGGCAACGATGCCTTTTGCTCCCGAGTCACCACGTTGGTTGGTCCAGCACGACAAAATTGACCAGGCGCGCGCATGTCTCCAGAAGGTCCGTGCTGAGTCCGAGGTAGAATCCGAACTCCTCGCTATCCGTGAAGCCATTGCATTTGAGGTATGTCCCAGTGTAATTACCGGCCGCATATATGCGCTCCAACTGACAACGTAATACAGAAACAACAAATGTCCGGCGTGAGCTACGCGCTGTTCTTCACGGAACCGTCAATTAGGTGGCGTTTCTTCCTCGCGTGCGTCATCAACTTCGGACAGCAGGCAACTGGTCAAGGTGAGTTCAGGTTCAGCGTTAGCGATGGTCTATCATTGAACCATTCATTCTATCATAGGCTCTTTGAATAACTACTCGACCATCATCTACCAAAAGGTTTTTGCTAGCAACAGCACTATTCAGCTAATCAACGTAAGGCTATTCGTTCTGAGTGCGTTCCTGGCTAACTTCTAATTTGATACAGGCGTTGAACGCCACAATGGGAATCTTGTTCACACTCAATGCAACATGGATGGTTGAGCGCTTCGGACGCAGGCAAATCCTCATCGGTGGTGCACTTGGCCAGGCACTGTGCATGTTCATTGTTACGCTTGTGGGGTTGGTGGAAGTCACATATTCAGCCATACCGCGGTACTAATCGACTACGTAGATCTCAAACGCCTACCACCGCGACCGGCGGCAAGTCTATGGGCGTTGCGGTCGCCATTGTTATTCTATTGTTCTCCTTCATTCTGTTCTACAAGCCTTCATGGGGTGCGACCGTCTGGATTTACTCCTCTGAAATCTTTGTAAGATTACTTGTCATTTCAATTGGTAAGGACAGCACTAATACCGGTAACCTTTCTCCCTTAGAGCATGAAGGTACGAGCCACCGGAGTGGCAATGGCAACCCAAACCCAAAACGTTGCGAACGCCATCTTGCAGCAAGCCTTCCCTGTATTCCTTGAGAAGGCCAAGTGGTACACATTCTTCTTTTTCATGGGATTCAACCTCTTCCTTGCTGCGTTTTGCTACTTCCTCCTCCCTGAGACCAAGGGTGTTTCGTTGGAAGACATCGATACAGTAAGTTTAGTTTTTCCCTTGGTTGACTAGGTGCTAAAGCTGCACCCTCCAATCCAGCTCTTCGGAGGCCAGAACCATCGTGAAGCTGGTGAACGCATGGAGCAGAACGGTGTGATGGAGGCCGTGGAGAAGGGCGATATGAGCGCACGACCCAAATACGATGCCGATGACCGCTCGGGATCTAGCGAAAAGGAGTCCGCTCAACATCTTGAGCAGAGGGCGTAACGTAACCATGCTGACTCTCGTTTCGTTTTATGTCTTGTATTACCTTCATTCGGCTAGCTCTGCTTTTTTTGAGCTCACGTACCTGATGACTTGTTGGTTCTCTTCCGATACTTGTATAAATATATCTGTCGTTCACACGTTACCCTTGCCCTGCCTCTGGGGCATCGGTCACCGCTTTTGATAACCCCAAAAAACTCGGCAAAGAAGGTTCGAGTGGCTTTCAATAACTCATACGCTGATTGCCTTGCCCCATCGATCCACTACCGTTCGCTAAATTCCGCCGCTTGAGCTAGACACAGCCAGTGTGGCGTCGTGTCTAGTGTATTCTTTCACTACGTAAAGAAGCGATGCGCCCATGGATACCAGACTCAGATGTATCTTGGCTAATATCACCCTTGCCAAGTCTATTGGTTCCTATACACTTAACGAGCTGTCACCAACATGGATCTTGCATCTACTCCACGACCGGGTGATGCCAGACCACTTCGTGATACCTTCGGCCCAGGTTTATCCCAACTGAGCCGTATAAATAGTGACGCATATAAAGAGCCTGATAAAGATACTTGATCAGTCGAGTACTGGTGCCAACCATCAAGGTTATACATGTGAGGATGTTTGGATGCGTTTCATTTCACAGTGACCTGGAGAGGACCTATGCAAAATTACTGCCTTGGACAACATGTTACCTTACTGTAAAACATGCCGCCATACACGTATTTGCTGAAAACAGCGTCGTGAGTGATATTTGCTGCAAAGCCAATTATATAAGAGCACCCTCTCTTAGATGTTCTAGTTACCGTAGTTCATAAGTTATGAAAACACGCGCTGCCATCGATACGTCTGCGAAGTCTAAACTCATTTCCATCCAACCAATGAGTGGCCGCAAACACGACGGAATAAATGAAGCGACCATCATTTTCCAATCTCGTTCCTATCAAATCCCAGTCGACTCGCAGTCGAAACCATCCGCCCATTGGGTTATTGGTCGGGCCTTTATTTTACCTCACACATAATCTATCAGAATTGCGAAATCGGGTAGTTTTAGCGCGCGACACTATTCCACCCCCCGGTGTATACAATCATTGGGGACCAGTTTTGGTTAGATGAATCGCGTGTGAAAAGGAGATAAAGTGCACATCTGCGGTCTTCGGTAAGCGACGATAGCCGTAGAGCTGTGTTTCACACACCTAGTAGAAGCTTTTTGCGACCAATACAAGCACGCTCAGAGTTAGGACAAAATCTGCCTTTGAGATGTTGAAACACCATATTTTTTTTACTATAACCCAGTCCATGTTGAGAGGGTTCAATAAATTCAGGGAGATGAACAAGTTTAATAATACCCGTCCACAGGTCTGAACGTACTTGCACGCACAATGATCATAAGTAGCGCAAATTGTGATTGGAACCCCTAGCATATAGATAGCACTAGTGATCCTACATAAAGTGATCATTGAGCTATGGTCAATATTACTCAGTTTGTCAGTCGCACTTACCGGAAAAAGTATAAGCCAACTCGAAAGCAGATCTCGAATAAGGCAGCAATTTACAGAATATTTATTCGTTAATGGCCGTCTCTGATTAGGCCCATCTCGCTTCATCAACTCTGTCCTCTGGCAATGTATTTCCAGGAATAATATGACTTAGACAAAAAGTAAAACCGTACCGTAATACTGCTATTACGCATCTCAAACTTACTACGTTCCGCAGAAATTCCTGTGTCATTGGTTTCCGGCCTGCCGTAGAGCTCTAGAGTGTGGCTAGTCGATAAGTACACCCAAGACTCGCAGGCGTGAATTGAGATTATACCTATTAAATGGGCTCTGCTCAGTTTAGACAAGCTCTAGCCTTCCGTGACTCAATTTTAGCCAAGCCCGATGTCTACTGGCGCTGGTGTGACATTGACAGGAAATAAGTTATAGTGGCCTTTTAAGCCAACTGTGAACTCTGTGGTGTTATTTACGCCAGTTTGATTTCAAACACTACATGGCGTGAACTAGTGCACACACACTGCTCTCCACGAGAGATAGGAGTGTGGTAGTATGAAAAGCTAGTTGGTCATGAAAACCGAAGAACTGCTAACGTACATCACACGGGTGTCATATTCTGATATGTTCGATGCCCCCCAAAAATCACTGACTACTTTGATAAATGGCAAATAGTCGTTTATTCAGTCATAAATCGTTCACTTTGTACTTAAGAACCGTCATATTCAATTACCCCGGCTCAGAGAAAGTGGCCTGCCAGCCCGAATCACATTCTCGTATAAAAGCATAAAAGCACGCCAGATGCCCAAAAGAAGGAGCTGGGGCAATCATGTATTCGGCAGTTGGCACGACTTTGATAAAAGCTTTATTGTCCCGAACACTCACCATTATTCACTAAGATAGGGTGTGTACGATGGCAATGATAGGTGATTGATTGAATATCCGGTTCATTGGCTAAATCAATCGTGGATCACGACTGCATCACGAACTGGTTTCGAAATCCGATTAGCTGCCTCGTTGTTCTCTCCATTATGAGAGCAAGATTGATTCACAGAAAGATGGATCTGTGCAAGTAGCATCCCTGATAGGCTTGGAGAGGTGTGTCAATGATTAGCTAATACGAGCACTGCTAATAGATTCTGGGCGTGCTTGCAATTGAAGGGCCAACTTTAGCTAAACTTCAGAAGCATATACGTCATTATATGGTACTCAAGCACCCCAGAGAGTAACGTTACTAATTTAAATAACCATAGACCAAATAAATCGCAGACTATATGCGCATGGCTCAAGCCGAACCATGTGTTTATACAAACAACTAGAAACCTGAGCGAAATCGAGCCCAAATGAGGGCAAGGGGACAGACTTTTCTTAAAAATAGAAGTACTCAAGTCCTAATTACATACCTTTAACATAAATCTAGATAGTGTCGTGTTCGTAATGAGTGAACACATGGGTCGCCCGTGTATCGTCGATCTCATTGTGCATTTCACATTAGCTCTAGCCGAATGGCTCGCGGTTTATGATCCTGTTAGCCCGAGTTTCGGTTACGATAGACAATTACGAGAAAAGTTTAGACGATGGCCTTCGACCCTAAGGACATAGGGTTTAAATGCTTTGACCCATCTGAATTATGATTGAGTCCGTTTTACTGAGGTTCTGACTATGTGATAGCAGGGTTGATATAACTCACGTAAGCCTTCTTGACACTGCTACTTGCACGTCCATCCAAACATTACCTCTGATCAGCACGTTCAAAGTAGGCGACAGGACAGGGGTTAAGTTCAATGGGTTATTTTCAAGGTTCACTACTCATCAACCTGGTGCACAGACTGCTCATTAGCTTATCGAATCTGCTTCTCCTTTCCCGCTTACTTGATTAATGCCAGTAATAAGATGAACGATGTTTCCTGTCGGTTTGCACGTGCCATCAAGGTGCATCATCTGGTTAGCGCTATAAGTAGCACGTTCGGGCCCTTTGTCGAGCCTTTCCCCCTTCACTTGCTTGTCAACATAATTGTATAGAGCAGACTCGGGTTCTGGACCGTCGAACAAATGGGATTGTTGAAAAAGGCTGCGCTGGAATCTCTATCGCTCACAGTTCGTTTCTAGACCCCATGTTCACCGCGACTTAGCTATGATTCAATAATGAGTAAATGGCCTAACTCCGCTTCATTGATTGTCTTGCTCGTGCTCTTCTTGAATCTATAGCTTAATAATATTCGATGCTTGGGATATTTTGACTTTGCTTGCTAGGCTTCGAACAGAGCATCTTGACAATAACGCGCTTTGAAAACCTTAGTTTATTTGAACATTCTCAAAGTAATGAATTATTTATCTGTAACCGGGTAAAAGTCTGTCGATCTCTGATTATGTCGAACACCCTGGTGAAACTGACTAACTTGAGTGACGTGGGAACTTTTCAACCCGGTGCTCCTAGTTCTTGTACATTGGGCTGGGTGCTTTGTTTGTTACGGCATATCTATATGCAAAGTCGCTTTTATTGGGAAATCGGGGCTATGATGGAGCGTACACTTGGGGAGGAGTTCGGTCCCCTTTAACTATAAGTGTTTCACACACATTGGTTGACAATAAGCCCTCTTGTATGATTTGAAAGGAGCTCATATCGCGAGCGCGGGATCTTGTTGAAACTTGTTTATACTACATTGTATTATTCGTACATTGGGGCTGGACATGAACAAATCAGGGAATTGGCCGGTGGCCGTCCATAGGAAGGGGTCCACGGGTAGAACCGGAATACAAATGCTCGTAATTCGAGCCCCGAAATTTTATGAGCCGCCATATTTTTTTTTGTTTCCTACCAACTGGTTCAGTACACAAGAGTATTGCCGGAGCTCAACGCGGAGATCGCAAAGAACAAGATCGAAATCCGGCGAAAATGTGTGGGAGCCGGACCCTGAATTAGTCATCCGCACTCTCAATCATTTTTAGAGCAGGAGTGAGGATCGTAAACTTTTCCACCACCCACATCCATCCACTCTCTCCATTATTCAACAATGTTGTCCGCTGTCCGTGCTGCTAGGTCCTCATTGGCAAGGACTGGCGCATACGCCGTAAGTACTACGCATGTACCTGGATCGCATACATCTAAATGAAATTTAGAATATCCCCCGACCGATGATCGCCAGGAGTATGAACTCCAAGGTCAATGGTAGGTAACAAATCAATACACAGATGATAGATAGCTCACGGGTACGCAGGTCCTGTTGTTGGTATCGATCTTGGTACCACCAACTCTTGCGTTGCGGTCATGGAGGGTCAAACTTCTCGAGTTATCGAGAACTCTGAGGGTGCTCGGACAACCCCTTCGGTCGTAGCGTTTACCAAGCACGGTGAACGATTGGTTGGTCTTCCTGCCAAACGTCAAGCTGTCGTCAACCCCGAAAATACGGTCTTTGCGTTCAAGCGTCTTATCGGACGTCAATTCAAGGATCCCGAGGTACAGGAGGACATCAAGCATTGGCCTTTCAAACTTGTGCCTAGGTCCGATGGTCGACCTGCAGTTCAGATCGATAAAGACGGCAAGAAGCAGCAACTGGTAAGTCCCGTTAAAATTTAATTTGATAATATAGTCATTAATTGCACATATCTAGTCTCCTGAGGAATTGTCGTCGATGGTTCTCACCAAAATGAAGCAAACCGCCGAAGGATTCTTGAACAAGAAAGTCAAGTAAGTCTAGTTATTTCAAGAGCTTTGATCATATCCCAATTAACCTATGTTAGTCATGCCGTCGTCACTGTCCCTGCTTACTTCAATGACGCACAGCGTCAAGCCACAAAGGACGCGGGTACCATTGCCGGTCTGGATGTTCTCCGTGTGATCAACGAGCCCACAGCTGCTGCCCTTGCTTATGGCCTGGACCGTTCCGACTCCTCGATCATTGCTGTATACGATCTTGGTGGAGGAACCTTCGATATCTCTATCCTTGAGATGCAGAAGGGTGTCTTCGAAGTCAAGTCCACGAACGGTGACACCCATCTCGGAGGAGAAGACTTCGATGTCGTGCTCGTAAACCACCTCTTGTCCGAGTTCAAAAAGGAGTCTGGCATCGATCTGAGCCAAGATCGTGTTGCGATCCAGCGAATCCGTGAGGCTGCTGAGAAGGCCAAGATCGAGCTTTCCGCTTCATCTCAAACCGAGGTTAACCTGCCGTTCATTACTGCCGATGCGACCGGCCCCAAGCATATCAACTCTCGGATTACACGAGCTCAATTCGAGAAGCTTGTTGAGCCACTTATCCAACGCACTATTGAGCCCTGCAAGAAGGCTCTGGCCGATGCTGGCGTCAAGGCTTCGGAAGTCAAGGATATTATCTTGGTTGGTGGTATGTCTCGTGTCCCACGTGTGATCGAGACCGTCAAGCAAGTCTTTGGTCGCGATCCCAGCAAGGGAGTTAACCCCGATGAAGCTGTTGCCATCGGTGCCTCTATCCAAGGTGGTGTCCTCGCCGGCAACGTTACCGACATCCTCCTTCTTGACGTCACTCCTCTATCCCTTGGTATTGAGACCCTTGGTGGTATCATGACTAAGCTCATTGCCCGTAACACTACTATCCCGACCAAGAAGAGCCAGGTCTTCTCTACCGCTGCTGACGGTCAGACCGCGATCGAAGTCAAGATCTACCAGGGTGAGCGCGAGCTCGTGCGCGACAACAAGTTACTCGGCAACTTCAACCTCGTCGGCATTCCCCCGGCCCCCAAGGGTGTTCCTCAAATCGAAATCACCTTTGACATCGACGCTGATGGTATCGTCCATGTTAATGCCAAGGACAAGGCCACCAACAAGGACCAGAGCATGACCATTGCCTCGTCGAGTGGTCTCAGCGACAAGGATATCGAACGCATGCTAGAGGAGAGCGAGAAGTTTGCAGAGGCCGACAAGCAACGCCGTGTCCTCATCGAGGAGAGCAACCGCGCAGAGAGCGTATGCGTAGATACCGAAAAGGGTAAGTAATTGCGGTTGATACGAATAACTCGATAACTAATTTATTTTTATTTCAGCCATGAACGAGTTCAAAGATCAACTCGATGCTGCTGAGCGCGAGAAGGTCACCAAGCTCATTACTGAGCTCCGCGAACTCGCAGCCAAGGGCCAGGCCGGCGATGCTTCCGTGACCGGCGAGCAGATCAAAGAGGCCATTGGTGCCACTCAACAGGCATCTCTCGGTCTCTTCCAAAAGGTCTACGAGAAGCGCGCTGCTCAAAACGCAGAGCCAGCCAAGGAGGAAGAACCCAAGGAGGAGAAGAAGGACTAAATTAAATCCTTTGATCTTGCTTAGATTTCTTTATCTTCTTTTCTCTTTGTATTCCCGTTTATCGACTCAGCTGCACGGCAGCATTTCGCTCTCTTCTTGTAGTTATCTTATGTAGCACTTTCTGACTTTTCCTTCACGATTCGCATAGGGTTCATCTAGTTGTGCATTTACATCACCCCCACTCTCCATATTTGATGTACCACATCATGTAGCTTGTTTTCGTACTCTCCGGTTGTCATATAGACCCAGGAACGAGCAATACGACAATGTTGAAGCATGACGATATTTGTATGAACAATTAGAGTCGTGTGCCCTCGCCGAGCTAGCTGAGAAAGGCATGATGCCGGAGCTTCGGGACCGAAATGATCCCAGTCCGACCTGCATCCGCCCAGCACTAATATTGTGGATCGCCGTAGTGTGAATATAAAAATATGTATGCGATTTGAATGCAATGTACTAATGTTACAGGAATGATGTGTTAATGCTCATTTTAGTTCAGTTTGGCCGGGCCAAGACCGCTGATCATGCGCCGCGTTCGCATCTCGACATGGTAGCCACCCCCACATGCTCCACCATCCAGGTCCACCCCTATTCCCACCCCCGCACACATGATCCGCCGCTAAGCTCCGTTTGTGAAAGAGTCGTTTGCCTGTTCAAAACTTTTCCTAGGCCCATGCAACCGCTCGCCTCTCCCAGGTCGACGTTTTGAGTATAGACCTCTACCACACCCATTGTGACCCGGCGATGTAGGCTGATGTTCTTGATGCCCGACGCTCGTGCTGTTGGGACCCAGTGGATGACCTGCTCGAGGACCTCCCACGCTGCTGCCTATAAGGAGCCTAGTGAAGTATTTGTATGCATGCAGAGTCGATGTACCAGAGTGCATGAATTAAGTCATGTGAAGAAAAGGGGTAAATGGACAAAGTGGTAAGTATAGATATTCCAATGCGCTATAAGCAAACAAGGGAAGGCGCTACTGACCTCGGCTTGTGCGGCGGACGTTGAATTATAATATTGGGCGGGCTTGGGATGGCCTGCGCGGCGGCCGAAGGCTGACGTGTCTCTATGTGCTGCGGACTATTGTCCATTTCATCGGTCTCGAACAGCAGTGTCCCGCCGCGCGTCGGTGGGGACGGGAAACTGATGGTGGACATGGCCTTGGGAGAGTAGTCGGGACCGAGGTCAAGCATAAGGCTGTTTGCCTAAAATGTCGAAGCCCATATGTAATCAGAGCTAATCACACTACTATCGAATAGTTTAGGAAAACGACTTACCGGAGGCTCGTCATCGGTTTCGACCTCGGTCTCGTCCGAGTCATAGACGTAACTTGAGCGGTATTGACTATGGCGCGAAGAGCGGTGGTGGTGGTTTCGCGAGGAACGTTCATGTCTGCGAGGCCGGGCCTCGGCGGGTTGAGTAGACTTGGAGTCCTTCATGGACATGCTGGCGAGGAAGCGAGTAATAAAGGAGGACATTTTGGCAAGTGGATAGGGATTGCGTCGGGGTGGAGGGAATGGCTGTCACCGGGACGGGAAAGCTTACTAGGTTGTAGGGCGAGAGGTTATGTAGGCCAGGAGGGTATATCGCAGCCAGAGGAAGCGGGTTCGCTGACGGAGAGAGAGCCGAGCTCTGAGAGCTGTCATTTATATGACCAGTGTCTTCGGCTGAGGTTGGAGTCCCAAGTAACAAGTCATCACTCAGATTGCCTTACGCGATACCGAGGCTAAAGGCGTTACTTGATCCGGCACAAAGTCCATATTTCTCTAAGAAGCGTGGGTAAGCTCCGGAAATAGGCGAAAGAGATATTTTACGGTCCGGTCCAGGCCCTAGAAAATGACATATCCAGCGGACCGAACTCACCTGGCTATTCTGGAATGGTAATCCGGCCACAGTCTAAAGGCTCCTCTTTTATTGTTGTATACTAGTCGCCGCTGCGCGTGACCTACCGGTGAGCGACCAACGATCAACGAAGATCGTTGTTTGCCTTTTGGGTGTGGAGTAGCAAGATTCGACCGAGGGACAACAGTGATCCAACGTAATGCCACATACGTACGATATGCCGAGATGATTATCGTATAGCTTTGAATTCGAATTCGGCCAAGGCACTCACTCACTTACCTGATGACGAACAGACTTCTCCAATATCTAATAAATTATGTCAGTGGTGCGTGAAAATGGCGCGGTAGAATACGATTGGACCAATAACTTGAGAATCAGTTTCATCTCCCTCGGTTAAGTCGGACCTTGACAAGAGGCAGCGAAGCCGTGGGGTAACGGGATCGTTTCTTAGGTGCGGAGATTGCTCTAAGCGCAATGCCTAGCTGTAGGTCATTATCTTTGTCTGGGACCTTAAATAGAGTCCGTCGCAACTTCCGCAGGAGGATAGAGCCCTCCCCCGCGCTGGACAAAGCCAAGTTAATCTCATGTCACGTGATTGCGGACGAACGCTAACCGCGTTGTTACCTTGTTTGTCGTCGAGAATCCGCATCACGCAAGCTCGCTTAATAGTAGCTATGGATAGTCTACTGTGCACGCGCAGCAAAACGAGGATACTCGAACTATCTGTCTATGGTCTACGGACGATTCAAACCAACCGATGACCACCAGTCCTCGATTCAACGCCAATCACTACGATCATCATACTCTCATCCATATCTTAGAATGTAGAGTCTATCCTTTGGGGTCAAGGATTCTCGACATCTAAACTTCGTATCTTATCAAAACGTGCGTGTGGATGTTATCAACCGTCTATTACCGATGTCATGTTTGGACAGCGAGTCGTGATTGGCGTGTTCTGCGTTATCTCATCTATCAGTATTCGCGCCGCAGCATAGTTCGAAGCAACAACAAGAAGAGCAGGTACTCTTCGAGAGATCTTCATTTAGGATCCCCCGAGGCACCATTTGAACGAAAGTCCTGATACAACAAACGCTAGCCCAAGGCTACTTGTTCGTATCTATCAATCCTACTCATGTCTCGTTGAGCAAGCCACTTCGTGCTCGGGTGAATTATATGACATTAGCATGTTGGTTAATCGAATGGCGTTGTTTAGTGTATATAGAAATGACTACAGGAAGAAAGCTTCCTAAAATAGATACATAAAAAATACGAGACGCTCCATTGCCAAATACTCCCCTTTCTATTAGATATCGAATCAAGGACTGGAATATACAAACCATCATTCTGGAATAGCCCCTCCACATTGTGTAACAGCTACAAAGAAAGGAGTGTCCAGCACAAGTTGCTACAAATCCCCAATCATAGCACACAGTTAAGCAACGGCCATACATAATATCGTCGTTGGACTTACATGGTTTCCTGAAGAAGCCAAAAGACACAACAGCTGAGGTTTGTGTTGATCCTGTACTTTCATCTTCCTTTCACTGGCCATGCTACGAAATTTCTCATCACGCGAACGATTAAACTTTGATATCGGTTTACTGTGGGCGTTCGGCTAACTTTCTTTTAAATATAGCATTGCGCACATATCGCTCACCAGGATTTTTCAAAGAGGACCTTGCGAGAGATATGACCACCAGATCCTGCCATTGGATGAACTGAGAATGAGCAAGTGTAGAACGAATAATTTTCACATACTAGTAAGCGCTTCGCATATAGCCTATGGAACAGATATAATTCAGACCGCAAAAGGTGTAAAGAGGATGCAAACGCCAAATCTTACCTCTATCATGAGATCTTGAGAGCCTATCTTCGTGCGACGACCATAAGCGATCCCGTCGTCAGCAGCCGCCGCCCACACGATCTAGAATTTGTCGAGTTCAATCTAAACGTGGATCTTGAGGGGAGGGGGGAGTTGAATACCTACAATTTGTGCTTTGGTGTTCAACTTGGGAACCATCCAATGAAGAGGACGATTGTGGAGCGCCTTGAACAATGTACTTGATTCGCTCGAGGATGTTACGTTGCCTGGATCTTTCGTGTCCATCGCGAGCAATCGGTCGAGTCCGGCAATCAGCCCCTCGGATTTACAAGCCCCGATGACCACCTAGGGGAATTAAACTCGGGAGAGTAAAAACGGCAGAGCTGCAACTCACCTCGAGAGTGCATGGAACCTGGAGTTTGTTGATCGATGTGTGGAGCTTCTGTACTTGTACGTTGTATATATATCCCAGTGTGACTTGATACTATAAACTCACGATTGTGTCCACGAGAGTTTGGCCAAATGAATCAGTAACTTCAATCCCATAACTAGTGGGCGCGCCATGTCCGGTAACTGCAGATCAAATAGTTTAGGCTGGAGTCCAATTGCATAAACAACACTAACTCACGGCATAAAATGAGCAGTCCTCCTGGAGCAATGCCGTTAGGGTCGAAGAACCAGTCGAACTCCTTGTCTATGGTCTCGAAGACACAATGCACGTGGATATCACGATGACGGACTCCTTTGACATCTATAAAAGAAGTGAATAAAAAGTCAGAACCCCCGCCGAAAAACCTGATCGCACAAACATTTGAAACAAGCGGACATAAAGCGCATGGTGTCCGGGAGAGAATTATCTAGACCACACTAGCATTACATCAGCGCCGACTATCAGCATAAGACTCGATCAGAACTTACTAAAAGAACCTTGACCCGAGGCAAATCAACATTGTTGTCCAACCTCTCCTCATGTGACTCGATAATAGGGTGGATCGAAACTCCTGCAGGCGCGGGGGTCGGCTCGCGCTGTCCAATATCGGAAGAACTGTGATTCGGACGGTGAGGGTCAAGGCTATATCTCTGCTCGGTGTCCTGGGAGAATGGTTTCTCAGGTGACTGTAGCAAAGGCTCGGGTGGAGTTTGAATAGGCAAGTCAGCGGACGAATTCAAAGACTCCCTAGGCGTACGAGTTAGTACAAAACTAGCGATATAAACATGTTCAAGTAGCGGACCTTGCTATCCTACTGACAAGCGACGGACCAGCTGGTGCAATACTTGGTGACGCACTCGCGAGACCGCAACGAATAAGAGATGCGCGGGGAAGCGGAGATAGCGTTTGATCGACGCCGGTAAGAGATGGGGACCTCGGGGATGCCTCGGGCGCATGTATTGAATCATCTGGGGGAGCTTGAGGAGTGGTAGAGTTATGGCGAACGGGTCGGATGGGTATGTTTGTTGTTTTCCCCATGGTGTAGTACTATGCGAGAGATGCAAAAAAATCCTAAAAAAATAATCTTGGATTTCTCGGTTCTGTGGGCAATATCGGTAGTAGACTATGCCAGCGGAGAGAGAGGACTACTTATACTAATTCCTTTCATCCTGAATCCTGTGTTATGTTGGTGTACAGCAGGGGAACGGGTGCTGCGAAAAATCTGTATGAATCTAGCGCCCAAGTGGCTCACACCAATCCACTGCATATCCACTAGGAGGAAACATGTTTTCTCTAGCGATATACAATGGTAAAAGTTCACCCAGGTCCCTTTTCCTTTATCCCATTCCCGCTTTTGCTGCCTTTTCCAAGCGAAATATCGCTGCTTGTTTTGGGCATACCTCGGTTTTCCGGTATACCGCGTTTTTTCAAACACGTGTTGACAACTATGTTTGCCTTCTCTTGGTTACCCGCACTACAAAGCGAGTTGCTATATGAAGAGGTAAACAATACATTTTTTCTGGAGACATAAATAATATGAACTTTTATGAGAATGGATCGGGTACCTAGTGAAAAGTGGGCATACCGAGATTACAAGTCAAATGAAACCGTACTGCATGCAGAGCGGATTGCATCCTGTTTTCAATTTGAAAACAGCCACAGGGAAGTTTGTTCTCATAGCCACACATGTGACGTCACTATCTTCAGATTGTCGTCCGACCAACCGTTAAATCTATATATCTCATGGGATCCCATTACCACCAAGCAAGCAGTCTAAGGGTACAATATCATTCTCAAAAGAGTGTGTAAACAAACCGTACAATGATCCGTGACGTCAGTCAGTCCTGAGTCTCGACATCTGAGCCACACTTTCATCTGACGCGATGTCAGTAGATAATACGAGCGACCGAGAAAAGTGCCAAAATCTTGACACTGATACTTATTACCGCACTCCAGGCACGATGTTTGTGGCTCGGTGGAGACGTAGAAAGTGTAGATAGAATGCCACGTGCCTACCGTACTCAAAGCTGTGTAGTTTATGTCCGTATCTAGTGGGGGTCCATAACTTTACAGGCTAGATAAACAGGCATATATTTGACCGAACGTAGGTCCAACCGTCTTTTTGTATACACATTTAGATCGAACCCCGTAAAGAGGTGAATGGGCATAGCCTCCTTCCTCAACTTAGGTATTGACCGTTTTCAACGACGTTGTTCCCCCCCTCTCCGATGGCCTGAAAAGCGGGCGTGTTGAGAATAATTCCCTAAGCAGCCAATTAAAATCATTAGCAAAAGGGGAATCGCCGATATATCAAACCACTCACCCGGTCTCCTGTAGAGCCCAATAAACATACACGCTGCCTTCCGCGATATTGGCCACTTTTCCACGCATAATACTGTTCGACTTCAGTCTTGCTGAAATAATTCTCATCGCGTACGGTGTTATATTCGATCGCCGCCTCCCTATATTCCACCCAGTTAAATTAACCCTCGTATCAAGTGCCGATTCCTGGTAATTGTACGTACCTGATTTTATCAAAGAGCATTCTTCGAGGTAAAGTTTGGCCGGCAGCCTCTATTGAGTCAATTAGATCGATGAGTTCCTCAAGGCAAGTGATAGCTAAGTACCTAGAGCTCGGCACATTGCCTACGAACCAATTGACACCATTTAGCGAGACTCAAAAAAAACAAACAATTAGGCCTTACCCCAATCATAACATCATGCTTTCCTTCCCTTCCAGGAAGATTATCCTCTTCATAAGCAGGTCCTCTATCAACAGCCGCTGCCCACACGACCTAACCCATATTGTTTTTAAGCGCATAACTGGCGGAATAGGGGGACTAAAATACCCACAATAATCGCTTTGGTTGATAACTTGGGTACACAAGGACTATGAAGACCTTTGAGTAATTGACTCGACAGAGACAGTGGGTTTAGGGCACCATCGCGGGTTTCGGAAATCTCCATCACCAACAATTGATCGAGTCCAGAAATGATCACCTCGGAACTACAAGTCGCAAACACTACCTATTTGAGGGCGAGTCAGATTAATTCTTGTAAGAGTGTATAGCTTTACCTCGAGAGTGCAAGGAACTTGAAGTTTGTTGATTTCGGTATGTAGATCCTACGAGAACGATTAGATACGTCAAAGGCAGTTGAGAGCGTGGACTTGCAATTGTGTCCGCAAACTTTTGAGGAGGATTACCTATTTTGATGTCGACGCCTTTTTCAGTGCGTACACCATGCCCGATGACTATAAACGAAAGGTTTAGCAACAAAGCAACACAAAGTTTCTCATATCGCTCACTGCACAAGATCAACAATCCTCCTGGAGCGATGTCCTCTGGGTTAAAAAACCAGCCGAATTGCTCGCGTACGGTCCCTTTTCTTGAGCATACCCTAATGTTACGACGACGAGCGCCTTTTACATCTTCAGGTGGACAAAACAACACGGTAAGTCATGGTCCAAACATAAACATACGGTAGAGTGAGAACGAACATTTCAGGCAATCCTTCTTGAAGCGCTTGATATCAGCGTTAGAATAATAATCATCAGGGTCTCCACACTAAGGCCAAGTATAAACAAATGCCAAATACAGCCATCAAGTATACAGTGAACTAACCAGTAGTATCTTGACGTGAGGCAAATCGCCGTCACCTGACCTCCCTCCGTGTGGTTTGAGGACGCGCTCAGCAACGGGGGGTTCCTCCGAACATGCAGCTGCAAAAACTGAAACCCGGTCGAGGGGAGACGCGACTTTAAGATGCGAATCGACGTCGTATGCGTGTTCAGCATCCGAGTCGAGAGCTTGTTCAGATTGTGGAGAGGTTGATTACGCTTGGGTTCTTCGGTAGGTTGATGGACGGGCTCCGAGTCACTAACATCCCGATACTTGTATAAGTTTAGCCCGTGTAGGTAATCAAGTAGACTAACCTAACTATGTTCTGAACACTCGGTGGGTTGCTAGGTGAATTTCTCGCAAGTTCATGTAGGCGAGGAGGCAAGAGAGGTGCGCAGTCTGTAGTACCAACACCAACAGAGCCCCGTGGCGGTTTTGGCGGCTGCAGTGAAGACGGATTGGCATTGCAGTCGGTGTGATGTTGCGAAGGAACCGTGTGGCATGGTCTTCCCATCGTACAACAGTGGTCGCGGTGACTAGGCCCACCCTAATATTCTCACCTATTTACCGCCACCGACTCTAGGATGTACAGGGTATTCCGCTGGATCTGCAGGGCGCACACAGGGCCAGGATCCATGTGACATGACGGGGAAGTGTATGACGTACAAGACGCGTTCAGACGGAGGCGGCCCATAGCTGCTGCAAAAGGCCCACGAATATGGTGCCGTGAAGCTCGGAAATTTGAATCCCCTATCTAAGGTCTAAGATCAGAGTACCGATGATATTTCGATAAAGCATTAATTTGTGTGCTACACCGCGGTCGACCATGTAAGACCGCGACAGGTACAAAACACAGGGAGTAATACAGCCACCCGTGTGGCTGTGTCCGAGTGGCTGCATTTGAGTCCGAACGAACCAATTTAATTTGTAACTGAAACAGATTGATTTGGCAAATCGGGGACAAGGTACATCGATGAAACGTGGTGATCCAGTACAGAAGGTTACGAGGACCATGGAAATTCCTAGGGATATTCTGGGAGTCCTTTATCTTATCAAGAGAGACCTTGCGTACCTTTTGTAGTTCTCTTAGGTCAAGAACATACGAGTCCTTCCAACTGAAAAGCTGGTGCTTAGCCGCGAAATATAGTTCCTACTTTAGGCCAATACACATGACAGAACAGGTCGCGGTATCATTGGTGATCCGTTCGGAGACCGAGAGACACACTCAAGTTTGGCCGCAAGGGGTGGCAGTTCAGAGCTTGAAGAGAATGCCAATTAATTTTAACGTATTTCATCAGCGGGTGAAAAGCAGGGTGGAAGATCACAATCGGTCTGTATGTTCGAAAGTTAGGGATACTCGAGATTTTCGAGGTAATACCACGTTAACAAGTCAAAATGAACTAATCTCATTTCTGGAATCTCACTTGATGAGGATACCATACCAGATAGAGAATACAGATAATGTCAGATGTTGTAACAAGATCGATTGCTAGAACTTGATCAATAATCCATCCAAAACTTGATATGGTAACAAGAATGATATTCATGCACACCAGCCCAATTGAATCACGTGGGGGTTTCATCACACCTAAATTGGACCTCCACCTCCACATATTATGTCCGCCGTACATACTTTTAATGGGCACCCTATTCTACGATACCTAGCTCTGGACAGAGATTACGACCCATCTCCCGACGATTCTCCCATCGAATTTCTCAAAAAGCACATGTCCCAACTTCCACCTCACCTCTTGGTCCTCTTCAACGCCCACCCCAAAGCTACTCCCCGCGCTCGTTCATCAGTACCCGCTATACGGAACAGACGATGCGCATATGTAGCCACCGAGCCCAAGTCACTCGACCCTGATGTACTAATTAAGGTGGACCCTGAAGTATGGGACCTGGTGGATTCGGAACGGGCACAGGCATTGACGATCAGGCGGCCGACGGAAGAGGACGAGGCAGAAGCCGACGAACGAGGATGGGCAGCTAATGAGTTCCAGGATGGGAATAAGCTGCACGTGGGGAAGATCGGGGAACTACTAGCAGAGTTGGAGGGTGAGAGGAGGCGGGAACGAGAGAGGGCAGTGAGGAGGCAGGTGCTTGTTGCTCGAGCTAGGGAAGAGGAAACGCTAGAGGAGGAGGAAGAGAGTAGTGATGAGGAAGAGAGCGTACTCCCTGGTATTGAGCGTCTTCGCGCTGACCCGGCCGAGGAGGACATACGGAGGACAATCCGGGAACGATTCATCTCGGGACTGTTGACGGTGGGTCCTAATACCAGCGATTATAAATACAAATTAAACATATGACACAGAACGTAGACTACGACGGAGTCGACTGGGATGAGAAATGGGATCCGGATGATCGTGAGGATGAAGAGAAATGGTTTGATGAAGAAGAGGAAAGTTAGACTTGTGGAAGGGCCTGGAACGGAGAGATAAGTAGAGCTGTATACTCGTTGACATTGGTGCAAATTGCGCCGTGATGTGTTCGTTACTCGTAAGCACATAAATGCATTTCTACCAACAGATTTTGATTAATAGGACGCATTAACTCATTTTATATCGGTTGGATCTTCTCATCGATCAGGTGCTTTCGGGTTCTGCTACATAACTAACTTTGATTGATCTAAACTCTTACTTCTAAGTAGGTCATCCAGGGAAATAATTATCTCAGTCCTTACGTGACCTAGTTTCTGCGATCCTTACGGCTTTAATTAGAAATGGCAAGGTATGAGTAATTGAACACGGGTCCGGGACCATAGCATTATGTTAGTTCACGGGGGGGGGGATAAATCGTATCCAAAAAATTTTACGTGGCTCAGTGGCAAAGCTAATAATAATAGTAATAAAAGACCATCATGACTGGAATCAGATCCCGGAAGCGCGGTCCGTGCGCGTCCAATCCGTTCGTTGCATCAAAAGCTAGACTGATGTTACGATACCACAAAATGTCTATTAAAAATCACGCTACCAATAGCAATTGCACAACAAAAGCACATTGGTCTGAGCTTGTCCGTAGACATAGTTCAAGCCGAAACAGATAAGAGAACACAGCAGCTTCCCATATACCAACCAACTTTTGTTGGCTCTTTTAGATTGGTTGGAACATACACCCGTTAAGAACTTGAGCCTGTATCGATATTAGAAAATCTGGACGGGATCGGGAATAATATCAGCTGTCTCACCGGGTCCTCTATTGACGACAAGAGCACGGGCGTCTGAATGCGATTATTTTTATTCAAGGAAGCTTGCTTCTCGGGTGACTTCAGGTTGTCCCGCTTCTGGCGTGCATTGTTGTGCTCTGTTGCTGTGTTTCTGTGAACATAGGGTTTGTTAAGCCTGCAAACAGACGCTCTGTGGAATACTCACAGCACATTCTTCCATCCCTCTCGGCGAGTGACCTTGGAACCCTTGGAACCTAATAGCAAAGGTCTCTGGGGTCAGAGACGTCCATCAAGAGAGAACTGATCCGCATACTGAAACAATTAAATATAGCCTACCAAACCCTCGACTGCTGAGCTAAGACTTGAAAATGTATAAAAGAGCTACTAACCCCGATCATAATTGAGTTTTCCCCTTTCCTTTCTGGAAGGTTTTCTTCTGTATAAGCCGAGCCCAATATTTCGCTTGCAGCCCAGCTAACCTATAAAGTTGGGGTCGGAAGGCATATATGAGGAGAGTATATGATCTACTCACAACCTTGGCTTTGTATTTTGGCTGAGCTGGCTCAAACAAAGGCGAGACATATTTGGGCAACGCATTGCTAGGGAAAGTAGCACTTAGTGTAAGGTCAGAGGTTGGACAGGATACAGGGGCCCCAGTGTTTTGGCAATCTCCTAACGCTGTTTTTTATGAAAGACTATAAAATGCAAGAAAAATAACAATCCAACCTATGAGAGCAGTGTGCGCTGCAACAGGTATAGTTGGAGTAGCGCACAGTACAAGCGGATCAGTGGTTGGGATACGGCGCAGACCAGGAACAACCCCCTTGGCATGGCATGTGTCTACAATAATCTACTGAAGCAATTTAACTTTAATTAAGAAATAAGACTGAAAATGCTGTGTACCTCTAGTGTGCAGTGTTCAGGTAACGCCCTGATCTTCTCTTCCAGCATCTATAAAACCTTTGATCAGAAACAACCAAAAACAAAAGACACGCCCATACCATTGAGCTGACAACAGCTCCACTGTTGTACACCACGGTAATGTGGGTACTTGCTAGTGGTGGGCGCTTAAGGCTGTAACTACTACAACACTGCTTATCTAATCTACTGTATCTAAGGCTATGCTACTGGTTGCGTAAGGCAACGTTCTACTATCTACTGGCGAGGGGGGCTTAGCCCAGGAGGTGTGGTGAGCGTAATAAGCGGGGTTAACTTCTGAACTACTGGGGGCCGGCTACTTAGCTGGCTGGGAATGCTCCTCCTCAATGGTATGAGACGAGGTAAAATCGACTTGGGGTCTCCAAGCAATTTTCCTGCTGTATATATAGACGATTCTACTAACTACATGTGGTCTGTGCGTGTGTGAATAGAAGCCTACATGTGAAAAGAGAAGCGTGCTGCGGGCTGCGCAGAAGCGTGGATTTCTCCTAAGCGCCCTTGGCACGGCATCTCGGCGCGGCATCTCGGCATAATAAGCGCCGAGATCACGTGATCAAAAAAGTGAAGATACAGAGTTCGTAAAAAATAGTAAAAATGTCAGAAAAATCAGGCGAGTCTAGTGGTATAATTTGGGGGATTGTAACATCCACCCTGAGTTACGAATGGTAAAAATACATGATTGCCCATGAGGTGTCCGTGAGAAGATACTTTTTTGGCATCAGCAGAATCCTATGAACAGCTTGCTTTGGACGTACTAATTAATATAAGCAAAGCACCTTCAGAAATATCGCAGTCGAAAAACTTATCCAAAGCCACGTCTATCATCTTGCTAGTGCGTATTATTATGTTCTCTGGATCAAGGCCTTGGATGCCTTGTTAAAAACCCAGTTAGCTTTTGCTGTCGTTAGAGGCAGTATATGCTGATACTTGCTTGCTAACCCCTTCATAACTAAGCTAGTATCCTGCAGAACGGGTAGGTTTGATCCACCAGTAGAAAGCTAACCAGTTTTGTGAGCAAGCAGTGCCGGAAGTAGGAATGTTGGCGCATACACGTACCACACACTTTGATCCGCGACCCTTTCGGCGGCAACCGGCTTATAAGCTTGGGACCATGCCTGCGCTCTGTTGGTACACTCAAGGCCGCCGGTATCATCAGAGTACAACATGGCAGTAGGACTTTTTGTATCTTCTGGGTTGAGAACGTTTTCGTCGAATGTTTGGATGCTGTAGGACTGGTGGTGGTGCAAAGTAAGTCTGGAGCCCAAGCCCCCATCATTGTGTCATGAGATGAGTCTGTGTTTGTCGTAGCCTTGCAGCTGCTCAAAGCTGGGTCATTTGATAGCAAAGAAGAGAATTCTCTGGATATAAACATGACGATTAACCTTGAGAAGGGATAAAAGCGGAATCTTACGTAGGTGCCTGGCTCAAAACGCATCTATTGGTCTCGGAGCGCGTTGTATGACTGAGATTGACGTTTCGGTGAGGTGCATCCTTATACGAGAGGTGCAGGCCGTCAATTGTGTTGAGCGTCGGGATAAAATGTGCTCTAGTCGCCAGAACGTCCATGGCTACACAAAGAATATTTGAGCAATGAGGGAAGAGATTCTCTTGATCCTTCAGTGCAGGGGTAGTGTGTTCCATCCTTAAAGAATGCAAGGGCGAGCTGACAGTTCGGGCTCAAATGATTGCTCTTATATACTATACCCAAGGGTCTTTGGAGTCCCGGGACAATCACCAATTCGATTCTGCTATTAACCCGGCTTTCTGGGAGAAAACACGAATCCCGTCAACTGCATTGATGGAAGATGACTTTGAATTTCGAATTCAGTTTATGGCCAAGGTAAAGGGCCCGATGGATGAGCATTAATAGCGTGGCTGAGTGCAACGCCACTAGTGCTAGCATAGATGTCGTCAACTCGGTCGTGTAAGTCTAAAAAGTGACAAGCTTGTAAGCGATGGATACTCAAATCGCCGTAGGGTTTTGTTCAAATCATCTCACTGCGTGTCGGAAATGGCCGTTAATATGGGCCAGAACGCAGCACCTCAATTCAGTTAGTACATTAGCCGTACTTCCGGAGTTATCTCCAGACAAGTTGAAAAGAGTTCGGGTGATGGGTGTAATTTAGACTTGTATCGGCTGGCCCTTTATTTGGACATTGACCCGCACTTGAAGCGCAGCAATTGTCTAGTCATGCTTATCCAAGGCTTCCATTCCGTATGTAGTGATATTGGTGCTCAATGAATCATAATGCTTACTTTCCGAGGGAGGGATCTACGTGGTGTATTCCCACTTACTTCCTATATCGAGCATCTTCGACAGTACATTTTATCCTTTGGTTTACAATATTTCAAGTATACAACACACAGATGTACATGTGCATCTACATGCTAGGATTCCAACCGCCTCCCGAATCGAGACTTTGGCAACACTCGTTACGGATGGGCAGCCTCGGCGCGGTACAATGCTAGCCTCATGCTGAGTAATATCGTTCATTCTTATTGCTAGTGCTTGTTTGGCGCTATTGGCTCTGATAGTGAGTGCCAGAGTCTACTGTTTTAGTCGGTGTCCGACCATGTGCTCGGGTCCGAGTAATAAATTGTATCCAAAAAAATCTACTGTTTTAGTCCATCTATTCCTTTAAGGTTAGTCCTATCCCTCACTTGAAAAGCCCAAATAAGGCAACTGTGTTGGTCACTTCTTGGTAGAACTCACAGGGCAAACGTCGTGTGTCAGATACTCCCGCCGGGAGATCATCCTATTTCTATTCGAAGAATCGTAACTGATTGGCTTCAGTCTCGATGGCATCGTATGACTGCTACACGCCCGGCGCCGCATAGCAAACCTAACAGATTTGGAGTGTGTGCCAGTGTACTCGTATCTGAATGTTACTAATACTTGACAGGCGGAAGGCGGGGAGTCACTCCAGAATATATGCTCAAAGTTTAAGTGTATGGACCCCTAAAATACGAGGCCACCCACTGGAACTTCCTGAAAGTCCGCGCGAAAATTTCAGATTGCTCCCTTCAGAATCAAACCCCCTCCCGACCAGATACGCAAAATGTCGAAAACTAACCCCCATCAATTGTCCCTGACGAAACCCTCTTTGATTATAGATTCTCTACTGGAATCCTTGTGCCTTAGTAAAGGACTCGACTACAGTAGTCGAACGACGGCCTGTCAAAGCCCAATACCGGCCGGGTCGCCGAGAATGTTGCTCCTGGCTGGAACCTCCGCACATAGAGCTCGTGATTATGGTGCGTCACCTCGGGTCCGAAGAGCCCTGAAATTTAGAAGTGGTGCTCCTGCTGACCCGTTTTAGTACATTGAAGTCTTGCCTTTGGGCACGTTTTCCCCGTGCTGTCAATGGGGCGCTACAGAAAACAGACAAAATTATCTGCCCTAGGAATAGGGTACATACAACATGAACCGAAACTCCGGGCAATTTTCGACGTACCGATGTAGTTAGAGGGTATGTAGTCATCGACTTTTCACTTTGACTAGCGGGAAATTTCCGATTGCGCAGGGACAACAAGGTGCTAAGATTGAGCTAAAAAGAAAAAAGAAAAGAAAAAGAAAAGAAAAAGACATAAAGGTATCTGATACTTGTGTGTATTTCAATGCTACCATTCAAGCGTTGAGTCTAAAAGAGAACGACTGGCATGACATTTTTGTCGGGACAGCTTGATCAAGTTGTACCTCGATTCTGATAATGCGGTGTCAGATAAGGAAGCAGTCTACTCCTGATATAGTAGAGACCTTAGGCTAGAGTCAAATTTGAAACTTCACCGCTCATTTTCTCTTCCCCAGCTAGTAAACTCCATTTCGAAGGTTGGGCTATCGTGCCGCACCAGATAGGTATTCCTTCGAGTAGAATTACACATTCTACACTTTCGGCATTGTGCTCAACTGGGCTAAGTAAATTTTGAAATTCACTCCAGCCTAAGGTCTCTAGTATTCAAGGTTTCTTGATACCCCATCTCTCGTGGAAATAGCTGGTCTGATCGGAAGTGATGCTATACATCGGGAGTTGTCATAGTTGACAGGTATTTCCAAGTGTGTACCATCTTTGCAATTGGTACCCCAATCACACACGATCGCAGGTTCAGCGCCGATCTTCCAAAACCAAAAGATGCCGTACTGTACCATCTGATCAAGAATGCGTTAGGCGGAGGGGGGTAGATGAAACCAAGGCAGTACGCCTGCGCCAGTCCCTGACTAGATAAAAACAATGGACTTCTGGATAAGAGGTAAAGCATATACCTGTCTACTACAAATAAGAAGCGAATCTCGCACGAAATTACCATCCGTGTATGTCAACGGAAGAATACTTTACGGCAAAAGCCAAAATGGATCGAGGGGAAAAATCAGCCTTCCTCGGTATGGTATCAAATAACGACGACACGGACATTTCATTGGTCAATGTACTCTATACAGGTTTCCGTATCGGGTTAAATAACCACAAAGAAACCAAGCCCTTTCGTAGTGGGCACATTTTAATCACAATCACAGCCAGGTGTCTTGTAACTATTGCAGATTCAGATTCAGATTCAGCACAGCTTGGTCGAAAGAAAAAGAAATTGGGAATAATGGTTCGGCGAAGTGGAAAACCAACTAATGGTACATGCATATGCGATGAAGATATAAACGAAGATGATAAGTATGGTATATGTGCGAGACCAAGTGACGTAGTGCGGCATAACGAACGAGATATCATGAAAGATGGGGATTTTGGGGTGGAATGGAACAGGATGGGGTGGGGTGGGGTGGGGTGAGGTGGAATGGGATTGGTTGGGGAAGGGAGGGAGTAGTTGCAGGGACCCAGTTTACTGGCTCGACCATCGCGGGGCAACTGCCGAAAGCCGTGTCCATAGGCATAGTAGAAGTATCTGCTCGACTGATCATAAGAGGCGTGGATCATTTCGATTCTTGGGGGTTGACACAGGATTGCCGAGCAGGAAGCCAAAGGCCCAGACGGAGATATGCAAAAAGAAGCGCGCCATTCGGGGCGATTGGCGGAAATAGTTATTTCAAAACACCAGCAGAGGTACCGGCGGTGGGTTTGTCACACGACGATCACAGCATAGGCTGGTCTAGAATGGGCCCTGCCGAGCAAAGGGGCACATCCGGGTCGCCTTGGGAGACCCAGAGTTCGGCATGTTGAATACGGCCAAACGCTGGTGCGTTGCCCTTGCTTGCGTCACGTTTGCTTCGGTGGTTGTTCTCGCAGTCGATTTCTTGGCTAGAAGAAACGACGACGAATTAGTGTCGTAAACCAGGGGATCTGCTCAGATGCTGCGACTTACACGAGGTAGCTCCATACTTCCCGACAGGTGCTTACTCCATCAGCGCAGGCAGCTAGGTATTGGATTTAGACTTTTAATTGATCGAGGATGATAAGATGAAGCTTACCAAGCGCATCACACATAGCCTAAGCCAGATAAAGACAGAAGCACGGTCAGTTCCGTCGATCAAATGAGCGAACGAGGGTGATCGTCGGACACACCTTCGTCACGATGCCCTGTTTTGCCCTTCCGTACGCTTCGAAAGCTTTCTGGTTTTTACCGGTGGCGGCCCAGACCATCTGTCGGTGGAAAAAGAGAGAGAGAGAAATGTCAGAGAGGAGGATGACCCACACAGAAGACTAGACTTGCCACTTTACCGGCAGGCCTAACAAAGCCATCCTTGCGCTCCTCGAAATAGTCAGGCATGCGGTCGCCCTCGACTACTCCTTGGCAAGCACGGCGTGGAACAGAGGGGCGCGCAGGAGCACTGGACGCCTGGAAGGCAACCTCGGCTGGTGCCGAGGTCTGGACCTGGGCCGGAATTTCGGTTTGAGTTGAGGCAGGTGGAGTCGCGTTTGGGGTAGGTGATGAACCAAGCCCAATAAACGAGGCCAAGCGCCTGGCCGCATCTACCGCGGTTCCAAGTTGGCTCCCGGCGGCGGTGGCGGCGGCAGGAGCTGCCATGGGAGGGGCAGCAACCACGCCACCGCGGGGGTGGCGTTGTGGCTGAGGGCCCGCAAACGTGTTCAGGTCGACCATGGCAGGCGTGACAGGTGGACGGCGAGGAGCTGTGACATCACCCGCAGTCGATATGCCGTAGAGCGAGCCGTGTTGGGGAGCGTGTGAAAACGGTTGCGACGTATGAGGCGGTGCTACCTCTGTGGGTTGACTGGTTCCCTGTGGCTTGGCGCATTGAGCCGTGTGGGCAGCAAGTTCTTCGGCACGCGGGAGGAGGGGAGGCGGTGCCATGCGTCCGACACAGTACTGAAGACCGATCATTCCAGCCGAGTGGCAGCAATCGAAAACGACTTTCAAGTCAGCGCCAGCGGGAATCGACATGACGAGCTCCTGTTCCAGGATGTACCGGGGGAAGATCATCCTGTCAGCGGTCAGAATGGACGGGCCGTACTCTTGGGACAGAATCGCATGCCCAGAGTCTATTATATCATGTAAGTACTGTAAAAATGGGTGACAGGTGAAGAAGAAAAGACTTACAGACAAAGAAAAGAGTATCTCCGGCCCTCACGTCGTGGACCAAGCATCTAATGGAATGCAGCTAATAGAGGTTAATAACGAGTGGTGGCTAATGACCAAACGACCCACCAAGTGATGATAAGTGGCCAATTCAGGATTGATGTCTGTAAAAATCGTAATATTCTCGTCCAAAACTCCTTTGTCTACGGAAACCGGTCAGTTTTGTGCAATGACACATTCAAGGTGTAAGTATTCACCCATAAGGGTCTTTCGCCACAACTCAGCATCTCTAACTGCATATTTCAGATGCTTGTCCTCACTAAAGCCGCTCTTGGTATAGTTGAACCCGACCTAAAGTTCAAGTTAGATTCCGATGATAACCGAAAACGGCCGGTCACATGAGATGACTCACGACTAATGCCTTCTTCAGTGGTGCGCGCACAGGTGGCGGGACTGCCCTTTGCGCTTGCTCGGCCGCGAGACTGGTTGCGGATGTCTTGGTTTCGGGACCAGACGTGGGCTTGGATGGGCCTCGGGAGGAAGTAAAAGTGAGCGGGGTCGAGGGGAGCGCGGGAACAGAGGGGAAGGTAGAGGCAGAGGCAGAGGCAGAGGCAGTGCCCATGGTGCTGCGGGGTGGGCCTACGCGTGGCTTGCGGCCGCCTATCGCACCCTTGGCTGCCCCTTCGTACTGCAATTCGTATGCACATGTCTCCATATCCGTACACTCTGGCGAGGAGTGTTCGAGGGGCCCTTCATAAGCATCGTAGAATAGGTCGTCTTCATCGTTGGTGTCCGCTGACCAGTCATCCACCGCATCAAAGTACTCGGGACTAGTCGGTGACGAGGGGGAAGGAGGTTGGGAGGGAATAATCAGACTGGGTGGGAGAGGGATAGACAGCTTTGTAGAAGAAACTATGTCATTATGTCTAGAATTACACAACGTTCAGTTATCCCCCCAAGCAAGGAAGGCAGCGCAGAAAACAGCATACCTGAGAGTATGGTGAGGAGACCCAGCAAAGGGCTCCACAGCGACATCCGAATGAATTGTTTGGGAATTATTGGATTTCCCCATAGGTGCCAGCTATGGTTAGGAAGGAAAGAGGTAATGGTGGCGGGGACCAAACCAGCTTGGAGCGTGCAAAGCTCAAGTTCAAATATCTGTTGACGAGGTCGTCTGTGAATCGGGGATGTGTCTTGATGATCACGAGGCTCGTAAAAGCGCAAGTGATCCAAGTCAAGGTCCCAAGGGAAGAACACTCGTGAGCGAGTGATTATATGGTTGTCCTCCACAAGTAGCCTATACAGATCAAGCGCCCAGAAGGGTCCTGAACCCTATAGTCAACGTTTCCCCCTCGGTCATCCATCACTTTGCGAGCACACTTCTCTTGAGCTCACACCCACATGGAAAGTGCGTGGCATAATAAAATCGTCCATACCAGATTCAATGTCCGACACACACTCCAATAATGTCTATTTGCACAGGATAATACCGTCATGTTACCTTTGTGTTACCATCTTCCACAGCAATTTGAAACACCCCAGGATCTAATCACTACTCTCCTAGTCTCTTTGCGCGCCTGTGCCTCACAGCCTGATCCATCGTAACAAGGGAATCCGCAACGAATCCTCATGGATAGCGCTTCGCTAAAAGCAATGTGTGCATCCCCCCCGCTCTTCAAGCAGTTTCAGTCCCACACCTGCTGAATATGAGACTGAGAAGCACAATGTATGTTTTTTTTGGCTTGATCCGGCGCCGACAAGTCGATAATACGCTTACGTTGTACTGCTATTTTGTGCGTCGGGAACTTTTGTCTTGGTATCTAGGCCTTCGATGAGCACATTCCGAGCCAAAATATAGCCTGTATGGAATCAAAACGTGGGTCAAATGTTTGTCAATGAGCAGTCTCCTTGAGGTTCGTACAGGCATTTTTCGTTCTCCGACTCGCTTGCGGTCCTCTCTCGGTGAGCGTACTCGGCGTTACAAGCTTAATCCCATACAGTTAACTTAATTAGTAATTACACCAGTGTGCCTGCAGTTTCTTCCCCCTGAAGTGAATTCCAAATGTATACGCGTGCGGCCGAGACCAGATTTGATTTCAATAATTAAATTTTATTATACATAATTAGTGTTATATAACTGTTATTAATTAATAGTGAGTGAATATCGTTATGGAGCCAATATAGTATTATTAATATAACGTAATCGCCTGGTACCGGTTTCGGCAAAGTCGTCCTCCCTGGGACAAACGCACGACAACCAACGTGTAGGATCTACCAGTATCAATGATAAAGGTCGAATCATGATAAACCAATCACGGGAGTAAAAAAAAAAAAAAGCGCTGGCTTCGTGCATAAAGTTACGCACAAGGGCCGCAAGACAATGAAGTTCGAGAACTGGCCACAGGACATGTGCAATATCAGGGTGGTTGGGCATGGTAACGATGGGACGAGTTGAGGGGAGGAGTCCAGACTCTCCACGGGCCAATTCAACAAAATGAGACATTTGATGAGCAAATCCGGAAACAGATAATTTCGAACGAAAGCATAAGAACCACAGGACCAGAGCATAGGTAACGAAGACATAGTGAATGTAGGAATACAATGAGCAAAAATACAGATACATGCGAAGTGAGTTGATGCCGGATGTGTAGGAGATACGTGCGAGAATAGAGAGTCAATAACTTAAGCTTATAAACATAGTAAACCGGTTGAACGTAATGATAAAAATAAAACAAAGCCGCCAAAAGACCTATTCAACCGCAACAGGGTGGGATTGGCAAGATTCTGGGCCAGCCGGACGGGGTAGTCGAGCAGTTCGAAATCATGGGCACGAAGTCGATAGTTTTCTTTGGGGTTTGCACGGGATGAATGGATCGGGATTAGGCGACGAAGGAGTTCGCGGTTCTTGCGACGACCATAATTGCGGTTGCTGCACGCGCAGATTGGGAGCCACCTTGATGGACTTATTGGCATCGCGCTCCTTGCGCCATTTGTTCTCCTCGCCAACGGCTCCGCTATTCAGACAAAACAGCAGGTCAGCGACACGTTATAATCAAACGACAGAGGGGACATACACCAAGGACTTCCATAATGTATGCTGGGTGACCACAGATTCGTCAGAGTTGTCTATATGCGTATTTAGTTTATACACTTCGGAGACCCAGAGTCTCGAGGACTTACCAAGGGTGCTACATAAAGCCTGCAGCAAACAAAGTAAGTTAGATTGTAAGGCAACGCAAGGGCTAGATAGGACATACATTGGTGACAATGCCGTTCATCACGTTCCCATAGGCTTCGAAAGCTTTCTGGTGTTCGCCTGTGCCAGCCCAGAGGACCTAAAGAGCTTTATCAGTAACGGCTTCCAGATGTGGAACATGAGCAACGAACCACGTTCCCAGTGATGGGGAGGGCTTCAACCACGGTTCGACGCCCGGATGGAGGATCGACACGTCGCCGCATGGGCGGCTGCAAATTACTTGCTCCTATCGGGATTCTGAAGATTGGGGCGGCAGCAACATTGCCATTTCGGTGTCGAGGCATTGGGCCTGAGGGGGTGCCGAAGAAGGCTCCGCTGGCGTTAATCGGTTCCAGTTGTAAGGGTGCGATGGGAGGAAGTTGAGCGACAGCTGACATGCCATGCAGCGATCCAGATTGAGGGAAGGCGTTGGTGGATAGGTTGACAGATTGTCCAAGTTCAGATAGAACTTGAGTCGTATTGGTTCCTGTAACTTCATGGTTGTCGTCCATCCGTCCTACGCAGTACTTCAATTTGACCATTGAAGCGGCATTACAGCAATCCAGCACTATAACCAACTCAGCCCCAGCTGGGACTTTGCCAATCAGACGCTCATGCAGAGTCAACTTATGAATAGGCATATGGTCGCCCGCAGCGAGGTATGGCTCTGTGTCTCTGTCCATAAACCCGGGGTTCACGCAGTGCCCTGAAACTGGTCACATATGTCAACTTCAGAGCTCCACCACATCCATCCGTCGCCAAACTTACACATCAAGAACAGCCGGTCACCCTTGCAGACACCTTGAATTAGCCAGTCTAGACATTCGAGCTAGACAAACATTAACACATAGGCACACTGGTGAGGGGTTTGTAAACTCACGATGTACTGAGATGAAGCGAGGGGCTGATTCGGTTCGTCGGTTACAATTCGCATCTCGTCTTTCGCATACCCGATTCCTGAGAGAATACAGAGCGTCAGCGTCTGGTGTAGCTGGTTAGCCAACTGTTGGACACTGACTGGTCAATGCACTCGCAAAGCGCCACGCATCCCGGACTGCATGTTTTAAGGGATCCATTTTCCTTACAGGCTTTTCGTTGGGATCGAGCTTGCCAGACTGCGTATAGTTAAGACCAATCTATAAAGTGTCAATTGATTTGAACAGATGGGATAGCTCGGGCAGCTTACAAGTAGGGCCTTTCGTCTGCGTCGACGGGAAATGGGTGTGCGGGAAGCATAGGCAGTGGAGGGTGGAGTGGTTGGTGGCGATGAAATGGTCTTTGTCGATCCGCGGGCTGGCTTGGGATTGGTCAGATGGGGGTTGATGGTGAGGGTGTCTGTGGCGCCAATAGACGCTGGCAGCGGGGTGTTGTAATCAGTACCACCAGACGCGCCGTGGGAGCGAGTGGGGGTCCTTCGGCCTTTAAGTCGTCGATCTCTAAGATTGGGTAGCGTGGAAGATTGTGCCTCTTCTTTAACCACACCACTGTCGGAAGATTCGCTCTTTGGAGCTGGTACTGGTAATGCCCTCTGCCTGGCAAATATGAACATCCATATCCCCAAGCCTAAGAGCAAGGCGCCTATGATTATACACCCGTTTGTGGAGTACGATGTCGCCATGTCCACTGTACAGTTGTACACGATCTAGTTGGCTGCGAGGCCTTCCTCCCTCGATCACGTTGGGGGCCCGTGGAAGGAACTGGGATTGGGCATGGCAAATGAGTGGGTGGTATATATGTTGGCTGGTGATTCCATTCCATATATGGATCGGCGTTTTGCCGATCATTCTATTGGCGAGAACTCACTTGGCCTATCCCTACGCAAGAGCCAATGTTACTAGCCAGATGTGCAGATGGGCGCTATATTACTATATGTCAGCTCCAATACGCCCATGTATGATAGTACACGAGGCCGTTTTTAACGCTATTCACGTTACATGGGCGTTAATGTGTTTGCCCATGAAACCGAAAATTCGCTAATCGGTCATTTAGGTACTTTAGTAGCTGTCCCAGTCGCAAGGCTGTACTGATACCTCTCCCTCTCTCGAACACAATCGACCAACTTATGAGCAATCTCACCAACTAAATTGAGTATTAATATCCGTGAGCACCCATAATGGGACTCGAAACCCACTACGAAACATCCCAACGCATAGCCTTTCTGAACTCATCCAGAGTAAATCTAGATCAGTTCATTATCGTCAAATGACGAACTTTCGTGAATACTAATGAAGATGTTCTTCGTAGAAACCTGCCCACAGCCATCAGGAACATCGATTGAGGCAATGCTATATCAAGATGCCGGTTAGTCATAATCCAGCCGATACAGTCCCTAATCCGGCATTTTCCAATAGGTTATGCACGATCTGGGAGAGAATCCCACGATAATTCATTTTCATCTCGAGTCTCGATCATTTATTATACTCCGAACATACATATATCATTCTCCGGGTCCCCGGGACCATCAAACCCCGACATGCATGAGAAGGGTTCATTCCCATCGTATCTTCTTTGCGTAATCCTGGATATTAGAGACGAACCTTTCCTCTACGTCCTCTCCTCTTCCAGCAGCGATACGAAGGACTGCCAGATTGAGTGCTTCGGACCCCAGTATATCAATATGGTCCGAGGTTGTTTGGCCTCCTCGAGGGTCGAAAGGTTCCGGTTTGTGGGCCATCTTATCACGTTATGTATGAAACCAACGCATCATGTAAGGAATCTGGAAAAACTGAAACATGTGTACACCGCCCATTTCTCACCTCTTGTGTGACAACTCTGACACCATGCGGATTCCATCGAGTTCCGGCTTTCCAGCCTTCGACGCACATCGCGCCCAGCGACAGCAGAGCTACCGTTCCATCTCCTTCACCTAAGCGACGCCGATCCAAAGCACTCTTAGCCCATCTTCATAGCTCTAATAGGCACTTGGACGTACCTATCTTGACACCATTTTTTACCTGATCGGCTCGGATGAGCAAAACCATGTACATGATTCCAAGGCGAGCCGGGATGAATAACAGGCACGTGCCAAATAAACGTAAATGGTCAACACACATAAGCCTCACGCTAAATAAATCGCGCCTAATCGACTCCACCCGACGCGCCACAGGCTTACCTTGGGTATTCCTGTATCATTATGGACCGCAACATCAATGAAGTTCCGACGGGAGAGTGGCATATTCAGGGGAGTTTTTTGAGTAACACAGCTCGAGTTGACCCTGGTTTCATCAAATTCCGCTGCACACTCTTCTTCCAGAGTCGCGTTCTCCGATCCTTCGTGTTCAAATTCGGAAGCCGCATACCAATATGATCGCTGGAATTAAAAGCGCACATCAGAGAATGATGAGCCGTTTTAGATACAGACGAGTACCTCGGTGGGCTTTCCGTGTCCGTACAAACAGTAGACTCGCATACTCTGTAGGGCGGTGCACCATTTAATTTCGAGCCCTCCCGAACTCTCCGCGCACAACTTACTGGGGCATTAGGGAGCCGTACCTCGAGAGGATTAGAAAACTTGGTATGATCATCGTCGTTTTTCGCAAGTTGCTCCGGATCCCTCTCAAATCCATACGAGTAGTTCAACGCCATCATTTTCTACACGCCCGTCCACTCAGCACGCAGTCTCCCCTCAAACCTCCAGCGAATACCACTCACTTGCCATTTCTCCTCCACGTTCCCAAGCAACCAGTTCCCCGCCTGTTCGGCACTCAAGTTCCCTGGGATACCTGGACCACTCTGAACGTGTTCTGCGGGAGGGGAAGCCCGGAAGTTAAAAAATCGAGCATGCGAATCCTCTGGGCTGGCGTTTGGAGGGTCGTCGGGCGCGCCATAAGTAGGGGCCGGTTCAGTTTCGGCCTGGGCCTGGGTCTGGGTCTGGGTCTGGTTGGTGGTAGGTGTGGGCCCTGCACTCGACGCGAATGGGGCGGGAGTGCCCCAAACCGCGTCACCTCCCTTTCAACAAAAAAGATATTATTCAAACATTAAATGCGACGCCGAGAAACGAACCTTGATCCACATACTCGCGCTCCCTGCCCAACTTCTGAATAATCTCGCTCGTTCCTTGCGGGAAAAGAACTGGCTGGCATGAGCACGTGACAAATCATACAATCTGACTTGGTGCAACCCACCTTTTCTAGAACTAAAGAGCAGTGTCTTGAGATCAGCCCGAGCCCAAGCGCAAGGATCAACTAACCATAGGCCCCCGCGGGATTGACCTCTACGGTATCCCTCATTTCCCCAGAAACAAATGCAGCCATTGCCTTGGGCTGTACGCGGAGTCTTGTTAAGGCGGGACAAAGCGTCAAGTTAGTCGCCAAGAAACTTACAACTCCCTATATCCGCAACACTTCAGAAAAGCCACAATAAAAAGACACACCACTTCACTCACCAGTAGAGTACCAGCGACATTTACGAAAGCTTCAATATGGTCCTGGCATTCGTATGAATTTAAATCTTCCAATAATACAAGTCTACGCACCTCGACCCAGTTTGGTCCTCCATTGCCGTAGCTGGGTGCCTCGACCCATTTTAAGCTGTGGTATAGGTCATTTGGGTAATAAACGCAACTCAGTGTCGCGCATTCACGTACAAATACTACGTCCAAGAATAGGTCAGTAACAGGCCAATGGGTTACAAGAGCACTGCGAATTTGTGTCGTGCGACCAACCATTACTACCGTCCCGCCCATGCTATGGCCTAGTATAAAAGGTCAGTTTCTCTGGTCCGATTGAAGTAGCTACGGTACGCACTGACTAACACTACTTTTTTCCCTTGCCTTTTCCTTGCAAACTATCAGTCTAGGTGAAAAAACGATTGGTAATAAGCTTACTTGAATGTTTCGACTTGAGCTTTTAGTCTGTTTCTTGTTAGTTTGCCCCGCATGACCAGCGTGGGGTCCATACCTAGAAAAATACCCATCTCGAACCTCTAGGTTGTAATAAGATAACCTCCAGTCGTATGCAGCCATGTATAAGTTATTAGTGTCATAATTAATCACAGCCAGATTTTCTATGATCTTCGACCTTTGATCTCCATTAATAGACATGCCGCACGTGGTAACTAATTAAACGTACCAAATCCAATATCCTAAGTGCCACACCACGCGGTAAGAAAGCAGCTTTTAGGGGCAAAGCGAAACCTTTACCGGGCATAAAAGTGCTTGCAGCGTCTAACCCTTGGGCTGCACGGACTTTGATTCCAGGAGGGTCTAAGCCCGTATCTGGATCAAGCATGAGGGCCGCAATCCAACGGTCCCGGTCCGTAAGCACAGCTCGGACCATGGTTGTAGTCCCCCAGAGGCGCTTGCGAAAGTATGACCTATATTCTGGTGACGTGGTCCATGACTCTAGGCCCTATGCCCGTGTCAGATTTTGGGCATGCTATAGTTAAATACAATGTACTTACTGTCGATACGATCCCGGGAATTAGGATCACTGGGTGTGACGCCTCCAAGCCCTGCTCCTTGAGTTCTGTTCCAACTCTGAAGTCTTTACTTTCGGCCCAAAGGTTACCAGGGGTCGACTTGGATATGGATTGTGCGATCTGATCCCACTCGAACTCCAATCCTGGGAGAGAAAGACTCGTAAGGTCGTATTCTTCTAGTAGAACCGCAAGATTAGGGGGCAGAGGAGATAGGAGGAAAAAAGACGCCAAAACTCCAACTGGTGGCTAGGGTCAGTAAGGTGGGCGGTGCAAGTAGTTGCCCAAGTCGTACGTGCCAAGCCCAGTGGGAAAAGTACACGTCTCTTTCCTATAAACCATTCCTACCGGGCGAACATTAACAATCAACAACCGAGTTTTATTACTATCTTACATCGAGTTTCTTTCTAGCACTTTGGTATTTGTGTTTTTGTAATTTTGTGATAGTATCAGCAGAGACCACAACTTTATCATCGTCTTGGGCAGGGTTGCTATCTCGGAGATAGTTGATTCTGTTTCTGGTTTTGGAGGGTTTGAAGGCTTGCGTCTGCGCCGAACATTAGGAAGCTTGAGCATTGTGCCGGTTTTTTTTGTTGTACTGGGCTATTTAGCGGCACCCGACTACTCTAGTTAGCAATAGCACATGAAATCATTGACTACGGGAAGTCTGACCTCATCACGGCGCTTGTTACCCACGTGCGGTTTCAAGCTGGTTGTGCTATAATTGGGCACTGTTTCTGATCTGCTCTGGCACTTACCTTGCACCAACCAATTACACAATAACTTATAACTGTTGTCCATTTATGGTATGCCCTCGTTTATGAGGGTGAAATTGCGCTCGAGATAGCAAAGGCCAACTCGCCACGATAGTACCATTGCTTCGTAGCAAATAACTCAACGACCCCCTGTAGGTATATGCGGTACGCTATTCGTATAATATTACTATTCTTATCAGTTAAATAGTCATATTACTGGTAACAACATTGAATCATACAATAAACCACGAAGCTTACATTCGTTGTAAACCCGTGGTCGTCCCCAGTCTATAGCTCTAAAATCGATAAATTCATGGATCTAGTTTATACAAATTTCTGCGTCAAGCAACAAAGGGTGAGTTAGGCCCCGAGCATTTTTACCGAACCGGCGTTGTACGCAGGATCCCATGCCTCAATTTATTCCAAGAGGGCTAAATCGGGATCTTCAAACCACGAGGCCGCGTCTGTTCGTTAAAAATTTCCCACTCTCCAGCCGTCCCTCTCCTCTATTCTCCTCAAGCATCGTCTTAGTATTGGGACTGACATCGCAACTGCCATCATATTCTACACCCAATGTTCCGTTCACGCGTAAAACCAACGCATTGGTCCGGCATCCGTGTGCTCGATCGGGACATAAGAGTTTACCCTTATGAGTCCGGTAATCTAGTTTTGGGGGTGGTCGCAAATCCTGAGCGATCAGCATGATCGCGGGTGGTCGCTCCAGGCCCTCGCTATATCACTTTCCGATAGTAGTGTATAACTAATTACCGGAGGCCTCGATCTGAACATCCTGAAGTCTTGCCATTTCTCCTGGAGACGATCAAGAAGCGAACACCGGTCGAGACTGTAGTACTCGGGCATTATCGATTGCCTGAACTTGATCTAGACCTTCGCGACGAGCGGGAGTCCAAGGGACTGATAAATGAAGTTAGGGGTGGATCGAGCGGAGGATTCGGAGGGACCGCCATTTCTGTCTTTGGGGTGAACCGAGATGGTGACAGGCGTAAGCATGTTTTCCAAGATAAATGAGGGGAATCCCCCAAATCGCATTGGTCCTTCTATGAGAATATTTAGTAGTCGAGGTGATCTCAATGCGTACGACCAGCCCAACAATGGAATAGTTCGTCATATTGTTTGTTTTGGGTGGCCATTCTCTGGGATTCACTCCTGGATCGTTGTTGTATGCAGTGACTTACACTGGCGAAATACTCAAAACGCCCTGAATAGAAGGTCCAGAATCAGGAAATTACTTATGATCGGACGTAAATGACTTACCGATGGCCTCGATAACGTCAATAAATGCTGTGATAATAGAGTGAATGCGGAATTTTTCTGGTTTAGCTCGTAATCAAATTCGTCCCGTACTACCATCGCCATAATGCAATGCTTTATTCCGTTTCTGGCCAAGTCCAGAAGTTTGGTCTTTCCGGAGAGCGAAGGCCGGATGGGAGTTGGCTCCAAGGTGCGAGTAGATGAGAGTGCTATGAAACGTTCGGCGCCGGACCTGCCATATCACTCATGGCTGATTTCACCAACCAGAGTTTAACCTACAGATGCTACCACTATCACAGCCATTGTAAGCCTTTCACATCACATAGACATCAAGCAACATTGAGATATCCGAACGGGGGTCGGGAATTGCATTCGAGCTTCTATAATCAATGCTAAACGGCTTGAGTTCCAGGTGGCTGGTAATCACATGAGACTCCATACCTGAAGGGACAAGAGTGGGTATCATTGAAGACTTCCTAAAACTGTTGATTTCACGGACCCTTGCCACAAGATTCCTGAACTGTTCTATTATTCAAGACCGCGCCCATCGTGTGATTTCAATGGTGGACTCTAAAAGTTTAATTAGGTCGGGGGTAACGGAAGCGATGAATTCCCATACTGGAATAGATATGGGTAGAACAGCATTCCATTCTTAAAGGGCCCGAAACATTTCCGAAATCTTCGTTCGAAGAAAGGGGTAATCTCGACAATGTCAAAGGCGGATATTGACAAAAGACTCGTGGGGCGCCACTCGAATCATTCCATTCGTGTTCGGTGTACACGCTCAGAACGTACATGTATGGATCGGTGTTCGGGTGAGACTCAGCCCCTGTTGCAAGCACAAACAGATACGCCACCGTCTGATTCAGGCATTAAATTGGACAGCCCTTATATGCATGGGGACACTATTCGGCATGCCATGTTTAGTTCAGGTTAATTCGGTCCTGCTCCAGCTCGAAAAAAGGCCGAGTCTATTCGGTGTTTCCTCGGCGGGTGATTCAGAAAGAGACTCAAGTACAGCTCCACTCCTCGGACGCAAGGTTCCGATGTATCGCATTCGTTCAGAGAGGCCAAGTAGGGAGGACAAGAGTTGTGTAGTGAGGAAAATCCCAATATCTCGACCGGGATATCATAGAGTGTCCGGTATAGCGGATTCGAGAGGTGAGAATAGACGACGAAGCTTGATATCCGAACAAAGTCTTGATGATACACAATGCATGTCAGTCTGAGGAGTGTTTCAGTGTTTAAAACAATCATCCGCATAGTTCATCCATCGCTGGTCACATCCAGAAGCGCCGGGATTGATGCCAGAGAAACATGTCCAGTAACTACCGACTCCCGTGGTGATAGGGTAAATTATCGTGTTCCGCCTACAGAACACAGCCTTTATATCCATAACCTGGATTGGACACATCCTCGAATGAAGAATATGCCGCTTCTGAATGAGGATCACCGCTGTGAGAATCGCCGGTGCAAACCGGGGTTCACATCACGTGATCATATGACGACTCTTGTCGCTTCATTGGTTGGATAGCACATTCAGTGTCTCTGAACTCACCCACAATTAGGATAGAGTAAATGCGGCACCCTATTCAAACCGAGTCTAATTCGACTACCATTGGTCCCATCACCTTCGTTTTCAGAAACGTAAATCACTAATACACGTCAGCTCGGAGTGATGGCTTGCGCGGGCGGGTGGTCGCTATCATAATGAGCTTCGGGAAAACCGCATCCGAGCCATAATGAAGGTGGTTAAATGACTTAATTCAGGGCATTAGCCACTTTTCTCGGACGAAAAAATCGTAGCTCACCATTCAAACAACCGAGCCGCTTCTGGGGACCCTGCTTCTGCCTCTGCTTCAAGAAACATGGCTCGGGAATGCCCTTCGTTCTACTTAGAGTGTAACATAGATGGGCCTGGCTTTTTCTCTCTTGGTCGCGTCCAAGCTGGCTGAGTGTTAGCGTGCGTGTACTTAGGCCTGAACGATATTCAGAACTCCCCCCCCCCCTTCTCGCCTCTCCCTCCGCTCCCTAACAACACTCTCATCGAGACATTCTAGCACATCGTTGAGCCTCTACAAATTTCCAGAGACCAGTGTCGTTGCAGACGTTTGACCGGTTGTACCATCTTACCCAAACGCCGGCTGTCAAGTTGAGCGCCTATGACATCCCATCAACCTGAAAACACTGTACCTGTGTATGCCAGGCGTGGTAACTTCGCTTATCCTTGCGAGGCGATGCATAAGAAGGAAAAGCGGTACGTCCGTTCACATATCGCACCTCGCATCGGCATAATCACAATTGTTTCAACCGTAGGTGCCTGGAGCCAAGTCGTAGAGGACAGTATGGCATAATTTTCCTGTGCATCGTTCTTCCTGGTGGCTGATTACACCGACTTTTAGCCTTGATGATTTTTCTCACGCTGGCTTGAGGAGCGGCCAACTTCGTCGATATGTCTCCTCGAACGGACGACTTTACTTTGGTTATGAGAAGTTCATCACTCCAAACAACCTAACCAATCATGCAGTTTTTTCAGCGTTTCTAGTCGCCTCAAGGGAAATATCGGAACTTATCGCCATGAGTAATAATACCCACAATGACTTTGAAGTAGTGATCGTACTTCAATGTATCTCGCTTGCGAAGCCAAAGTTCTCATATTACTTTGTGGATCATGATCATCGTAGGGTATCGAACGAGTCAATCTTGATGAACGATAAAACCGGTAGGTCCTTCAATCATATGCGTGCATCAATCACGAACCTGAACAGGGTCTTGAATTCCAGATATCTCTAGTGATACCAAACGAAGCGTCGCCGGCTATTGGGAGCACCTTGTAATGTTTTCTACCCATCACCTCTGCACGCCGGCAGACTACAATCTCGCCCGAACCCTCCTGTATGGATTCCAATCCCAACCATGTGAGTTCCATCATATCAGGGCAATCAATCCTTGAACTATCCCGTATAGCAATAGCCTCGTATACCATGCGGAATGACGGCATTTCGGATGAGGCCGAGATACTCTATGACCTGCTATCGCGATTCGATCCCATTAAAATTGATACGCACGCGACGTTAGCAATAGGTGGAGCTCTTGTTTCAATTGGTGACCTGTTTCAGGATTATACTTAAATTTTCCTCAGCTAGAGTAATGAAGCGGATCTTGGCTGATCCGCCAGCTCCAAAGACACGCGATTCTATAGCTACTTGGCGCGGTTTGACCATCTTGCGCAGTCTACGTGGTATCATTGCAAGTTTTAAATTCTTAATTGAATCTTTTCCATCAGCTCTAATATTTCTTGCATAGTTGGCGCGCCCATATGGTCATCACGAGAACGAAGATCACGATGATTTCGATGAAGACTACGGAGAAGAGGGTGTTCATCCTCTAGTACACAGTGACTTACCGGAAACTGGTGCTCTTCCTAATGACTTTGGTCCTCAAGGCATGCAAGAGCGCCAGTCATTCAGGTCTTAATATGGAGGGTGGGGGAGGATAAAGAATACAGGCCGATGCGATTGCGATTAACACGTTTCCTGTACTCCAGCTCGAAGCTAAATTGGGCTACATTAAATATCACCTATTGGCTAGGGGAAAGAACTTCTCTTGTTCGCATACACATTATAGTCAACCCAAAGACATCTTCTACAGAGAAGCACACATGTATTGCACGTGACGTGAACGTGTTTGTGGAGTGGAGTGATCGTAGTAAGCGCCCGACCAGCCCCTTGTGCTGAAGGCCATCGACGACCGCCAGCTGTGGAGCAAGAATAGCATAAACGAAAGAATCTATGAACAAAGTGTATTCTACACGCCTGAAACACAACCGGCATGGCTTCGAATCACAAAGCCCGAAGTTCTACCAGCACCAACAGGCGCATATATCGTATCACGTACAATCAAATCAACGGAGAGTGCTCGGGATTGCTCCAGCTGGTAACTGTGTCACTAAGAGCAGCATTTAGCCTTGTTAAAATTGGGGGCGTAGAGTTCGTCAGGAGTTTCGGGGAGCTGGCATGATATCTAACGACAATAACGCCGCTTGACTTTCTTCGATCAGTTGCTCCTCAATTTCCTCAAAGCGAGTGCCCAGGGCTTTGTGCTGCTACGGATGGGGTGTTACTCATTCTACCAGGTAAGGCTAATCGATTTTCGCTTCAGCCCTTCAATTGTCATCATAAATCCAACCATAGAGAGTACCCTCTCCATCTGTCCCCCACCTCTCGTCCCCATCCCTGTCTCAAAGAATCTTGATTATCCCAGAGCCTTCGCTTTATACCCCAGTTACTCTTTCTGCTCTAACTTTACCCCTCGTCTTACTTGCTTTCCCAGTTCGCTTAATATGTCCTATTCTCTCTCAGTAACTAATCTCAAGCCCATTTTCCCTACCATCTCTCTTGACCAACCGGGGAAAAGGTGAGTTGAGATTAAGCTGTTATGCCTTTGTCTAATCCCCTGTCACGTTTAGATGCATGGATGCCACCTGGCAGTCGATGTAAGTAAAACACCGCAAAGATTATCGCATCGACGCTCACCATGCACCAAGTGTCCCATCAGTCGCGCCAGAACCAAATATCACGGTCCACAATACGCGTCTGAACAACCGTTACTTCAAGAGCGGAAACTTTCTTACCTACAATAATATTTATCATCCGGACGTCTTATCGGTATTCCTTCGCGCAAAGAATGTTATACAGGACCGGATCCAAGATTTACTCGACACTAGAAGCGATAGCATCGAGATTGCTATTGCTATTAGATGCATTTCATCAAGCAGCCCCAAAGTATCTTATTATATAGTCGACCATACGCATAAAACAGTCAGATGGCTCGACAATAGTACTCCCAAATGCTACCATGTGAACGTTGATAGTAGGTTCTTCGGATAGTACTTGGAGCTTCAGAATGCTGATCTTAATCACGTCCTCGTACTAGTACAAATGAGAGATTCCGCAGAATACTGGCACCATCGTAGTAAGTTCTCAGTACATCGACATTGTCTTCAGGAAGACCGTGCCGAAGTAGCTGCGCTACTGAACGCAATGCTGGGCGCAAGTCAAAGTAAGACGATTGCTTTTCTTCATTTTGTTATGATGTTAACTGTATGCATCACAGATGACCCTGATCTGGATCAGGAAGAAATTGAGCAATACATACGTAGGCTGGAAAACATTCCACTATTATCACCGTTTACAGATGATCAAACAAGTACTCTTGGTACGCCGCATGACGTTCCTATTGTTGATACTCCTCACTAACAATACCTCAGCCATCATTCATAGCGAAGCGCTACAACATTCTTTACCCGCATTTTATCTACCTTCTCCATCAATTAAAAACAAACTTTGCCAGTCCTTATTCGGCCGGGTGAGTGGCCCTGTCGGAAAATCCGTTTGTCGCACAAGCTGATTTGATACTCGGTAGTCTGTTACAAGGTTTATACATAACCATGCGCATGCGAATCCTCACACCTCCATGCCCCGGGTTGTGCAGAGCTATTCGCACCGTTGGTCCCAGCCAAACGCGAATACATCTCACTCGAATAGGCATACCGGTACCACGCCCCCAAGGGTTCACCTTCATTAAATTTAAATACAGCTAATCCCCATATGATACCACTTTCGTCCCTTTCTATGAACGCACATGCACGATATGCATGATGTAGCTAATTTGTAACCGCAGTTCTAGATTCCCATGTTTATTGTTGTGAAATGCCTGCACTCCCCCAAGCCATGCAATCACCTTTGTACATTCCTGGATGCCGAATCGCCTAGCTAGAGATATGTTTACCCAGAGCATGCAATATGAATATTCCGTTAATCTACTCGGTGGACTGCGTACAAAGTCTCTCACGCTTGCCGTTTTAGTACACTTGTCTTAACTTAGTGGCTGTAGTCAGAACGTGGGACTACGCAACCGAAATATGAGGGAAAGTAATTGGTCTCGGGCTCTTGTGTTATTTGCTGTGCGTTGTTGAGCCCGGTAACGTACGATACAGAAGTGGAATTGCCATTAGTGATGACGATACTTCTGGCAAAACTTGTCCATATGTGGGCTCAAGGACGTCGACTCGATCAAGTTTAAAGGTTGCGAGTTCTCTCGAAAATCCATGGATTAACGTTTCTCGTATATAACTAGAATTTTATAAATATACGATTTATAAGGGGTTAAAAATGACTCGAAGATAGATCGGAATCTGTATGGGACGTTGCACTCGAGATCTTTGCTACTGGTTGTTAGTCTCAATAAGAGCTATTTGTAATCACATGGAACGGAAGCACTGGGTTGCCATCTACCATAGATCACAACAGAGAGTTGATTGGTATCGTTTGTTCCCGGAATATCTCTTAGTGACGCCTCGGAAGATATACTATGCCAGTTATTCCCTTCAACCACCGCAAACTAAGAGGTCGGTTCTTTCTTTCCACACCGTACCTGGGCGGTGGACTTTCCCAGTACAACAGCCAGGCAGTTGTTGGCACTGAGGATTCATGGCCATTTAACTCGTACTGGATTCGAGAAGACTTATAAATTTGAACAGTAGACCACTTCCGGCTGATCTAGCAAGCTCGTTCGGCTTTCTTTTCGTCTTCGCTCCTTCAATCGTCTACGCTTTCTGCACTTATTTTTTCGTATTGGCCCACTCACTTCAACTTTGGTCACTTCTTTGACGAATCTTCTTCCTTCACGGCTTGCTACTGGCTCAAGCTCATTCTTGTCTTATGGATAGTCCCACTCACCCTTACTTTCTATGGCGAATCCATGTCTATATGTACTACTGTCTCATACTCTTTTCCTTTTCACTATGCACTGTGAACGCCAGGCCAATCCTAACATCGCGCGCGATCATTCGCCCTGTACCTATGTCTGGTTTCAAGGTTACTGTTTTGGACGATACCACGGGTGCACCCATCCCTCAAGCACAGGCCTCAGACGGTGGGGGCCTGATTGAGGGCAGGATTTTCTCTGCACCCAACGTTATATGGGCAATTGCTGCAACCATCATCGGATTGCCACTTGGTGCAGCGGGAGTGAAGCTATGGAGGGTGACTACTGCACTGGGAGGAGGGCTGGTTTTGGCATTTGCAAGTAGGTGATTCATAAAGTTGTCACATAGTAGCTCATGTATCTGTAGTGTGGACTGCCTTGGTTAATACCATTTCCGAGAGCGGCCTTGCCTCTTCACAATCAATGTCGGACATGCTTATACTTCTTATCACCGGTGCAGCTTTCCTTGTCGGCATGGTGGGAGGTGCGTTCCGGCTCCTTGTTCTACCGGCAATGGCTGCCATGTGCGCTCTTGGAGGGTCATCAATTGCTGTTCGAGCAGTTATACTACGTCCCGGCTTACTTGTTCCTCCTGGTCAAAATCAACAACTGGCATTCGTAAACATTATTATCGTTTCAGTGGGCGCGTTGTTCGGAGGGCTAAGCGTCATTTTCAAGCAAAGGGAAAGCATGGCAAGTAACGTAACTAAATCCGATACTAATGTTATTGAACGCACTCTTAGATATTTTCAACTTCCTGTATCGGCTCTTTCCTTATTGCGCTTTCCACCGATTTGCTCCTCAACGGACAGGATGGAATGAGCAGAGGGCTTAGATTTTTATTTGATATGAACGTCAATCACATAGCGGTGGGTCAGTTTTCTTCACAAAGTTATTTTCCCAGCTTAGTTTTTCCCGGGACCACGCCTTCATCATCACTTTCGGCTTATGAAAACGAACTCCTGTGTTTGATCATTCGCGCCTATACCAATATACCCGGGATATCTACTTCTTTCAACTCACTAGGATCTGGTTGGAGATGGATATAATCCTCCTCTGTCTTCGCAAATCACAGTTGCTTCTTCGATGGGTTTCGCGTACGTACCTCAAATTCGCGTCATCATCCTCGATAAAACATGCTAAATTCAGGTTCAGATTAATGTTATGCGTTTTTCAACATTTTTTGTTTCCCGGTCCATTTTATCAGCCGAGACCTCGCGACCGTACTCGGTCTAATACAGGTGAGAAAGTATTGTTTGTATGAATTTATACCAGACGGTTTTGATGGAGAATCCCAATCGCTATACAGACTCTTCCTCTACAAAGGGCGACTCTTCATCCTCTTTCCAGGCTCCGGCAGGACGACCTGCCGTAGCGCCCGGGCCAACCTGGCGAACTTCGGTCCTTTCCTTGTTTCGTGTGCCCGGAAGATCATCTAGCCTTGTCTCTAGTCAACGTATCGTATCAGAATTGCCGCGTTCCGAAAAGCCGAGCAATGAACGCCGTGGAAGTGACGCATACAACTACGGTTTCGGTATGTATGCGCTACCGTCGGAACTTGTGCGTCAACAGCCCCAAGCCCGAAGTCAGATGTCAAGCACCCGGACCGATTTGCAGCGCCCTTCTATTACCACTGCACCTGGACGCTCCCCACAATTTGCCGGAATCGGTCTGAGAAACTATCGAGACCAGTTTCCTGCCACTCGTAATCAAACTCCAACTCGTAGTGCAAGAGGGCCACCATTCCCTTCCATCAGATACGATAGTTCGCAAAAAATATCAGAGCCACAAAGCTCACGAGGTGGATATGTACGTCCCGGTGTTGCTCGAAACACACCCCAAGCCGCATCTATGCGGCCGGCCGGAGCCACTCCCAGTCCTCTGGCTTCCAATCAATCGAATATTCCTCGCTCCCAGTATCTTGCACCCAGGATGGCACCGTCTTCCAATATCGCTAAGGCAACACTGAGTCCTCCAACCAATACTGTATCAACAACCTCACCCCGAACAGGAATCGGCATGAACATGTTGCGGATGAGCATGGATTCGATCATTGACGCGTATGGTGGGACAAGTGACACTGGCTACCGGTACGGAGGATCACGTACTGGCGAAGGGGTGGGTCCTGAACTTATATCGTAATCTAACGATGGCTCTGTTATTAAACTTGATTACTATCTCGTTTTAGGGTAGGGTATAAAGGCCCCCATACAATCCATTTTGGAATCAGGATGTAATCGCCCCGATTGGCTCGACTCAGGTGATAATCTGGGCAAACGTGTAAAGCACACTAATCACCAAAGAAACTCCAAAGTTGGAGAGGCCACTGCTCTTCTGTTAGGAGTTGAACGGTCATTGACAAGTAGCGCCAGCGGTGTACTTGTTAGGATTTACTGGTAATTTAGGCAGGTTTCAAAGGTCTAAAATGCCCATCCATATATAGATTATTCCTGTATTCGGAAGCGCTGCAGTAAACCAGATGGGATTTTTGGATGATTGTGTACGTAGTCGACGTTCATGTGTGCATTCGTAATAATTACCCGCCATATCTACTCCCTCAATCGTCTGTCAACATAGTGGTTACAGGCTTACTAAGAGAGTATGATGTCTTATACTGGATCCGTTTGAACGCCACTATATATATGTCACACGGTTTATAACCTAGGTGTTAAATGCAGCAGGGATATAACTCCACGAGCATGGTTGATCATCGTTGTTAGAATAGTGTTGGGTGTCTACATGGTTAGCGTGCCATGCAGCTGCTTATCAACTGCCGTGGTTTCGTAGCTATCATGTCCACTGGAAGTGGGGGCGGGGGGACTCGAAATTTGGCGGGTCCTGGGTGTGTTCGTCTTTCTAGTTCGAGCGTCGTATCGTCCGGAGATAGTATGCGGCGAGTTCCCGAAGCGCAAAAAGCCTGTATCACATCCGGGTTCTGCTAAGCATCCGATCTCAGCAACCCGTGATTCGTAGCTAGAGCCGTACAGGGATCAACTGGGAATATGCATCCACAGGAGTGATTGTTGGACTTGCCGACGTTCTGTGTATAAAGCGCGACTTTTTATGTCCAGAAAACCCGCACTTTTAGGTTTCATCGTGGCGAACATACCAATACCTAGGAATCACATTCTTGATGTACGTCCATTTATAGCTGGTCATTTTGAAACAGCATCTTTAGCACAATGAATCAAAGATGAACCATTTATAGAAGCAATGTCCCAAATTGCCATAGACCATAGGTACAGGCATGAGATCTGAATCCACCAGGGCCGAAAAAGCTTTGTTTCGGCGGATGAAACCAGTTCACTGGATGAGGCGCGCACTTGAGGGATAGAGTGAACAGGCACATTATACTAGATCCAGTACCCATTTGTCTTGTTTGTATCCTGTAACCACCACGTTGATATATGCATGGCGGTCACAAGATGACAGCAGAGTTGCATAGTGAGCAGAACCCATATCCCAACAAGACCTAAATAGATCTGGTAAATATGAAGTCGTTGTATGATGTAGGTTCAGGTAGAGATATAATTGTCCTTGCCGCACAGAAGGGTCGTACATCCACTTAACGAGGCCAACCATGAATGACCAGCCCGTACATATAAAATATTCAGAATCGGTCCAAGTTGTATCGAGGTTTTCTAAGGGTGTTTTCGATGTAAAACACAGTTAGAGCCGCATATTTTGCATATAGTTACATATTCATCATATTCCATGAAATGTTCGATGTAAATAACAAATTGAAGAGAGGCTTACAGGGGAGAAACATAGTACAGTGCTGGAGCATAATTCCATCGCATATAAGGTGGGGTGGTATGTTTACCATCAGCATAGCATTTTTCAAAAATGGGCCGCTATATAGCTTATACCGTAAGGAGCCTGGGGAAGAAAGCTGATAAATAGTTTCGCTCGGTCGTGCATGAGGTGGCTTAATCAAGTAAGGAGAAGGGGGGAAAGGAGATACAATAACAGGATCGATATTCTTCGCGCAAGTTATCAGAATCGAATCACTCCAATCACACGAATCTAGGAGAAGGTGGCGCACAATCAAAGTACTTGGCTTCGAAATATAAATATGCACGTACAATTTAAATAATCAGAAGGGCTAGTCTCAATTGATGACCAGATGCGGCAATAATCGACATTCTGACCATCGACCAAGATAGCAGACACGGAAGTAATTGAATATAAACGAGATCCTGTAACTAATATCACCCAACGCAGTATCTCCAGTGGATAACTGAAGAACGGCAAAGGTTCGTGTGGGGCCAAGATATCATTAATCTCTTCTGGGCTCATAGTCAGGGGGCGGTAGTACAAGAGCATCAACCGAATCGCCTCCAGGAAACGAACGAGCTACCGGAGTTGCTGGTGCTGGGGGAGCATTGATGATTCCAATGCGATGTGCAACCCTACGTATGTCATGCATGAAAGGGCTCACGCCTCGTGCATATACGTAGGCACCAGTCACCAGGAACGCAGTCACTAGAACGTGAAGGTGTGCTCCTGCTAGCACCAAGAACGAAGAGAACAAGTAGAAAACCAAAGTAACACAAGTCACGCCGAATGACCAAACGACGCCCGCCCATGGTACGCTATATTTGATAGATAGACCTTGCAAGCCAGTGGCATGGCTTTCATAAAGTTGGAAGTAGTTAGCCTGGAAACTGTAGGTCAGGGGGCTTATATCACTATCTGCGTGAGCTACGAACCGCATGAGCAGCATATTTACCAAGGGAGCGGTGCTCTCGTATCATATGCAAAGTAAACACGCCGGTGGCTCCTGCGGCTATCGCAGAGATTCCACAAATGGTTTTGGTGATTATGTCCACGCTCGGGGAAGCGACAAAAACCATGTTAGATCTACAAGAATCTTCTGATTAGAGATTGATCTGACTACTTTGGTAAGAGATACCTACGCCCACATCACTCCAGCCTATCAACGCAAAGCGCTTAGCACAACGACTTTTAAAAAGGAAACTCAACATACCCCAGCTACAGCCATAGACCACTCCTCAATCAGGTCATTGAGCAGGCCGCGCCAATGATGGGTATAAATAATTCGATCTACCCATAGGTTCTCGAGGCGGTTCAAGTGAATGACCGGGCCACCACCAAGAAGCACATTCTTATACATATATCCTTCCGATCGCGGAGGATGCCTTCTCCCTTCCACGGTGGCGGTTCTGTCAAGCCGTGCCCCATACTGCCCGTATAAGTTCACATTTCGACTGTGCACTGTGAATTTGGCGTCTTCAATCTAACTTTTCTTTTGTAAATAGCTATAACTGTACCTAGTAAACCCATAATCCGGGCTTCATGGTGCCTCTATCAGTTCCTGAGTATCGAAGTATTCCAAAAGAGAAGCTAACCAATCGACCAATTTAGGTAGAGCATGTGTCCGGATTCGGCTGCTTGATTTAGAGCAAACAAGTAGCTTTTGCATTCGGTCTTGGTAAAAGGGCTGGTGGAGCCTTCAGATGTCATATGATCTTTAAATTGACATTAAAATTTAGTCAGTTGCTGAACGGGTAACAAGGTTCCACTCACCCAATAGGCACGAAGCCAAGGCACCTTGAAGTTCGGAACGTACGGCACCAAGGTGATTCTCATTTTTTGGTACGTACTCAAGGTGCGTCCAATATTCTTCGAATAAGAGAGCACCTAAAACCCCAGTTTGAGATTTTACACATCAAATAACCAAAAAAGGACATACGAAGACCCAGAACACTGCGAACATCGGCAATTCCTATGTCAGATGTTTGGCGCTGACGAAGCCAGCAGATTGTTCGGTTTGCATGGTCAATCATGTAGTAGCGACACGTATTCCGCCCATCACAATCCAGAAACACATCAAAGTTAGTTGCACTGGGGAGAACTCTGTTTCGTAGCTCTCGAAACACAGAATACCACTCTTCAATAAATGTTAGCTGGTTAGGATGGCGTATGTATGTTTCGGTCACAATACGAAGTTCACTGTTGTAGTAGTACGGGCGCCTAAAAACAGCGATTAGGTTCCCACAGCTGCCTTTTTCGTAGACTTTCGACACTTGCCCTTCGGCTGGATGGATATATTCGGTCCAACCAGTAGGAACCGCGATAAGCTGTGGCCGTGCATCTCTAGATTGCCGGTTAGAATCGCAAACCATATGTGTGAATATTGGGTTAAACATCGTACCCGTCAATGTTGGCAAGCGCTGATCGAGATCCTGGCATCATTGTCCTTGTAGCCCGTGGCCCTCTAGATATCTCATTTATGTTAACCGTATAAATCATCTCTCGAACCGCTGCTCACGCAAACACATCATCGTATCTGTTGGTCTGACTGGGAAGCCCTTCCCAAAGCCTAGGATTGTCCACAAAAGGCGCAGGCTCAGGCACTGCGTCTCCTGCCTGGTTCATCGAGCTAATGGATCAAAATTTAGGATACTCAAGATACCAGATTCAACGGATCCAGCCAATCATAAACCAATTATGCTATCTGAGAATAGAACAGGCTTGTTTTAGTGGGTTTGCAGACTCGTGGCGAACAATCAACATCTCGAACCTACCTCAATTAGTTGTGCAACCAACAAATACAAGTGCCAGATGCTAAACCCCTTGTGACTGCTGTGATCACTAGTTTACTCAGTCGTGTGGTTGATTCGATGAAGGGGATAGAAATTGTGAGTGGGTTCGGCCTTAACAGTAAGGTGTTTTGGGGCCTGGGATAGGCATATTGATGGGCACTTCTAGATTTGTCACGGGCATCCCCGTTGTAGGCGCCGAGCATTGATACCCTAGTGTTTTTCTAACTGCTGATCTTTCTGTACTGCCAGAGTCCTGTTTAACATTCGTATGTAGATGTGCATTTTCATGGGGTTTTGTCTCGTGAGAAAACGGCCGTCAAGAGTGTCCTAGACGACGATGTGGTATTAGCCCTTGCCCATGCAACGTGCGAAGATAAAGTTGGTAGGGATACTCAGAACTGTCTACATAAAGCTGATTGATAAACTGTGAGGCTTCTTAGGGTACACATCCTGAGGACCACGTCTATGATCGCTTCGCACAAACTGCACCAAAGCAAAAGCCGCTCCTATCAACTTAGCTTATGATAAACTGAGCGACCACAAAAACCATTCGTTTTTTAGCTTAATTAGTGAAATTATGTCCATAACAGGCTTGTGGCAGAGCTCAAATCGTTTGTGGCTTATATGCCCAATAATGGTAACCGACGCTTATTCAAAATAATCCAGGATGACCGAAAATAAAAACAGCAAACTGGTAGACAGGCTCAATAACAGGACTAATTTCCTCCAGATCCCAATGCACTGAACGTTGCTCGTGGTGTCCCCGTGACACTAGTGACTGGTGTAAGGACCTCGCGCACCGGAGAAAGTATGGTATTTCCTCGATGCTTCAAGTCGACACCGCCGTGTGCTGTTGTCGGGGCACGGCTAGTTGAATGGCCTTCAAATGAACCAGGTTCAGCTGTCATACTTTGGCGATTTCCCAACGTATCAAGGCCATTAAAACTACGGTTTTGACCTTGACGTCCCATTAATTCCCAGGGAAGAACAACTACCAAAACAATCAATGTCAACTGGAAACATGCGATGGGCGCTGTCACTAACCCGCTCGATCAATCGCATGCGGAAGGCCTCGGTGTCTTCCTCGCAACATGACAAGACAGATGATAAACTTTGACAAGGGCTTCAATGCTCCAGAAAATGAGTAGTTGGCCTAGAAGCAATTCAAGTCGTTAGCAATGGAACAGCACGCTCATTTATCATCCGCACTGTAGGTAACCCCAAGGAAAGCCCGACCGTCCCATAAGCAGAAACCAGCTCGAAGATGATTGTGAAGATATCAAACCAATGTTCAGAATTAGGATTCATGATCTCAGCGCGCTATGCAGTAGAACACAGGGTCAACATCTTTGAATGCACGCGAATTGATGCTCGCTCACCTCAATAATGCACAGAAGCCATAGCGCAACAGCAAGCCACCACATATCTAGTAATTGGGTTGGGAAAATAATCAGTTGCGCCCTAAACGCAAAAGGCTGTACAATGGACTGACTGATAGTTGTCTTCGTGCGTGCCAAGCGAGGTAACTCCCCCATGAATAAGCATTGGAAGGATTATTTGGCTCCTCTTCATCACCATCGAGATATATCCCGAGTGATTGTTCTTCGTACACATTGGTTGCACGAACGGACAATGCAACTGCCAAAAAGGTGAGTATCCAACTGATTGAATAGAAAGGTCAAGTTCTTACTTGGATATACGGCAACGTACCTGCGACAAGGATATCAACACGATAACGGATGGGTATATATACGATCCACGTACATCATTGTAACATAAAGGACTCTATTCACAGAAGAAGTTAGTATACTAAATTAAGCTGCACGGGGCTGGACTCACTTGACTGCAGGCGCAAGGGCTGATATAGAAACAGATGCGAAGCCAGCAGCCCTGACCGCTCCAGCCTGCAATAGCCCAAGCGCGATACGTGTCCCAACAGGAATTGACTCAAAGACGTCGTTTCCTATGTCGAGAACCATAAAGGAGATCCAGTCGGTGAGAACCATAGTTACCAAGACGATTAACAAGAACCATGTTTGGTGGCTAGGAAACAGATAGATAAAGCATCGACGTGGGTGGTCCAAGAGGAATGACAATGTCTCGTGTGTCCGTTTACCGACCACCTTGCTTAATAGCCATCTGGATATATACGTTAGGTCTCATCATATAGAATCTATTAGTTCCATCACCCACATGAAAAACGCAAGCTTGATTTGAATTGAGGATGGTTAGGACTGAGCTTGCCTCTGGCTTTGAACGTACTCACAAAATTGGCTAAGAACCTAAGGTGATTTTAGTTGGGTAAAGATGAACCTAGGTTTAAATCGAATTTACCAAGTGGGGGGAACGTAGCGATGCTGCTGTTCACGAAAGATAGGGGCCCATTTTGACATACTCGAATAAGGTGCAAAGACCACGAAGCCGAAAAGCTGGATACCAAGTGGTACTAAATGTAACGTATTAGGCGCGAAGAATATCAAGTCAATTGACGCTAACTTACCACTGGAACAATCCATAAAAGAGCGCCCAGGGCTCTGTACTCAACACCGCCGAGTTCTTCTTGCTCTTCCTGAGTCAAATCATGAAACTGGGAATTACGGCCGACGACTGCATCGAATGTGATATATGGGACTTGACGAGGTTCGCCTCCCCCACTCCCCACAGTCAAGGTACGAGTTATCGTCATCGTTTGAGGAAAGAAGCGTTTAATTCCCTGCCCAATGAGCTCATGTGGCATAGGAAAACCACCGTATCCAGATTGATGAGAGGGTAACTGGGCAGACGGGTTCATCCGTGTGGTCCCATGCGACCTTCCGGTTGCAGTTCGAGGAAAATAAGCGGTAGAAACAGAGCCCATTCGTTGTCCTAGAGGCAATCAATAATTAAATTTAACCATAGACGGCAAGAGTAAGATAGGGGCAGGGCTAAGGCCTCGTGTGAGGCACAATGGCTATCGGGTAACAAGCAGCTACCCAAATCACCCATACTAGAATTGCACAGATAGGAGACTCTGCAGCCCAAGCCCCTCTGCCCTATGGATAACACTCACTCGCAGCGCTCGATGCACGGCCCCTCCCATAATTTCCATGCCCAATGCTACTAGTACCAACTCCATATTAGCGCTGCTCGTGTCTTCAGCATCAGAACCCGCAGGAGCCGCGTTGCTCGATCCTCCTAAACTGAAGTTTCGGAACCGAGCTCGTTCTCGCTCCGAATTGACGCCCGCAGACTGACGTCTGGCCGTCGCTCTGCCACGCACATGAGGTGTATTGACAAACTCGATTGTCTGGTTCCGAGGAAACTCGCCTATGCCAGTACCCGGCTCTCTCTGTGTGACCGCCTCACTAGGGTGCCGTTCATGGCCACTGAAGGAAACATAAGATCAGCCTCTGACCCTGGCTTGGAGAGAGCCGCTCTTCGCCAATGGTGCTCGGATTGACTCGGATTGGCGGCGGCCTGAATCTGACGGGACTGGACGAAACTCTGGTTCCTGACGTAGTGAAAAGAGTTAAAAAATAGTGTTAACAAAATGTGAAAAATGAATTGAGCCGGGACAAGCCAAATAAGGAAGCCGAAGCGCACGTTGGAAACGTTGGGGAGGAGCGCAATCCCATGAAGGTTGACCAGTTGATTAGTTTTCGAGAGCGGGAACGTTCGGGTCCGTTGTAAGGGTAGAGTTACGTAATCATGGCGTATAGGATCCACCGGTCAGCTACTGTCAAAGATTCATCAAAAGCTCAGTCACTTACGTGAGTCCGAGTCCCTGGCTTCGCTCGTAGGGCGGCCACGCGAGTGAGAACGATCAGCACTGTCATTGACGTATACCCAAAGATGGATCTGCAATTAGTGTACATACTGTGGAGATAAATACAACGAACCTAGTCGCGCGGTCCAAGCCTTCAGAATCACCCTCAATGATATCCATATTTCTGTCCGCATCGGGATGCAAAAGAATTCCGTCTCGGTCGTCAATATGACTAGGGTTCCATAAGCGGTCCTAGATGTAATTCGTCTGTGACCGGGGCGAAAGGTTGGCAGGGTTCGGCGCCATGTCATACTCTGGTCTGTGGGGGGTTGGTATCGTTCCATTGCTATGTCGGCTAGGCATGGCAAGGGTCTGCGCAAGACTTGTATCGTCATCAGCCATCCTCTCGGCCTCAGTCGACCGCAAAGAATTCGTGCGGTGCAGTGATGGGTTTGATGAGTTGTCGCCACCGTAGCGTGTTTGTGAGCCAGACGACCCCGTAATGACATGATGTACTTCTCCACCATGATTGAATTGGTCGCCTTTTTCCGGGAACTGCTGGCCACTAAGTTCGCGCGCTTTCCCCTTTCCTCCGATGTCATCGACCATTAAGCCTCCTATTCCCCCCATCGGATCCACACGCTGAGGCTCGGCTTCAGTCCGCCGAATCATATCGGTTCGCAATCGCTGTGCAAGCCCAGTTTTGCGCTTTGTTCTATCCGAGGATGGAGTTGCCGCACCCGACATCGTACTACTTGGCGACTTGCCCGGGGACGCTGCCGGAAAAGCCCAGTTCGCGAACCGCCCCAATAACCCCGGCCGGGAGCAATGTTTCCCATGTATGTCAGTTGGCGATGCGCCTCCCACCTGAGCTTGGTGATCGCGTGATAATGATCGAGAAATGGACATTGTGCGCTCACGCATAGCAGCTATGATTCCACCTTGCCGTTCTCGCTTGAGTTCCTCTGCAATGATATGACAGTTTGTTCCGAAAGAAACGTCGGCGAGTGTACACTATGAACCAGGAAATGATGACGGGGTTGCCAATGCACATCAGGACGAACAAAATGGATTGCTGAAATCCCGTGAGCTGATAGGTCGATGGTGGCCAGGCCAGTCACGGTCATGGCGCTGACGCAATTGAAGAGCGCATCAATAAAGCTGATGGGGTAGAGGCCGTTGGCAGCATATAATATAGAAGCAGATATGAGAGGGGTAAATATAAAGAACAGAACATGTAACCTATAGGGATGGTAGAATGATATCAGCACACAAGGTTCAAGGTGAATGTACTTGTGCTCACCTGAAAAAGTTTAATGATTTATAAAAGTTTTTCCAAGTCGTCCTAAATCCACCAGCCATTTTGGGGGGAGGGGAAGAAATTTACTAGAAAATATCCGCGGGTAGGTTCACGGGTCGAGTGGGAAGTAACAAGTCTAGTAGTCCAAGTACGAGAATAACAAGTAGCAGCCTCGTGTGGTGGCGCGAGTTTGATAAGAGACGAAACAAGTTGATACACTGGAGTCTAGAACGTAAAATTTATAGTAGATATACTAGATAGATTATCCGAATGAGACTTTTTCGATCCAATCGGCGATGTGGGAGTATTAAAGACAGTATGTTGGCCAAGCTGTGAGGGACAAAACACCATGGGCCTGAAGATAAGGCTGTCGGTGGGCACCGGGTGGTGGAATAGTTAGGTATACAGTGGTTGATCGAACGAAGGTAGGTAGGAGGAACGTGCACGGCCCCAAGCGAACCCCTGTCCATCCTGTCGTCACAAGGGGCCGCCCTGTTGTCTTCCCCACAGTCAAAAACGCGATTGGTTCAGCCCCACGACCCGGCCGACGGCGATAGCTCCCCCCGCCTTGGGATCTGCGACATCCGCAGGCCTAGTCTTACGGAACATGGCTTCATGTATAAGTGTCAAATATTGGGTCGTAAACTGCAGTAACTTTCATAGGTTACCTGAGCCGGATCATTACGGTAGGTGTAATTTCGACCTGATGTGTACTCAATTCCAGGGTCTACCCATCAATTTCGCCTTGGCTCGATGTATTTGAATAAACCTAATCGAGCTCGATGACACCCCCGCCCTTTGCCGACGCGACAAATGGACTGTAAGTCTCGAGACACATTTTCCTCTGTTATGTTATTGCAATAAAATAATTAAGTCGAGCACATAATAGCTATTAGGAAGTTGTACAATATTGACGAAGCAAACGCTTAGCTCCAGTGTGGGGTAAATCACGATGACGGCTGAAACCCCTCAACTCGTTTCATGACAATTTCAGTCAACACAACAAACAAGATCCATTTCCTCCCGATATACGGTTCAGTTACAACCTGGGCGTTCCCTCTAAGCCTAATCTACAAGCGGGACTAGTTGCCATACCATCCATACCGAGCCTTTTCACCTGTTGTGCCGCCGGGCTTCAGACTATCGCCCCACCCCCTAGCTTGAAAAAAGGCCATACCCTACACCCCGTTCTGAACTCGCTTGATCAGCTTGACCATGAGCGCTTTAAAATTCCCTCACCATGAACACCTCCGTTCAGAGCGCCTCGCAGAATTGGCGCATTGGACTAAGACCATCGTACCATCTCACTGATCAATGCTTCGTATGCCCGTTCGGTCGATGAGAGACATTCGGTCTAGGATGGTGAACGATAGTAGTGAGAGGCTCCAAGAAGGCCGGAATCGATTGGCTCGCTGGACCCAGGCAAGTTCATTGAAAGTTCATTGAAAGTTAGGTGCTGTGGCAAAACCCAAATGGTGATCATAGAGCCTGTAGTCCACTAATGAGCATACAAAGTGCCTGTCAATCTATTCGTTTGATGTCCGCAAATCTTCAGTCGGGCATAAATTGTAGTGCGTCTGCTTTTCTTGTGGTTCTCGCGGTGTGTAAACCCAATAGGCTTGTTCGTGGTTGTAGCGAAAGTATATCGGTATATTCTCCTGTTTCGTGCCCAGGTTTGAGGCCAGGTTACAAACGTATGCTGTGCCTGTGTGTACCTGACAACAATGAGGATCCTCTCTCCTCAAGAAAAAACGCACCTAGTACTGGAATAGTTCTGAGAATCGACTGGTAATACTTATTTGAGCATAGGTTGAAATTAATGTCTTTAAAGTACTCGTATAGTAGTGTTCGAGCAGCGATCGCTGCAAGGATTCTTTCTAGGATCCTGAATCAATCTGGATATAAAATCCGTGTCTTTGAAGGAAAGCATCCAAACTTTGAAATTCCGCCTAGCAAGCCACCTTTCGGCACGCGTATTACGTGATACAAAAGTAGATTGCAAATCCCAACCTATACCAGTCTACACAACAACGCATATAACAGCCTCGCCTCCAGTGTTATTGCCTGGAGGGCCTATTAATATCACATAAAATGAATAATAATGGTACTGAGATTTTCAAGTCCCTAATTAAAGCTTTCTGTTGTGAAGCTCACTCCCTACAAGTCCAGTAGTCTAAAGCATATCCTGTGTTAGTTATATTGAAGATATCAGTTATCCTTAGAGCAAACTAGAAGATTCCGCTTTACGTTTGATTAAGAGCTTTTCCTAGGCTGTTAATAAGCTTCGTTTGGTAGGAGCAAGAAAGCTTTGTGGCTCCTCTATAGGTTTAGACCCAAGAGGCTCAGGGTATTATCAACGTTCTTCCAAGGTATAGTCGTTTCTGTATTATTGGCGGAGCTCCGATTTACGAATTGAAAACCAATTGCAATACAGCACACTGTGGATGGACGTAAAACTTGTGCATGTAATCATGAGATTCCCTTCCGAACAAACCGGAATTGTACCGTGCAATTTGGTCAAGATCTATCATGCTTTCCTACCAGTTGGGCTCCCAAAGTGAAGTGAGATAAAGTGACTGGAAATTTGTAAAACTGCGCGAAGTTAGACCGTGGGTAAAATGAATAACTAAAATCTTCTGGATATACTTCAAAATCCCTATCAAATGGACACAAAGGAATATTGCATCGTAATTTTAGCAAAACTTGTGCTAAAGTGGTCATAATCAGAAACCACATGCCAACCAAAATTCCCTCTCCTCGCCACATGAGTGTTCACATTGGCGCACGGATAACCTTTGGGGTGTAAAAATACTATATTCGTAGTTTATGATGAGCTGAGGATCAAACTAATTGAATATGGGAATGGTGGCTTATAATTCTCTGGTAGTATTGCGGGAATGATCTAAGTCCGTGTTTTAGCAAATATCAAACCGCTCCTGCCAAATGTTGCCACAACTATCGCCAAGCTCAGGTGAGCACTCGCGGGTAAATGTCCGACCAAGTTATATGATTTTGCCTAGCTATGTAGTGAAATTATTGCTGCATTTGAGACCTTTTGTCACACTATGCCAATTAATTTAAAGCAGTTCGAAAAGTTTGCTAAACAATAACGCCGGCTCGTTTGTAATCAGGTATATCTTCGGGCATCTGGGCCAGGTTTGAATGACCAACAGGTCGATAGCAATAACGTGAATTGAGGCTTATGAATTGTTTTAAAATTGAGTAATCTTTACAACGATTTTGACGAAAGCAGAGCATGATATACAGGAAAGCTAGTAAGCTAGTGATAGCCTAGAAGCCGACACGCCAGTGATTCGCAATCTTGATATTTGCGTTGGTATTTGGCGCTGGTACAAGCATACACCGCTTAAGTGTTACTAAATCACTGCCCACGCACTAGAAGGTTAGGCGACCGCAGCTCTACGTTCTAGATCGTTAGTTCAACTGAAGCGGGATGCGGTCATTGCGTAGTGGAATAATCGAACAGCACGTTTTTTTGCTGTGGCGTGCGGACTTGATCACAACCAGCTAAACCTGTTCATCCTTGTACCGGTAGCATAAAACATATATCTGATCATGGGTGAAAAGAGTTCCGGTAGGTGTCATGATTTGTAGGCAGAACTGCCGATCTCGACATGAATGAGTCTGACGGAAAGGTACACAAGTGTAGTAGCCCTTCAGATAACAGGGTTCTATCAATGCATATGATGAGCAGAAGGAGTCCCAGGGGTCATGTGTATAATAGGCGTGGTTAGGATGGCGATGTGTTATGATCTTGTAGATTTATATTCTTTGCAATTGAACAGCTTGATAACGAGCCTATCCTGATTGTGTGTAGGAAGTGCGTGAGTCACCTGAAAAACGTTACTTGTATCCTTTCTTAGAACCGATAATTTCCTTGGGTGACCATGGTGACGAACAGTCAATGATCTGAGTTCCATCTAACTATTTAGTTCACACGGATAAAGGATAGCGGGAACCGATGTCATCTTTATCCGGTTGAATAGTGATGTGAAAGATCATTCTTAGATACTCTAGCGAATTCATATCGCAGGAGAAATGACGTTCCTATACCTTAACTTTGTGCTCTACCGCTACAGGATGTTTATAGGAATAATCCGATCTGAGTGAGATATATATATTAGAGTGAAGAGTGGAGAATCTATTGAAAAGCAATGTTGTAGTTGGCTTTTTATTCTTGCATATCAGCCGTATAAATTAAATCGTTCTCGTATAACTTAGTGGCGGAAAAGTTGACGTTGCAGTAGACAGTGAGGGACTATCAAAAGGACTTCTCAACATATATCCCAAGAGTGTATTTCATGGACTGATTTCCACCGGACGGAGACGGGCTTAGAGCTGATCGTCGAACTGAACAAGGCGCAGCCTTCGAATTTAGGTATGCGCTTGGGATACCCGGGTGTTGTTGGCCCGTACACCGATCATGTTTGGCTGACTGATTCATACAGGGTTTCTATGTGCGTCGTTTTGCGAGTTCTAGCTCTACAGTAGTACAGTCTTTTCCTGGGGTTAAATTACTCGCAACCCATTCTCGCGGGTTCCGAATGGCCTGGCCTATTTTGAAACGGTTGGCATACCCGCAACAAAAAACGTCGCGGCCCATGTTCGAAATGACAGGGCCCATGGTGTCGTGTAAGGCTGACTTGTCGGACAAAAGCCACACAACGTGACTGATATCCAAATGAGAACCATTGTGACTGAGGTACCCTCATATCGCCTGTATGGTTTCTCCGGGATTTGACAAAGAGGGATATGCAAGTTGAAATCCGTCGAGAATCCATTGGGGGTGTCCAATCACAAGAATGCTTTGCACCATGGCACTTTTCGTCTCTCCTCTACCTCATGTTGAATCGAATTTACTTGTCATATTGATCTTAATTTATCATAGTAAATCAAAAGCACTATGTCAGCACCTCGAGTGTTCAAATCATCGGCTTGGTACAAGACCTTTTCTGGATAGAGGTATTGACAGCACTATGCCACATAGACAATGCTCATCCGCACCTTTCATCAAACACTTTCTATTAGCACCATGTCTCACTCAATTGTTCTGGATACACGAGGTAAGACCCCCATCAGACTCTCCGGAGTATCTTCACTTTGTTGGATGTCGTCGAGCGCGTAGAGAAGCGAAAGTCGTCAACATGCATCAGCCCGTAGGATAAGGCCCTTCAGCGACAATGTATCACCAGTCAGTGGGCTTCCTGCTACACGTCCGAGGTAATGTTGGGTATGTCCATTTAAAATTAACCGGCCTCACGAGCATGGGCTCTAGGACACGCCTGTTCTCGGAGGATAAGTGGTATTAGAAGACGTTGGTCAGTAACGAAATATGAGCATGAACAAAAGCCCCAATCACTCCATCAAATGGCAAGGTAGAGGCGCACATTAATCATAGTGCTTCAAACCTCGGCCAAAAACCATACTGAACACTCGCCTGGGCAAGTGGAGCAAAGGCGTTGCTAGGGAAAGGAATCTCCAGTACCAAATCACTCTAAGTAAGTAAGAGGGGCCGCTGCAATCAACTCCATGATTATTCCAAACCAAGTTTATGAGTCGTAGTCTACAGAGTGCACAGCTCAAGAGCCACAGACTGAGCTCATGATCGTTTTCAGGTATATGTACGTGTGATACCCACTGGTGCTGCTCGTGTCTGGTCACCTCAGCCCTCCTCCCACTCCGTACACACGCACAAAATCCAATGTGTGGTATCTATTCAGCCATGTAGATTCTTGCGTAATTCTAGGTCGTGTCAAAATAACGGGAGATTCCACAAAAACTAGAACTACAGAGCCTAATACTTTTTTTTTTTTGGATCCACCTAATCCCGCTAACATATGCACTGTGATAGGTGAGCCGCAACATGCGGAGGCATCACATGCAATGCTTGATCAAGGGTAGTTAGGTAAACCAGGCTCTCTGCACCACAGTAGGCTCTCGTTCCATATTCTTTGGTGGGTTGAAATCAGGCTAAAACCAAAAATTCAACCACACTTTTTGCACGGTCTCGGAATGGCGTACCGAGGGCAAGGATTCAATTTGTCTTTGCGCTTTTCAGAGCTCACCCATCATCCCTAAGTATTCTCCCGTATTTTTTTCTATTCATTTAGTGTAGTTCGTTAGAAGTATGCGACAATTACACTTGCATAGTGATGAGCATATATCTGGGATAGAGTGAGAAGAAAATCGTACCTCATTTTGAATAAGGAAGGAACGAGGAGAATTTGAATCACCCACAAGTGGAGTTCTGCGACGGAGTTCCTGGAGGCCGCAAAAGTTATACTTGGCCGCTCAGGCCGGTGACATAGATCGTCACCATTCTCCCATGTATTGTATTTGTTCCACGTTTATAATACCATAGTTCGGCGCTTGCGCCTCCAATTCCTTTCCATCCACACCACATCCTGCGAGCTCGCTGTTGCTCGCAGCATCACTCACCCGCTTCCCCTGTTTTCTGTGAGTCCGTCCACCCACACCTATACTCATATACGACCTGGTTTGGCCGCCCACCCAGCTCGCTCGGTGGCGCGGCCCCCGTGGCACCCCGGTTCGGCGTACCGTCTTTCTGGCCCCCACCCCTCTTCCCCCGCCGGTCCGGTCGTATCTTTTACCCATACCAGTATTTCCCCTTCCCACCGTACCGGCCCAAGACCAAGTGAGGACTCAGAGTCTGCACAAAAGCAGCAAAGAAGTCAGTTATATATATGCGATTTTTTTAATGCACTTCTATAGTTCACATGTATGCAAACATTGATAGAATAGATGTGTCGGTTAAAATACAATATTCTGCCGTCGGTACCCCAAGCGTTCGATCCGGACGGTTTCAGCCTTGGGTGACCCGGCCTGTTGGAGTATTGTGTGTTCAGCGCTTATTCTGCATGTACTATACAGGGGCGGAGGACATCTTCCGAGGGTTTTCCCTCCACCACGTACTTAATTTCCTTCATACCTACCAATAGACCCCTGCGGCGTTTTTTCTCCCACTCACAGCCAGAGCCCCCGGGCTACCTACGGGTGGCCATGGGCTCGCCTATTTGTACCGCGTGCAGATCTCACACATTATGCAGACAAACGTGCCAGGTCGAAGCTTAGGTTAAGTCTGAATTCCGGTGTTTTTCCAACGGAATTTTTTCCAGGGTGATTTATATTTAAATCAGTCATTCGAATCACATGGCTTTCTTGTGTCATGTCATAGAGTTGCCGCAAGCAGGATCTGTACTAATGGAGACACTTTAGTCTTCAGCATCCTATTCATCTGAAAGTTAAGAGGAACCGACTGGGCCATGCACGGAAGGGCACTAGGTATTTATTGTTGTTAGGATTCCTGTCTCAAAAAACTACAAATAATCTATTTTCACTTTTGTCAGACAGCCCACCAAAATATATCTCCCGGTACTCTTCTTGACATCAACTTAATTATTAACATTAATAATGACAGGTGAGCCGCAGCGCGCGGAGGCCTCACGTGCGAAGAGCAAAGGCCATAATCACGTGATCCGCCTCGCACCATTCTGTCCCTACCACTTAGAGTAGGCAACCGAGCACAACACTCGTGCATGTCTTCACATTCAAAGCCCCGCCCACCATCTCTTTCGACGACACAGGTCGCCATTCATGGTTCTCTGCCACCCCAAGCCTTCGATCCGGACAGTCACAGTCTTGGGTGGCCTGGCCGATACCCCCAGGCCTCCTTTGGCGGCCCGGGCTCTCCCACCCGTACCGCGTCAAGGACCATGACATATATGCACTCAAGATCGCTCAGATGAAGATATCCATACTTGGTTATATACGTACATCAGTATCCGCGGAGACTAGGTCAGAAGATACATCTCAAATTGCAAGTCTAGAACTTGAGCATACACCAATCGCGTCTGTGCTCTGAACAATTTCGTTACTCTTATTTGATACTGAGCCTATAACCTCTCGTTCCCGAGACTTGCCCATATACGTGCGTAATTATGCGGGCGGCCCGTCGTCGTCGTGCCAGTGAAACCTGCAGGGTGGAAGAAAAGACAATGAGCGCGTTCTCGATTCATCTGTCGGCCCGGACGTGGTCAATGTTTGCAAGGTCTCTTTTTAATGCAAAAAAATAATCCGAAGTTGAATTATACACGCAAAGCCCCATGCATTGTCAATAATACATAGCTGAATTTGGGAACAACTGGGATTTATCAACCACTGTAACGTTTCCTGACATTGGGTGGTTGTCTATCTAAGCACTAGAGCATCCAATTGCATTTTTAGTACTTAGCCTGTCCTCTAGACTAGTCTTCGCGTATGCTAATATATTTGTATTTATAAATGAAAGTAACTATATATGAGAGGCCACGGTGACAAGTGCAAAACCGGTTCTCGACGCGGTACGAGTGGGGCAGCCCGGAGCCGCCAAAGTCAGCCTAGGCGTGTTGGCGGCCCACCCAAAACTGCGACCGTCCGGATTAAAGGTGAGGTCACAGAGAGCCATACTTGGCGACTAGTGTCTTCGATAGGGACGGCGGGTGGGTACTGAAAGTGCGAAGCCACGCACGAGCATCGCGCTCGATGCACTATTCGGGGGTGATAGGATGGAGTCGCGTTTAGGTGGTTCACGTGACTAGGGGTCTCCACTCTTCGGCCAAGTATAGCATGAGAATCCTCCGCACGCTGCAGTTCACCTGCCACCCGTTTATACTACTTTTCGTGTACATATATCTATCTGATAAAACACCTATGCACCTATACAAGGCCACACCATGTGCGTATCACATCAACGGCACGCGGATGTCTTGTGTTTACATGTCCGTCCACCGGTTCAACTGAATTCTCCAGAACGACTACTTGGCTCCAAAATGCTCCAGAGCATTCTCAAGATCCCCAGAGATTCCTACAGAGCCTTCCTGGAGTTAAATCTTGTTAGTGAGCTATTCCGGCGAGCTCGGGAAACACAAACAGACCTCGTCAAACTGAGATTTAACTAGGAAAAGATATGAGTAGAGTTTGTATCTTATGGAGAACCACCTATCTTATACTCGCTTAGCTTAGCTTATTTCGGCAAGTGTTTCATTCCGCTAGCTTTTTCAGTTCGTATCACTTGCGATTGGATACAGCTCTGGTTCACCTGGTTTAATTCATCATATCGTACCAACACCGTCTATGCTTGTATATCTCCCTTTGTCTGATGTGCCGAGGTCGGAATATTTGTACGTAAGCTTTAAGCATGGCTGAGCGAGTGGCAACGCGGGTGAACCTACTGCCCGTATTATCATCACCTTGGTAAGAAAATGTAAGATTAAGAGGTGGTGTAACTCTGCGGGCTGCGTCCCACGACCAGTACTGGGTCCGGGAGCCCCGAATTTACGAGATCACTTGCTGCCTCGGCGAGTGGGTCGAGCAACGTGCTCAATGTCTTTTTCTTCCGACCCTTCTTCCCTTTCACCACAATATCGAGCGGCGATTGCCCGTCCGGCCATTAGTACCACTCATGGCCAGCATGGGCGTCTTCCCATCTGCCGGGTTGCACTCTGCAGCGAGGAGGCAGATTTTCCTATGTAGGCGCGCCCCGCATACGGGCGACTCTTGGAAGTGAGAGGTCCTAGCTTCAATAATTAGCTTGTCTCTTGTATGAAAACAACCATTACTACATTTGGTATATTATAAGGTACACTCGACGATAATGCTATTAATACAGGATCGATATCAAATGAAGGTGATGTGTTAATAAGTAAGGTAAGCCCCAAACTAGGGACGTTGAACTGCGACGGGAATATATGCGTCTGGTGGTGGGGGAATAAAGCCAAAGAAAGGATGTAAGCTGACTGGAATAAGGGTTACTGGTAAGTATAGGGAGGGAGGAAGTAAGGGTGCTGTGCTAGTCTCTGTAAGGGGAACTTGGGTTAAGGAAAACCGTAAGTCCACATGAGAGGCAGGAAAAAAGATAAAAGGTAAAGAGAGGAATGCACAAGTGAAGGTGTGCTCGCTGGCTGTAGGTTAGAGCGCTATGGGTGACCTTCAGTAGAACTATTTAAACCAGGGTTACTCGGAATTACATGGTGGTATAGAGGATGACTTACGCAATAACGGCGTGAGGTCAGTAGTTTCTCAGCCGCATTCTCCTCGGCCTTGCGTTTGCTAGTTCCCCAGCCTATAACGTACGGGTCCACCAAACTCTCTTCTGCGCCATACATAATCACTGTTGGGTAAAAGAATAACAAGACACTGTTAACGTTGAATGAGAGGGTGATTATGAGATAAACATACAACGAGGTTGAAGTACCGAACCAGGTACATTGGAGAGATGGTCAAATATGATAGAGCCGGTATCAACGGAAAGTCGGTCTTGGGAGATGCGCGATAGGGACAATCTCTTCGCATCCAAATCGGATTGGCCATGTGCTTGGTATCGGTCGCCATAGTTGATAATTTGGGGGACTAATAAAATCAAGGGTAAGGTTATATGCTATATCGGTAAAGTAAGAAACACACAAAAGGAATGGCTTGGTATTGCATTTGGTCAGTTTGGTGGTAGAAACCCTGAGTTGTGAACTGAATATGGCCAATATGAACTCGATCAGACCAGACGTTTAATTGATCTCTATAACCGGAAGTCCTAGACGGGGTATAAATGCGAGTATAAAACCGAGTCATTCAGATGAGAGCACGAAAACGGACAAGGAATGAATGGATCATTATATATGTGGCGCGCACTAGATTTTATGTGCCGAAATGGAGCATAGCACCCAGTATGCGAAGCTGAATATGGTTCTGGGACCCCTTTCAGAGAAGTACGCATGGCTTTCCAGAATAATTAGGGTGAATCGGCGGGAGGGAGCGCACATCAGTGCTGTATACGGGCAAAAACACCTACAACCCCATCGCGAATTGGAGCACTTTGATTGGGCGCGAGCTCCAGTATTTCATACGTCTAGAAAGAAGGCGGACAACGGTCAGGTAAGGTTACAAGGGCGGGATTGGCGGGGGAGGGGCGTTAGCTGGAGGGAATCAGATAAATTTGCCCACCCATAGCACAAGGCGACCTTTTTACCTTTCTGAGTGAGAAATTGAAATGAAGCCCACCGCTTTTACAACGTGGATCACAATGGCTAGTAAACGTACTCACCTTCGAGAGCTTTTGCAGTTCAGCTCTAAGCGAAATCTTCACGTCCACACGTCATTCCGTTCTGTGGAGTATGGCCATTGGTTGGTAAAATCCACGGCTAAGCCATTGGGCGTACCGGGGGGCTGTGTGACGCGTGTAGCGTCCGCAGAAAGTAAGGAGAAATGCTGCGTCAAAGTAGTGACACGGTCACCTGCCTGGATAAATCTCATTGAGGGGCGCGATGCAGGAGTCCAGGCACGTCACTGAGTGAGCTAGACAGTGTGCGAGAGTTCGAAAGCCGTACGACTGCGGCAGGAATTGCTGATAGAAATTCGCGCAACGCACGAATGGGATAGAATCCGATGACGAGTCTAACCGAGAGCGATGAGTATGTTCAGGCCGACGTCAAGTTTGAGTGTATTGCCGGAGAATAAAACAAATAGTTCTAGGGTGGACACTAAATACAGTTTGAGCCTTGGGACTAAACCAGGGTCAGAATCTCGAGGGAACGAGCATGAAGAAGGGGTAATATTGCGCGGTCGTGGTCATCGATCAGTTGATCATTTCAGCTTGCGTTTAAAGTTACCAGATGTAACATCATGATTCTATCCACAATAAATTGTTTTCGGGATGAAGCCACACACGAACCTTGGAGCCAAGCGAGTTCAATGCAACTAAATGACTTAAAAGAATGAATACAAACAGAGAGCGGGTCACAATCTGATCTGATCGGCTAACAGTCTGAGCGACGCATGTAACAACACAGGAGTATGAAGTAAACAGGAAAGGAAAGGGATGTTTTGAACAAACGCAGGCACAGTGAGGAAATCCAGATGGTCGAGACAAAGAGAAAAACACAGATGATAGTCAATAGTGATATACGAATAGGTACTCGATGATTGGTATGTACAAGGAAAGGAAAGGAAGGGCCGGAGGTGATGCTAGATGGTCCGTCGTGCGACATGGATGGGAGGGCAAGGCAAATGGCGCGTATAGAGGTGTGCAGGGTACGGCGGATCGGGGAGGTAAAGGGGATGGCGGGACGAACACACCGAGCACACCGCGCGACAAGTCTATACAATGAGATCGAATGGGAAAAAACCAAAGAGCCGGAAAAGAGGAAAGGAAATCTAGAAGGAGTAGGTTGAACTAATAGCTACTGGTTAGATAAACAAGGAATCGAGTGGCCATCAAATATGATGGGGACCATCTATGCCGACGATACTTTTTCGAATTCCTTTAGCAGGAGCTCTCTTGGCGGGACGGGAGGCTCGCCGTATACGGAAATATTGTTGGCCATCTCTTCAGCCCCGGCCCTATCAAGCCCAGCAGCATGGATCATACGCGCGAGCCATTCGTACGTTTTGGGTACATCGATGCTCAAGTCGTCGGCCATCTCGATGGTGGGAATCATGCCACGCTCAAATCCTTCAGGGGAAATGACAGATCGAGAACGAGCAGCAGAGAAAAGCTTCTCAGTAAGGACAACAACCTTATTTCCTCCATCCATGGAAGCATTGACAAGCTTGTCAACAAACAAGTGCCGATGCTCGGATGGAAGAGCTTCGAGGGCTAAAATTGCTTCATCAATGTTCTCGACACCAAGATATTCCTGTATAGCGTGTCAGTATCTTGTCAACTTCGATTCACATCAAAACGTACCTTGACATCCTCCTTCACTTTGTCTGGATTTCTTCCTCGGTCAAAGCCACTGGTGCTTCCTCTTTGTCTTCTTCCTTATCTTCCTCCTTGCCATCGCCCTTGTCGTTGTCGGCCTCAGTGGGCTTGGTCCTTGGCAACAAATTAAGCTTCTTCCTCTCTCCGGCGCCCGCAACAACAGGGGATCCACCGGGTCCAAGGTCAACGCTAGGCTTGCGGCTATTCGCTGTGCGCTCGGTAGGAGGGGGAGGTCCATCGACAGTTCCACCGCTCAGAGCAGAGAACATGTTCGCACCGGAGGCGCGGCCGATGCTCGAATCACGTTTGTTCGCATCTTTCTTGCTAAACACACTTGAAGGGCCGAATTGGATGCCAGTTGGCTTGGAAATTTTGCCAAATTGAGAGAGATCGCCTGCACGCGCGGGTGGTCGACTGGCCCCAGCTCCACCAGCGACGTTCCAACCATCGGGTTCGGTCGCATTAGCACCGCGGTGCTCACCTCGTCGGGATCCGCCACGAGAAACACCGTGTCGACCCGAGTCGTCGAGAGGAATCTTGGTGTGTCGGAGGGGGACGAGGGGCGGCGGAACGTGCTTGCCAGTGTCGCGCACGCAGTTCGATAACGTCCTGTATGGGAATGAATACCAGCATATATGAAAGCGCATACTGGCGACTTACCTGCAACATAAACTGCATACGAGAGTTGATACTGCTGCCCTTGGCCATCTCCTGCATACGCTCGAAGTAGATATCCATATGATTCCTCGCCTTGGGGTTATCCAGGCTCTGCCCAACGGTCGTCAAGAGTTTACACAAGCTCTCGATTTCCTCTTCTTCGGGGTTGACCACGTTCGAAAGCAACTTCTTGATACATTCATGCATAATACGTTCCGTCAACATTTGCAACTTGAACAGTTCACCGATGAATCGGACCAAACCGAGACCTTGACGCTTGGCCTTGGCGGCAGCATAATACTCGTCAGAATACAAGACCGCCTCGCCGTTTTCAGTGGACGCGGCTTCAGCAGCCTTGTCTTCCCCTGCTTTCGAGGCAGCGGCAGCAAGAGCGGCCTCCTTGGGCGTTCCATCCGCGCTCAAAGTCTTCTTGGCATCGGTTAAGCAAGTACTTGCGGAATAGCATCCCACCAGTGATTGGTTGACCCTCCGAGTTGCGAATTGTCTCGTCCTGAACATTGGGAGAAACGCTCCATCATCTTGCGGCACAGACGAGCATACATCTCGCTAAATGCAGCTTCGTCCTTGGCCTTTTCGAAAACGAGTTTGATGACTTGCATAAGGGTGCTCCCGTCCTTTTCTTGCTCAGATTTGTTAGCCCACTCGATAATCTGGTCGGAGATCGAATCGAATTATCCATCGTAAGCTTGTTGAGAAGTGCTTTGACTTTGCGATCCACAAGCTGGCGCTCTTCGAGTTGCTGGGGCGTGCGCAAGGTGCTCCCGGCGACCCAACGGTTCTCGCTCTGTTCGAGCGGAACAACAGGCTCAAGGTTTGCGGTTGATTCGCAGGAGTTTGGAATCCACTGGCGCGAGGATTGTCGCCACGGTGCTGACCACGTTGACTACGAGTGCGCTTGGCCTCACGAGGACCTGCGCCACCAACGCCCCTTGACTCGCGCTCCTGGACATGGGTGTGAGGCGACCAGCTGCACCACTGCCAAAGGCCATGCCAGACCTGGCCGCATTGGAGGCATCGAACCGAGCTTGAGAGGAAGATGGAGACTGGAAATTGCCCATGGCGAATCCGCCCTTGGCAAGACCGGGGCCGAGTCCAAGTCCGACAGAGCCCTGGCGCTGGAGGGGGGGAGCGTTGCCCATGCCCATTGAGCCGACGCGACGACCCCTGCACGCGCGCCACCGGGATACCCTGCACCCTGTTCGCCGGGTTCGAGGCCGATAGCATCGAGGGGAGGGAGCGAATCGGGTTTTCTCTTTGCACACGTTCAAATTGCAACAAGAATTCGCGATCATATCTATGAAATCGATGAGCTTTGATCGATCTGAGATCAAAGTGTGTACACACCTAAACTTGCCAGGAGTGGCCGCAATATTAAGATCCGGATTGGGTGTCTTGATGGTCTCGGGGTATGGGACTACATTCAAGTCCTCAATGATCCGGGCGCTAGCCAGTGCAGAGGGGGGCGCAGCACTACGATTGCCCTGTGCAGAGGTAAGATCCAAGGGACCAGGAACAGGACGCTTGGGCCGCTCGTTGGCCTGGGAGGTCGTAATGGAAAGAGGGGATGGGCGTCCTGGAGCCGTAGTAGAATTGGATAGAGGTGATGGACGGTCGGGAATGGTAGAAGGTAACAGGCCATTGGGAGGTTTTGGGGAAGAGATGGGAGATGCGGGAACAGTATCGCGCGCCTCTTCGGTAGCAGCCTCCTTAGCCTCGGCCTCTTCTTTAGCAGCATCAACCTCTGCTTTAGCCTTGGCCTCGGCCTCTGCTTTAGCCTTCTCTTCTTTGGCTTTAGCCTCGGCCTTCCTTAGCCTTGCGTTCCTCTTCTTCCTTGAGCTTGCGCTCCATTTCTTCTTTCGCCTTTCGTTCTTCCTCCTCTTTGGCCTTTCGTTCAGCTTCCTCCTTCGCCTTGCGCTCCGCTCTTTGCGTTCCTCCTCCTCCCGGGCCTTTCGCGCTTCCTCTTCCTTGACCTTGCGTTCTGCCTCTTCCTTAGCTCGTAGCTCTTCAGCGATCCGCTTTTCTTCCTCCTCTTTTGCTTTGCGCTCTTCGGCCTTGCGCTCGGCTTCCTCTTGACCTTGCGCTCGGCCTCTGCCTTTCGGTCGGCCTCCTCCTTGGCTTTACGTTCGGCCTCTTCCTTCTCCTTGCGCTCAGCTTCCTCCTTGGCTCGTTTCTCCTCCTCAATTCTCTCCCTTTCCTTGCGCTCCTTCTCCTCCTTCTCTTTGGCCAATCTCTCCTTTTCTTCCTTCTCTCTGGCTAAGCGTTCGTTCTTCTGCTGCTCGGTCTCCATGCGTACCACGACGTTCGGGCGCTTGGGTTGTATCGGAGTAGAGACCTTGGGAGATAATGGGACGCCTTCAAACGTTAATGCATCACCGCCGGGAGTGCTAATTCGGACGGGATTCGTAGGACGACGCAAACCGCCCGGAACAAACGTAGGAGCATTAACACTAAGCGAAGGAGATGGCGCACTCGGAAGAGCTTGGAGGGCGCTAGTTGTGATAGGAGGCAGAGTATGGGGGGTCGCATTATTCGTCGCAGGAGGAGTAGATGGTGGGCGAGGTTGAGCGGGCTGTGTTCGTGGAGAAGGCTGCATAGGGGGCTGGTGTATCGGAGGCATGTGATGTTGGTGTTGATGTGGTGGGTGACCGCCCCAGTACATGTACGGATTATAGTCATGAGGCGGCGGGTACTGAAGCCAAAATTAGTACAATTATAAGCAAGCCTACAGCTCTACTCACGTAATATCCAGTAGGCCCCCATTGGGGAGCCGGTGGCATCGGATGACCAGGATGGGGAGAATGATGTTGGTGAGGGTGGGCCATCGGATGCTGGTGATGCTGCTGGATTGGCATATTGTTCATACGCGGGCTCGCTGGAGGCCTCTGACCACCGCTCGTATTCGGACCGGGCAAAGGCGGCCGGCCGATTTGGGGGCTGCGTGGGAACGGGGCAGGATTGTTGCGATCACTAAAGCCGGAGCTGGCCCGCGAGGAGCCGAGGGAACTGCCGTTGGCGGCTGGTTGGCTGGCGCACTCGTGCTGGGTATGCTAGAGGGCGCCGCAGGGGTGGCAGTGACTGAGGGCGGACCCCCGCCCTGAAAGAGTGCATGTACATTAAGCTTTTTCTGCTTGCTAGGCGTAGGGGTCGTGCCGGGAGGTGTGGGCGCTGCGGCTGGAGCCGTCGACGCTCCGGTCGAGGCAGTCGTCGTCGCCGGGGCCGTGCTCGTCGGCATCGGTTGAGTAGGAGTAGGTGCAACTACTTTGATCCCATTGGTTGATGGCTGGGTGGCGGTAGGCGTGGCTGGGGATACGGGAGCAGGTGCGGGTTTTGATGTGGCAGCAGGGGCCGTGGCAGGGGTAGGTGCGGTGGGGGGCGGGGTGGCTACCTCTGCCTTTTTCTCGGGCGCTTGATTCGCCTCTATTGAGCCGAAGTTTATCGAGCTCGCTGAAATAAATCAAAGTTAATAAAAGTGAAAAATGGCAATTAATAAGGGGCTGACCTTGTCGATGCCCTGTGCCGTCGCAACTCCCCTCGAAGCCTGCTTTACCGTAGCATTCGCACCTGCCCAAGGGTGCTCTGGCGGCGCGATTGGGTGGTAGGGGTACTAGGTGCATTGGCAGGGGATTGAGCGCGTGACGTTGCTGAGCTCTGCGGAGGGCCTTAGACCACGCCGAGGTGGCAAGCGGAACAGACGGATTCGATGCCTTGTTTGGTGGGTTTTAACAGCAGAACTGCTCATTCTATTATTAAAGGTTATCAATTAAAATTCATCCAGTGGCTATTTATCCCTCACGAGTGCTATTCTTCGAGTCGTAGATTCTTCGCCTTCGTGGCGCAGCACAATCAGAAAAAAGCGAATAGAATTATAAGTCGTAAAAAACACCCGACCGGCAGGCTTTGCTCTGTCGAACAACAGAGATTGGCAAAGCACAAGGGGGGAGCACTGGACTCTGGACGCCGTAGTCGGTGACTGGCGGAGATGGGGATTGGGTCACGTGCCCTCCGCAAATTTCTACTAGACCACAGCCACCCAGACAGGATATGTATAGTACCCTCTTCAATCATCCCCTTGAGCTGCACTTCTGTACGTATTCTCCCAGGCCTGGGAGTGTAATCCCACTCTTATTTGTCGTAATTTACACATGTATTGCACTGTGCAGCATGTCGCCCTTGGACCATCGACGATCATCTCGAGAAACACATGTTTATCATCATTTCAAAAACGTGCTCAGGGGGATAAATCGAGCAGTGGTGTAACCACAAGTTGGTAGCCAGTAACTATGGATTACAGACAAAGCTTTTCAGCCCAGTGACAACACGGCATTTTTCTAAAGGGGAGCACAGATCAGTGGCTACAAGTTCTCGGGCTCGGACCTCCACTGGCAAGATATTCAGGGAGCATCAAGTCATTTTCCCTGATGTCATTTACCGTGGTACCATGACTTGCATGGATATCGATAGCAACACCCTAACATGAGTATACTCCCGTGGCGTAATATTTGCCTCGTGAGTATTTGGTTGGGTCCAGCCATCAAACGCCAAAGCTAGGAATGCAACTTTGAATTATTCGCCAATCATACGTCTATCGTGATTTACATCTATCTACCTAGCTTGCAGTTTAATGCTAGCATGATGCCTCAGGGAAATATAACGAAAACATCCGCCTCGCGTGGTACAATTGACAACATCAGATGACGTTCACCCAAGGGAATTCATGCTGATCTCCCTAAAGGCTGTACCTGAAGCAAAGTAACTCACCCATTACGTCCACGTACGAACACGGCCAATCATTTCGTATAGCGCTATAGACCAACGACGGTCGTCTCATAAGTCTAGTACCAAGTCTGCATGCGTCCTTTGGGTGTATGCGACTAACCACTCTGCGAGTCCAAAAAGCAAATTCCAGGTGGCTATGTTAGTAATGTTAGCATTCAAAGTTATAAATGCCACTCGTTTAAGTATTCTACTTTTAACCAATAGAATGACGACATAACCTCTGAATCATAAATCACATGAACTATGAGGTCTGGTGCTACTGCAAGTCTAGCTCTAGCATTTGAGTCACGTATGAACGAATTTGGAACGGAGCAGTTCTAACATCAACCCTGCGCAGCAGTGTGATAGGGGGGTGGGGGAAGAGAAGGGTTTGATAGCTAGGTATCCGGCGGCCAATAATCTGTTGGCGAGAGGATTGCACCCCGGTGAATTCCGGCAAGTTTTAGTTTCAGAGTCTATCTAAACTCAGTGAGCTGGTAAATGTGGCTGATTGGAGGTCAGTGTATTAAGCGCTGGCTGACCAAGCAACCCCTACAACTTTTCCACACTTGCCATCCTCGGGTTGCCCATGATAATCTAGTACTCTACATTCATTAATCTTGTTATCACTAGGGGCACAGCATGAATAACTGGGGCGTGCCAATCTACCAGCCGGGCAAAGAGCCCCTGCCGCCAGGCCTAACAGAAGATCGTCCAGTTTTGATGCAGCAAAAAAGGTGGAAAATTGGATGCGAACGGGATCGGAAAGCTGTGCATTTAAACCGTGTTGTCCGGAGGAGCAGGTGATTTTTGCTTTTCATATCATCACAGACACCACTCACTCCTAGGCGAACTTAGGTTTTGCTTTGGGTGCTTTCTTTTCACTTATGAGTTCATCATTCGCCATCGAAGACCCAATGAATAGACTAAATACGGACGCCAACATGTCTACACGCCAAAAAACATCCGAGTTTTTCAAAAGCACTGGGCGAGGAATGTGGCGATCGGGAAGCGGATTCGCCAAAGTGGGAGCATTGTATTCGGGTGTGGAATGTTGTATCGAAGGGGTAAGCACCATTCTCAAATACATGGAGCTGACTTGACCGTGGGACCAGTTCCGTGCGAAAAACGATTTGACAAATGCGGTCTCTGCCGGTTTCATTTCCGGGGCTGTATTGGCGAGGAATTCGGGGCCTCGGGCAGCTTTTGGTGGCGGAATGGCATTCGCCGCTTTCTCGGCTGCGATCGACATGTTTATGCGAAGAGAGACCGCAGAGTAAGGACCCTCTTTTAGTGTTTCACCAACCCCCGTTGTATCTCGACATTTGCTACATTGGCTGGACTATGCCCAGCCTAGGCACCAAAGATGGAGTTGACCTTAATATGGTGCCTTTAGACGCTCTGCCCATTTATTTCACTACATTGCGTCAATATTGACTGACTATTTGTATAGCGAGGACTAATACATGCGCACGGCTTTCTACAACTTCCTGTTCTGTGGCTCCACTAGACCACCTAACTTATTCGCTCTACCCTACACCGCTCAGTCTGTCTTTGTACAACATGCAATCAATATTACTTGGAGTTCCTTGAATCTGAACAACGCGTTTTGTCCATGGGCATTGATATACTCCTTGGAACCAAGTTGCGGGACCAAGACTTTCTATTGGAAAGTCGGTGGTTGTAGATTACGCGCTAAATAACCTAGGTAAGCTGTGTATATGCTTGCTGATATATATTCGCCTTCCTTTGGCAAGTATTAATTGTTGGCGTTGCTCGATGGCGCTTATCAATGCCGCCGAGTACGTGTTCCTATAGATTGATCAAACGAATTTCCCTGTTTCTCCACCAAGTTTCAAGCTCCTAATTGGTACGTTTCCCGATTTAGCACACCTGGAGTACCTATCGAAGCAAACAACGCAATATGGCAGTTAGAGTGGCCAATTCCATTCAGCCCGTGATATCTTACAATAAGCGAAAGTAGCATGCTATTTCCTCGACCTTTGAAAACTTCTTTGCTACTCCCTGCGCGATTTGAAGGGGTTCTTGTACTAGTTTTTGTTATAGGTTGAGATGACCTCAAACGTACCGTGGCACTGTCAGAGTACTGTGCTTCGTGTCAGCTAAATCGCCTCCCAAGGGTAGCTGCGCTCTTTGATGCTGGGTAATACTGAGGTATATATATCCAGACATAGTATGCTACAGAGCACTCGACTCTCAAGCATCTCACCTCCCATTCATCCCCAACTTCCGACCTAATCCTTAGCGACATGCCAACCAATTATGCAGTCCACCGTGGAGCAAAAATGCCCGTAGTTTCATCGACGCCAGCAGCACCTTTTATGCACGTCCACCCGAGAGATGCTCTTTGCCCAGTCGTCAATGTACTCGTACTCTTATCCTTTATCCTCGGGCGGCTGTTATATACGACGTCCAACTGTTTTGTGCGTTTTTGCTCGTGGACAGGCATCTGTTGGTACGTGGTCTCAAGTCATTCGTCGGATCGACTGACATACAAACATACGCATAGATGCTCGTGACCTTTTTGTACGTCGCTCTTGCCAAGTTATGAGATGCCGAAATAATGAAACCGTCTTTCTTTATCTAGTCACGGTGATGTATGGGAACCCCAATTTGGCTTGGTTCATCACCATCCTACCTCTGATGATTGCCTTTCTTGTTTTCTTACGGCATCGAGAGGGTCTTCGGGCATATATCAGATATAGGTAATGCAAAGGTACCCCAGAAATGGTTCATGTAGGATTGTCGTATCGTTCGACACGAATTAATGGTCCGTTGCGACAGATTGCCTGGGCTGAGCTTTCTGCAATTTCGAATGCAATGGTGCCAATGCGCCCGCCCCTGTGTAACTCTATTTTCGTGATAAATGTTTCTGTGCTGTATAAGTACTTGTGAATCGTGCACTATGGTGGCTGTGATAATAGATCAGATAAATGTGTATTATATGGAAGGATGCCAGGACCAATCTCCAAGCGCGGTCCCAATTTATTGGAGCACAGCATAGTGTCAGGTTGAACACCTCACGAGCATAATATATGTACACTCGCCAAGCACTCCGGTTACCCAAAGCGCTCCTTGGCCATGTTACGGAACATAGCCATAGTCTCAGCCTCGCGTGCTTTCATTGCTTCTAGTCTATCATTTGACGATCCATTCCCGTTTCCAGAAGTCGCTTTTTTCTCTGCCCACCGAGCTCTTGCGGCGTCTCGCCTTGCAATACTAAGCGGCCGTCAATTAAACTACCGATATGGCCGTTATGAATATGGACACTTACGCAGCTTGGAAGCTATCACTATTCCCGGCCCCCATCAGCACATCCTCGCCTACTTCCAATCCGCCCTCTTCTTTTCTATCCCGCATAGCTTTGTCATCCTCCCGCCGGGCCCGTTTTTTCTCCATCATGCCTTCTCGGCCAACCGCCTTTGGTCCAATGCCACCATCTTCATCTTCGAGTCTCTCTCGAGCCCGCTTGTTGGCTGTACGGCGCTCTCCCCTGGCTGATTCGACAGCTTCTTCTCGCTGAAGCGTGAGGTCCGAGGCCGAAGGCAGTGAAGGGCCAATCGCTTTTCCGGGAGGAAGGGATGGTCCTTGAGTGCGCTTGGACGCTGTGCTGGACGTAGGCGGGGCATCAAGGTCGTAGGTCGCCTGGCTAACTAACAGCGCCACGCATTCAGATGTCAATACGCGAGTGTGTAACGAGAAGCGACTGTTGGCTTACCTGCTTCTCGCGCAGCTCTGAGCTCGGCAGCGCTAACCTTTACCATTGTCGGCGAATGACCACCTGTATGAAGTCTGCGATGATGCAGGTCGTGCACTTTCGGTAGCTTCATCGGCGTTGTAGTTCTTTGGGAAGTTTTCCCTTGTTCCAGGCCTTGGTTCAAGTTAAGTGTTTCGGTTGCCACGAAAACCGATAAGCAATATTTACCTTGACAAAACTTGCGAAAGTAACTACTCGAACCCGGGCCGTAGGAAAATTAAGTTAATGCCCTTACAAACGTCAGTCAAGCTCTATGTACAAAATATCTCAAGTGAAAACTCACTGCCTGGCCGCTCGCCTGAGAGTTCGTCGAAGTATTTGCCACGCTCCTCTCGCAGCCATGCCCTAAATTCGGAATTCTTCTTGAAATAATCCGACTCGGATATTTCGGATACACCCAGAGACTTTAAGGATAACTTGGGTGTGGGGGAGCGCGAGCGCGAACGTGATCTGTCCCGAGGCATGGTTGTCGGGATGACGATGTTCCTTGAGTTGGCATTTGCAACGCTGTTGAGTAAGCTCGGCGCTTAATGGCTCTGGACATTGGTTAGAAAAATAAGCAATAACAGCTCGACTCGGTCTCTTATATTCACTTTGTGAGGCTAGGAACGCTCAGGTTTCCGGGGACAACCTGTTTTGGTCCAAATAATTCTGGGACGCTCGGCCAGGCTCTGGAGTACTGCACGAGTGCGCTCGATGCATAGAGCCCGATCTTCGAAGCGCCTATTGTCCTTTACGAGTCTACGAGTGGTCCGGAGGCTTTCGGACCCGTCGAATAACTAGGTATAATTACGGTGTCTTCGTTGTTGTGGTTGTGGTTAGGTCGCTTCAAGGCTTGAAGTTCAAGCTCAAACTGCTAGTGTTTGATTTCGATTGCTGCGCTAACTTGGTACCATGTCTCGATCAATTGGAAGACCAAATCTAGGATGCTTTCCCCCAAGTTGACCAGACTTGAATAACCAAATTTAGCTTCATATATGTATATGTATATTACGGGGTTCTCGTTCTCTTGCGCATTTCCCCGAGCTCAATTTGTGCTACTGGACATGGTCATAATCCAGTGAGAATTTACCATTATGCACAAGACACTTGCGTAGGGCTAACTTAGCCGCAATTTGCTTTGATCTAGATCTGGGTAGGAGAATAACGCCCTGAGTAACTCCTACTTGCCCTCTTACTCAAGTTAATTTTGGTTTCTAGGAGAGAGGTCGTGGCCTACTGCATGTGAGGGCAGAGCTTCAAGAATCCATGAATGATCAACGATCCTTGACCCAGGATTATTCAAGTTTTCCAGTGTTGCCACTTGATTACATGTTCCTGGAGCGAGAACTGACTGATGCTTAAATAGGTAAGGATCTTCTCAGTTTGCTATCACTAAGTACACCTACCATTGCAATAATAAACAGGACGTCCCCCGGCTCCCTCAAAAGAGATATATGGATACTTTACGCATTTACACTCGTCAACGCTAATTAGACTATTCAAGCCTCTTTTAAATTGGATATAGCAAGCAGGAACGAGCAGCCATATCGGCGATAGTCAACCATTTGTCAGGGACCAACCCAACATTTTTAGGGCCAGGTAAGGCGGGCAGCTATATTCACCTGAAGGAGGTGTGCTATTTCTCTACGGGGACCTGAAAAACTCCGGAGTGCTCAGGTTTTGGGGACCTGCTCTTTGGATCCCACCGGATCCGGAGCGTCCCGCGAGCACTTCGGAGCGTCATTTTATGCTCCGAAATACTCGCTTACCTTGTGAGCGAGTGAGCGCTCCGGGAGTTTTCAGGTCCTCGTAGAGTTATGATGGGCGAGCAATCTGTCATGATACGACTTTTTTATTCATATTTAACGAGCTACAAGCGAACAAGGCAAACCGCTCAGCTCATCCCATGATACGACGAAAACCATGACTGAGAGCCCGAGACCTATAATGTCAAGGGAATAGATATCCAAGGCTTTGCGTCGCAATGCCGGCTTGTTGGTAATCTAATAATTAACTCTATTGTCTCTGAATATGGGTGCCCGTCTACTCGAAAGATTTAGAAAAACAAAAATGACAGCTCGACTCGGTCTTATATTCACTCTGCGGGCCAAGGAATTTCCAGGCTTCCGCGGCCAGCCCATTTTGGTTCAAATTATTCTGGGGCACTCAGCCAGGTTCTGTGAGGCACTGCACGAGTGCACCGGATGCATAGAACCCGATCTTCGAAGCGCCCGTTATCTTCCACGAGTCTACGAGCGGTCCGGAGGCTTTCGGACCCGTCGAATAACTAGGGTATAATTACAGTGTCTTCGTTTGTTGTAGTTGTGGTTAGGTCGCTTCAAGGCTTGAAGTTCAAGCTCAAACTGCTAGTGTTTGATTTCGATTACTGCGCTAACTTGGTACCATGTCTCGATCAATTGGAAGACCAAATGTAGGATGCTTTCCCCCCAAGTTGACCAGACTTGAATCACCAAATTTAGCTTCATATATTATATGTATATTACGGGGTTCTCGTTCTCTTGCGCATTTCCCCGAGCTCAATTTGTGCTACTGGACATGGTCATAATCCAGTGAGAATTTACCATCATGCACAAGACACTTGCGTAGGGCTAACTTAGCCGCAATTGGCTTTGATCTAGATCTGGGTAGGAGAATAACGCCGTGAGTAACTCCTGTTTGCCCTCTTACTCAAGTTAATTTTGGTTTCTAGGAGAGAGGTCGTGGCCTACTGCATGTGAGGGCAGAGCTCCAAGAATCCATAATATGATCAACGATCCTTGACCCAGGATTATTCAAGTTTTCAGTGTTGCCACTTGATTACATTGTTCCTGGAGCGAGAACTGACTGATGCTTAAATAGGTAAGAATCTTCTCAGTTTGCTATCACTAAGTACACCTACCAATTGCAGCGTTCGTAATAAAACAGGACGTCCCCGGCTCCCTCAAAAGAGATGTATGGATACTTTACGCATTTACACTCGTCAACGCTAATTAGACTATTCAAGCCTCTTTTAAATTGGATATAGCAAGCAGGAACGAGCAGCCATATCGGCGATAGTCAATCATTTGTTAGGGACCAACCCAACATTTTTAGGTGAATTCGGACATTGCCCTACATGGGGAACTAGCCTACTTCAGCACGACAAGAGTACAAGAACTAATGTAAGTATTCTCATGCGTTCTTAACCTCCCAATCGGGCTCGTCAACCGCGTCCTGCATGGTAAATGATACCAACTTGGGCCTCCAGCCACGTGAGTGATACCTTCTATTACTATGTTTGTGTATTACTCCGAGTACCAGTCGCATAACTGACCTTCGTTATGGCAGGTTCGGTAGAACTAAGGATCAATTACTCAACTGCAGCTGGAATTCACCCAACTTCGATCTATTTGCCGACCATCACCTGTCCCGGTTTATGGGCTAAATTAGGCTATAGCGACCTTTTGTTAACTTCGAAATAGCTTCCTATCACCCGTTCCTTCATTCGCTTCGAGTATTCTACATTTCTTCCATAAGCATATGGTTGGAACCAGCTCTTGTGGATACTCGTGGGGCCTATGGATCCTTCTGGGACAATAACTTCGCCATGGGGAATACACAGCCAAAAGGTTCTAGAGCTACTGTAGGTTTACTAGTGGGACGAAGCAGTATATAAGATGGCGTTCTTTTCAACTGAACAATTTTATTGTTGGACCGACACTCACCATGAAATTTTCGTTTTCGACTGTCGCCTTATCTGCGTTGTCACTTGTGAGCGGCGTGCTCGCGTATCCTTGGCCTGGTAAACATACAAAATATTACACGGTCGCTACTATTACTGAGACTAACCTATAGGTGGGTTACTGGGAGCTTGGACGTCCATGACCCTACTATGTGCCGGGACTCGGCTGGTAAATGGTTCCTATTCTGTAAGTAGCTCGTTTTTGCTTGTGTGCATTTTGGGTTACTTAATGCCGCCACTACTTAGCTACTGGGTGAGCCTTTTGGTCTACTATACGCTTAAAGGCATTTCTGAATAGATAAATTGTGTAGAGTTGGTATCCCCATTCGCACATCGACCGACAGGTGAGTCGAGATCTCCGAATTTGTCGCTTCGCTCACTCATATCATCGATAGGATTAACTGGACCCTGGTCGGTACTGTATGGTCGCCTGGCCAGGCAACTTGGATTACCCATACACAGGCGGAACTGATAAGGATATCTGGTAAGAGGCCAGTTTAACTCGTCAGTTTCTTCGCTAAGTACCCGCCAAAGGGCACCCGATTGTACATACAAGAACGGGCAATTCTACGTGGGTTATTTCACATTCGACGATCGTAGATAGGACTGAGATGAGAGCGTTTCGATAAGTTGTACTATGCAACCTCTACCTTTGGCAGTCGTAACTCTGCCATCTTCTTCGCCAAGTCCTCTACTGGCCTTCCCGGTTCGTGGTCGCATCAAGGGCAGGTCCTTGCCACTAGCACTTCTAATGACTATAATGTGAGAAACCAAACCTATATTCATATGTAGCTAATAAACACACTGTTCAGGCGATCGACCCCAACCTGATTATTGGTGAGTCCCAGTCCCTGAGCATGCCACAAAGCCGTTCTCAAAGGTCACTTAGACGGTAACAACTGGTGGTTGACGTTCGGATCCTACTGGAGTGGTATCAAGCTGTAAGTAGTCTGTCAGTACATATGCCCCTCTGTTGGCTGATTTTCAGCCGAATTCAGTGTTCAGTTGAGCCCGAGCACTGGGAAGCCTTCTAGCTCTACCGTTTATTCAATTGCCAAGCGTACAGGTACGTCGCAGGCAATTAAAATTATGGGCGGTTGACTGAATTTATATGGTGCAGCGGGAGGAGGGGCAGTCGAAGCTCCCATCTTGGTAAGAACGGCAACTATTACTACTTGTTCACTAGCTGGGACAAATGCTGCTCTGGGGGACATCATCAACCTACAATGTTCGCGTTGGGCGCTCTACTAGGTTGGGCAAACGCCAAACTTGATTATGTTTTTGTCTTTATTCTGACCTCACCCTACAGTGTTACCGGGCCTTATGTTGATCAGGCTGGCGTCGCGCTTACTTCCGGTGGAGGTTAGCACGAATTTTAACCGCTCATTGGATTCCAGGCACCTAAGATGAATAACTTTCACTATACAGGAACATTGATTCTCTCTACGCACGATTCTATCATTGGCCCTGGTGGACAACACGTTTACAAGGACTCAGATGCTTGGGTCATAGACTACCGTATGTTCCATATTAAATTATTACCTTGTCATCAGAACTAAATGTTATATGTATTTGGTCAGATTACTACACCAGCACTGGGTCATTGCTGGGCATCAATTTGCTCGACTTCTCGAGTGGATGGCCTGTTCTCTATTGATGAGATATTAGATAATATCTGGGAGTAACATGATATGTATGGCCCAAAGTGGCTATCATGCTTCTGAGTATTACATCCAAGTGTATTCAATTATTAAGTCCAATATCCACCCATTATCAAAGGAGCGATAGGTTATTAAGCTATTGATTTAATTTACTACATCCAAAATATACTTCAAACACGAAAATGGCCTTGATGTATCCAAGAGAAACATGAGGTGGTGGGACATAGCCTGCAGAGCCTAAGAGACCGGCGCTTACAGAGGTCACGTGGCCATCGCTCCAATTACGTGACCACCGCCTCATTACCATTACCAACATAAATCACGCCCTGTTGACAAACGGGTCAAGCAACGCGCGCCTTGTCTTTCCTCCCACATTTCCTCCCTATTCTCTGTTATCGCGATCTTGAGCGTGGATTTCCCCGGCCTGTGAGTCGTGCTTGTGTCTTGGGTCCCCGCCTTGTGTTCCTCCACCGGCCGGTTGACACTCGGCATCGTGGTGACAGGTTTCCCTGTATAGCCGTACACGCATACATACATGGATCTTGGGAGTGGAAGGCCCTACACTCAGTAGACCAATCGATTGAGAAGAAATCGTTGTAAGATTTTGTACTGTTTGTTTACACTATTAGATCCTATTCATAAGATTCGCAAATACGGATTTCCAATAAATCCTCCTGTAACGCAAAGCCAACGGACGCTTTCCGCGCCACTTTTCAGTAAAATAAGTAAAACACAAATTTTATTGGAAACTGTATAACAGGGAATATTAGTGGAAGATTGATGGTTAACAAATTCTCTACGTACTACATCTTATAGCGCTGCCCATTATGAGCTTGCTTGAAGTTATCCTGGAAGCGTTGAACAGCAGCACCGGTTTCGCCACTTGCTTCAGTTCCGGTATCGTTAATTGAGGCGTAACCGAAAGATGGATCATAATGATTTTTGGCTCGCGCGCACACAATATCGGCATCTATGTGTCTCATGTGAATAACCGGATGGACACGAAAACGGCCAGTGCTTACAATAAACAGGGGCAGGGATTGAAACGGAACGGGTTGCCCGCGCGTACACATGACACAGAGCATATGATACGGCTTGTATGCCATCAACAGTAAAGTGGTTCTCATGAAGGACGCTATCCAGAAAATTGAATTAATATTAAATATGTTTGGAGTATGTGTGACACACCTGTAATGCGACGAACGTGATGTTCCAAGGAGCCCACCGTGGCTTTGGAGATAAAAATCGAACTCTGTTGGCTATCATCAGGAGTTAATATTTCGAAGCTGAAACTTGAAGTATTGCACTAACATGGCCAACACTAAGGTTTAAATTGTATGCGCAGTCAGAGGATATATGAAGACTTAAGTATACATAGTTACGTACACATCGTCCACAACGGTCCCAGCCGGGCAGTTTCCACTCTTGTCCTCGCTCCCGTGCGTCGGAAAAAAGAGCTGATGATGTCGCTTGCCTAAATTAAGGCGTGAGGTAGACTTCTCACCATTTGAACCTTGATTAACTTACCAACAACCACTACCGTAATGGTAGGATCAATTATGGCGCTTGCATGCGTCTAGAATGTTTCTAGTTCAGCTACAAACCTACCGTGAGATGGCAATTAAATACTACCTCGTATAGCGGAAAGCTCAGTGGCAAGAACTTCTGAAAACTGGCCCTCTGGACAGGAGCTTAGAGATATAGTATTTGACTATTGGAGATGGCTCACCTGATACTCCGTCGCGATAATAAATCACCCGTCTGGGAAATGCTATTTCTTCTTTTCTTGCGTTGACTTCCAGTAGGCATGGCGTCCAAGCACTTCGTAGACCATGTTCTCCAGGTTGTGGATAATTTCAAGGCTTAGTAAATGGTCAGTTTGAGAAGGGTGTCCCACAAACGCACTGCATACCCGGATTGTTGAACCTGACTAACAGCCGTATAATGACTAGGGTTAATTTGTCAGATAGCTCTGCAGTATGACTGGGCTAGATAATCTTACGCCACGGTAGAATCAATGCTCCCAACCAAGGCTGCAAATGAAGGGCGCTCTTTAGCCCCGGGTCCAGGAGCAGGGTGCATCACGTCTGCGCCTGAAGAAAATACCATTAGGTAGGAGCATAAAATATTATACAAGACTTACCCAATATGATTGGTGGGTTGGCAGCGTCTACAAGGAATCTTAGGTTGGGGGCATTTGGGTCAAGAACATTGTTTACTCCGCCAAGTTTTGCGTTGATCCTATAGCGGATAGTCAATTGGCTATCCAAAAAGATGATAAAGTCAGCAACTCACTTCAGACATACATTTGCCCAATATTGAGGCTTAGCACCCCTGCATTTATTTGACCTGAGGCATTGGGTTGCCACGCCTTGCTATAGTAGGGCGGTAAACATTGCGGAATGAAGAGGTCATGCCTATATCTTACAGTAACATCTCCAAAGCTTTTGAAGAGTATCTTTTAGAATAACTGAACCAAATTGAGAAGCAAATCTAACATACTGTTTAACTGCCTGATACAGTTCTGCAGAGCTTTCTGGAAGTACAATCACAATAAGACTTGGTGGAGCTTTTGTTTTTTGATACACTTGTTGCCCTGCCAAGCGGAGTTGCTTCATAAACTCTAGTCAATATACAATTCGCATAGGGGAGTATTTTACTTTACCTGTCCCACGTCCAGATACTGGGCTGTAAATGTACCAATCAATGAGAAGGACTGCAACACAAATATCAAATTTGCTTACCAGAGGGGAATACAATAGGCGGATCGTTTGAGATTTGCTGAATACCTACAGCAACAATGTCAAGCCATGAACTAACAGATAACCACTAGCTTACCCAATAGGTCTGCTTGCTCCTTTAAGCCCTTCACAATGTCCTGAGCATCGCCTTGGCGGATACTACGTGTATCGTATATGACTAATGCCCACCCCGTACACTGGGCGCCCTTGAAAAACTTTTGGTCGCGAACATTCCAGGACCCGTCTTTTGGGTGCTGAGAGCAGATTAATCCATTCGCAAACACTTCAAATAAACCTCAAATAAACCTACAATCTGCCTAGACTTGCTATTGGGACCATAATTAAGGGCCGGAGGTGGAATTACACGAGCCAGAGCCTTCTCTGGATGCTGGCTCACAGCCATACCAAATTGGCGCATGTATTCTATGTATCGGGTTTAATTAACTCATGATCAAAATGCGTGAATAATTCAACGTACCAGATTGCCCATATTGTAATACCTCCAGAGAAATTTCAGATAAGAACAAAGGCCGAATTTTAATGGAGCTCACCGAGTGACCAGCAACAATCGAGTTTAGGCGCTCTTTAGGTTTCTAACAGGACTTTCAAATAAATTCTTTGAAGAAAACTATGCATCAGCTACAAACCTTTGTTGAAAACGCTAGCATTGAGCTTATGAGTTCTGGAGGTATTTGCCTCTTCATAAGCTGTCCAGGGATAATTGAACATAACTCAATAGGGTATGCCGCCCCGGACCCGGTCTAAATTGTTGGAGGTTAGGTTATAAATAAAGCAAACGCAACAACGGGAGTACAGGTCACTTACTTCAACGCAGGTATATCTAGGAAATGAAAGATTGATACCAAGCGTTTGGAAGTAGTGAGCAACCGTTATTTCATTTCCCTCAGAGTTTGTGAACAGGAGCGTGTCAGCGCCTTGAGAAGTAATCCTTCTTATCACCTTGGGCCTGTTGCTGACTTGGCCACTCCGTTCTCTATGAGTCGTAACGAAACGGACGCCTACCAACAATCGTTCGAGTTTGAGTCGATCGCGGTCTTAAAGGGCATTTTTAGATAACATCAACTACTAATTTTTGTTGCTTACCGGAAAGCCCCTGACCAGGCACCAGTGAATTAGGACTATTGTTGACTAAGATTTGCTGGCACACCCCAATCATCGGTCCAGGAGAATGCCTATGATACGAGTCAGAAACGCCTTCTATTAGCACGATTCACGTACATTGCTCCTGAAAAATAATCAATGAGTAAATGGTCCATAATCAAAGTCATTACGCACCCGTCGAAATATCGATGTTGATAAGCATCGAAGCCATTCCAGGCCGGACGGACTGGAAGTATCCACGCCATAGCTCCTATAAGAACATCTGAGTAAAAAGGCTTGACCATGACATAGTAACTCACTATTCCACCGCCAATGGGACGGACTTCCTTGTTAGTGAAGAACGAACGAGCGTTGAATGGATAGCGCCTAGACAACAAGACATGCCCATTGAGAGAAGTTAGCAGACCAGACACAAAGTGCTCACAGTATTGGGTCCATTCGGACTACAACGTTCACTGCAGTGAAGGCGGTGAGGACTTCCTTGCTTATGGATTGTCGTCCCTCTTGGTACCTTTGAAGAAGGCTACAATCATGCAAAATTAGTAGTTTACACGCATATACACACAAAAAATCCGTACACCGGATTAATTGTTGCAACGTGTTTGAGTGTAACCTGATAGACTCTAGGCGGCCTTCCTCCCGGACGTGCTGGCTCCATCGATACATCAAACTGGACAAAATATATGTCATAAAGTTTAGTTAAAGACCATAACCCCATATGCATACTGTTTGTATCTTTCCATCCCTGCTTGAAAGAGGCAGACACCGGCTGGCGAACAGGTTTTTGCGCCCATCATATACTGTACGGGGAGTGAAGATGGTAGGGGCGACCTGCTCTTGAAGCGTACGAATCACATCTAGGTTCCATTTGACCGGTTTCGGAACATCCGTTTTGATGTCTATGCAAAATATTATGAGCAAAGGCTATCGAGATTGAACCAAGAACTTACCGACTATGATACATCGAGATAATTCAAATTTGTATAAGCATACTGACGAACTAAACACGATAGGCACAGACCATCATAGTGATGAAGCGTCACCTCGGGTAGAGTAATTTTAAAGTTGTTAGTGGTGACTGTTAGCTGCCGGCCAGCAGTACCACGTGCAGTTGGCCTCCGAACACCAACAGTCGTAACACCGTCAGCGATTGTGGGCGCATCCACTCCGGTTGCCTCTTCAGGATCAGGATGATACTCAGGAACAACAGCCGCTTCGTAGCGCGGAGCAAAGCCGGAGCCACCTCGCCCGCGTGGGCCACCTCTCCCCCTACTGTGGCTCTGTGTGTTTTGATCACCACCACGGCCACCGCGATCACTGCCACGACCTCGGTCACCCCCGCCTCGGTCGCCTCCACGACCACGATAGCCTGAGCCACGACCACGGTCACCCCCAGGGGGTGTTCCGCGACCGCGGCTTTGGCCACGTTGCTGAGGAGGCATAACTAGTGGGCTATCTGATGGGAAATGTGAATGCTCGAGAGTAAGATTGTGGGGAAACGATGTGGCTAGGAGGCAGGATGGCGTGGCTACGACCTCTGATGTGGCTACAAATACCTGGCCAGATCTACACTAGCCACAACACCCTGAGCCTGAGAACAATGGAGTTGCGGCCCGGCCTCGAGGCTCCAAATCATGACTCGAACTAAGAAGACAATACATATACGGCATGAACGATGGAATCACCTAGTCCTACACATACACGGGTAGGAGAAGAGATTTACATGTACTACCGAAGCACATGTGCAAGTGGTGGATCCAGAATCAGATTTGGATATCGGAAACTAAGCCTAATATGGTCTTAAGCCAATAGTAGTGACGCCAGCAAACTGCATAATGTGGCTACGCGGAACGTACACATACACCGGGTGGAGGAACCCAATAGATGATTATTGATCAATGGTCCGTTTTGCTTGAATATGGCCGCCTAATTTCTTTGCCAGTAGGTAGTTAGCCTTGATTATTTCTATAGCTCGTCGACTAAATTGGTAACTTGCGCTGCCACTCGTCGAATGAGCAGGAAGTTTCCTTCGTTAGTCGCAGTGCTCGCAAAGCGTTATAATCTAATGCTGAATACAGATGTTTCGCAAGCTGAGCCCTCAAGGTATACGTACGGAAATTCTCATCAAATTCGGATTTTCTAAGAATTTGAACCCGAAAATCTGCAATCGGGTGACGCGTAACAGTGAGCTGAGGATACAGATTCATTCAAACAGCGGTCGGATCTTACCGGCACTCCATATAAAAGGCACGACTCTTGTGTACAGAAAATTGGTACTTCTGAGTTCCACGCCTTACTGATAATTATGTCCGGGAGAATTTTTCCCACGGGGACATTTTCACTCTTCTATATGATATCTATTGGATTTCGATAAATAAATGCGTAGAAACGCTACTGTATTCATTGGAATCGATAGTCTGTCCATCACGATTCACATGGCTATTTTTAGTCGAGTTGAAAGATAACGTTTGTAGGTCATCAATATATAGGCCTGAGCATAGAAGTTTCTAAATACTTGAGAATCGGTCAGATATGCATGTAACTGGACTAGAATCTGTATTAATGCTGCAAAGGGCAGAACCACAATGCTACGATCGCGAGAGCCTTTGGACGCAGTCGCAGTGCTTTAATAACAAACGACATCTCTACGGTATACATATGTGCCATACGTGAGAACTGTTGAGCTTAAGCCGGGTGGATTTTATCAAAACAAATGTGGAGAACGGAGTAAGTAAAGCAATGGAAAGAACGCTGATTATCTGCGCGTGCCCACTTCTGGAGCCCGAGCGCTTCTCGGCCATCACCACCTACACATTCGGGGATCACGGTCGTGGCTGTTCACCACTGCGCACTCAACAATAGTCTTATTTGTGGGTGATACCTTGGTACGGCGCTGATTTCAGCTCATCAAGGGTTAAAAAGGTGCGCCAGTGGTAGCCGTCAAGGCATTTTGCTTTCATCCAAGCCATGGTAGGGTATCCATATCCTCTGATTCCTACTCCTCCTGGAGACTGGAAGAATAACATCTACGACCTCAATGCAATTCGAATGGCGGGAATCCATAACATTTTATCAGGGCATTCAACTCTGTGTTTTATCATGCACCCAACGTGGAGCCAGAAGATGTCCCTGGGTTCATGAGGTATTGTCTAGCTATTGTATGTAGTCTGCTCCAATTAGTTCGAGAATCGTGGGCCTGACCGGTGTTATGTAGGTGGACAGTCTACACGAGCACCATACTACTGAAGAAGCCACGGCTTTTCCTGCTTTGTAAGTTACTGTCATCCGATTTCCTCAGTGTGTTCTAATAGCTCTATTAGTGAAGCTAAACTTGGAAAGGGCACTATGGATGGCAATATCACGCAGCACGCAGAATTTATGCCCAAGTTCAACGAATGGTCGGGCCTCTGTAAAAGTATAGTAGCGAAGGAGACCACGTACAACGCGGCTGAATTCTTGAACCCTCTAAGGGCCAGTATGGACGCACTACATCCTCACTTCGTGGATGAGATTGCAACACTGGAGGTAAGTCAACGCATGACAAGTCATAAGTATTAGAATCCAAGACCTTTTTTATAGTCTTCTGTCTTAAAGAAGCATTTCAGCGAAGCTGAGCTGCGTGAACTTGAGAAGCGTATTGCAGCAAAGGTTCATGAGCAGTCCTCGATATGGAATGCCCCTTGATAGTAGTCAATACCGATCTGGACTTCAACTCATGGTTCCCACCGGTATGGAGTTTTTGGCTACTTCGTACATTTCAGTTCTAACTAAAGGTTATCAAGGTTCCTGCACCAGCTATGTTTGTTTTACGACACGTTGTGATAAACTTTATGGGCGACATGTGGAAATATGGCCAGTGCGACAAGTACATGCGGCTAAAAGACGAGTTCAAATCTATGTATGGCCTTTAACTATCTTTCTGTGGGCTGATTGATTGCTCTGATCATAATCTGGTTGTATACATTTATAAAACGCATCAATATGGATTACGTGTAATATGTCAAACAGGGAATTATCATATATACGTTTACTGTGCAGGTTCGGAGATCTAATCCTGAGCGTGGAGCATGAAATTTGAAGGTGCAAATGGCCCTGAATCGCGGGGATTGAGGCCTTGTGCTATATCTAGGGGCTGGGAGACCGACCAATGACCTCCAGCTGCGGGTGCTTGAAGCAATCCCGTGCAATAGTGCGGTAATTTTTTTCTTTTTTGATAATTCTTTGATTGAAGCCGAACCGATGTACCTGACGAATACCCTTTGGGTCGCTGAGAATTTATTCTCGGACGATCGTGCACGTACGGTTGGCCTCTCAGCGCGACTGTGCTATTTAGCCTACGTTGAGGTTCAAAACTGGCCCTTTCGGACCCTGAAATCAGATATTGCAGACTCCGTCTTGCCCTGAGGGACTAGAATGATTCTATCGGGGGATATGGGCTGAGACTGAGACATGCGTTGCATACACGCGGTCTATCTTATCTACGACCAGACAAAATTCATACCAGTGCAAATGGTGTGGTCATAAACCGCAAGTGAAGTGGCTACCGGATCACAGCAAGGGGATAATACCAACGATTGTGATATACAGGATACAAATATTTATCGGGAACCAACTTTCGGTGTCCAGTCGAGATATGTGTTACTTGCATCTTCCTGTTATCAAGGCAAGCGATCAACGTGGGGTGTCAAAGAGTTCATGTCCGATCAACAGGAGTGCAATACTCATTTATGGAAACGCCCCGCCACGCTCACGTCTCTATAAAAAAAATCCAGAGCAGTGCCAGTGCAGGTCAATCCTTTACATTCGTCTCTCATGGAAAGTGTCTCGTACCCCTACCCGCTTATCCCAACACCTCCCGGGGACTGGCAGAAGAGCCTTCACGAAATGCAAGCCATTCGCATGGCTGCATTGCACAATATCATTATTCGTTCATTTAATGCGATTATTTACCATGCGCCAAATGTCACCGAGGCCGACGTACCCTCATTTATCAAGTTCTGCCGGGCGGTGGTATGTATAACTATCATCCAGAGCCGGATTATGATTACGTATTTATTCAGGCAGATGTAGTTCACGAGCATCACCAGACGGAGGAGGAAGTCATGTTTCCGTATTTGTGCGTCACTCGTCAGCCGTTATGACCATGGCAACACGCGTTGTATGCTGACATTTCTACATATACAGCGAGGAGAAGCTTGGAAAAGGTGCAATGGACGCGAATGTCAGCCAGCACCACGACTTTATGCCTCATTTCGATCAATGGAACGAGCACTGCAAAAAGATTCTCGCCAAAGAAGAGGTGTATGAATCAGCTCATTTCGTATCCATGCTCAGGAAGAGTACAGATACACTCTCGGCGCAGTCGATGAAATTCCTACCTTGGAGGTCAGCTGGGTCGATAGTAACAAAAACTGGTCTTCAGATACTTAGTTATCCACTAGGCATCCGTCATGAAAGCACACTTACTGATGCCGAATTACGCGAACTCGAGACCCGAATTGCGAAAAAGATTCAAGAATGTATCTCGGTTTGGATTTTACCCATTCTGTTCGTTAGCGGAGACTTGAGTTACAATTCGTGGTTCCCCGACGAGGTGAGTGGTGGTGCTTGTATATTTTCGCGAAAGCCGGTGTTGAGCGAGGAGAATAATTTTTTTAAAAAAGATACCGCGCCCGTAATATTCTTTGCTCGGCACATTTCGATGAGAGTTGGAGGCGATATGTGGAAGTGGGGTCAATCTGATCGCTATTCCCAGCTCAAAGATGAGTTCAAGCCCATGTACACAGCGGCTAGCGGTTAGAAAGGATTCTGTAAAGAGTTTCAAAAGCTGCCTTATCAGTCTTGTAGAGTAATAATGTAAATAAATAAATAAATAAATAGATTTTACTGATTTATCACCGTACGCCTATTGGGCGAGTGTACGCGAGATTGTTGACTCGGAAACGTACGCACCACGTACAGTTTCAAGTGTCATTTTCAGCTCCCCTAAGCGTAAATCTGGCTGATTTTCCAGGCGTTTGAGTAGGTACTGTAGTGTGTGAGCTATTGGAATACGTGGAGTTTTGAGACGGAACCTGCAGAGGCCGCAAAACTTATACTGGACCGATCAGGCCGGAGCCGGTACCGTTTGTCACGGACTATGTATCGTGTTTGCGCGTTGTTTATAGTACCGCGTTCCGGCTCTTGTGCACCTTGTCCACTTCCCTTCCTTACTACGTACTGCGAGCTCAACGCACACGCAGCAGAGCTTGTCCCGTCCCATTGTCCCCCCCCTTTTTTTTCTGCGATTCCACACACCCACACCATTTCTGTTGGCATACGACCGGGTTTGGCTGCCCACCAGCTCGCTCGGTGGCTCGGCCCGGTGGCACCCCGGTTCGGCGTTCCGCCTCCCCGGCCCCCACCCTTCTATCTGCCGGTCCTGGTCGTATGTGTATTTCCTCATTTGATAATCTCTCATTTTCCTTTGTTGCATGCGCCGGTCCGAGGCCAAGTAATGTATTTGACGTTTAGCGTAATTATGCATACGTAAACGAATACCGTATCCGTCAAGCTCCCGCTTGCAACAAGCAAACGGGCTATGGCTCACAACGTCTCCCGTCCGTTGTTTTAGCGCCTTTACTCGACGAACCGTGCGATCGCTGATCCCCGTTGTAGGGTAAACCGCTTTCCCTGACATGGTACGCGACATCTGTACTACCATCTTTTTCTCATCCCTGGAAATGTTTCGTCGGTTGCCCATCGAGTAGATATGTTGTCCCATAATTATATCAAAATAACCTATATACATATGAACGGGGGGATGATAGTCAAGTTATGAGTTGGGAAGGTTGTAATATGACTCAGTACGCAATGGAGTGTCAGTTGGCTGTCCGGCTGACATGTGCTGACAAGGGATGGACTGGTGACAAAAGCTAAGAAAAAAGTCATGACATGACCGCGATATCAGTATACGACAAGAATAGAGAAATCACATGCGTCATATGACTTTTACAGAGTGACGTCGCGCCTCCTATATGCGCTTGGCGTAACCAATCTGAAGTCATTATTCCGACACATCCACATGATCCGATCTGTACCATCAAAGTGGTGGTGCGTTCTATGAAATTGCAACCCGCTATAAACTAATCACACGTGCAATGATTCAGCATTAATGAATGCGGAGGCAAAGGTCAGATGCATTCGTAAACTCACTTACCCGCATTTGAAGCGGGGTTATTCAGCGTTTGTATTTATGAGTAAGAACACGAGGTGGCCAGTTGCTGACCAGGTCGATTGTGGATAATAGCAAAAGTGGAAATTTGTAGGGAGGGTATTGCCTTGAATTCCTCGTGCATATATGATAGGAAAAGTATAAAGGGCGACTCGGTGTACCGACTGCTTCACTCACTGCCTAAAGTACACTCTTATCCAGCCAATCTTTCATCTTGCAACACTACCAAATGTCTTTCTTCAACTACGCATATACTGTTCCTTTTCCTAAGGATTCTAAAATCTCTTGGGCACAGGCGTTCGAAGCTCTGCGTCACAAGGCTCGTGATGCAACTCCGTTTGTATCGGCGGTCGCCTCCTGCGAGGTGTTGGAGGAAACCCCAAAGTACATCAAGCGAAAGGTGGCTCTGAAGACGGGCCTCGAGATGATAGAGGAGATAGACCTGTACGCGCCCATCGCTGGTAAGTGTTGCTATTTGAGAGCAGCGGGAATCGATCACTAACACCACAGTGGCAGGTAACGTTCAAATCGAACACGGGGGTATTCATCACAAACCTCATCTCCGAAAATGCTGAGGGGGAACGTTTCCTAACGTTCACTTTCCTCTTTCCCCTGCCGGGTGTCGAGTTAGGTAGTGAAGCCGAGGCAACGAGGAAAAAGGAGATGAAGGAAGCGTCCAAAGGGACGGTGGCACAAACTCTCAAGGTCACTTGGAGATGTTTGAAGAGGGAAGCTCAATTGAAGGAACTGATGTCGGGCTACAATCCAACGACATGTTCATAATCAAAGATCGTTCTCTATTCCAAATGTAAACGCTCTCATATTAGTGGATATAGAGGTTGCGTAAACGTTCTAAATCCTAAGTAGCATACAGGATGAAACTACCCGAGCGCACCTACTCCATGTTCTTACTGAACGGACCTGGTCACACAAGAATAACCGGTCGAGGTGAATTAGATTAACTACAAATGTACACAAAAAAACTATACACAGCACTGTCACAATAAATAAAACAACAACATTCAAGGGCCGTCTCATGCGCATGTATAAAACTACTGGAAAAGCAAAATCGAGTTGTGCGGGCGTGTTCCAGTCCAAACGGCAAGTAATCAAAACACATGAAAAAAATGCACATGTTAGTTCCCATCGCCTCCTTCCTTGGCATTCATCGAGGCTGCACCAATCGATGGTGCTATCAATGCCATAGCGCTGTTCCAACCAGTCGTTGGCCTTTTTAAAGTGTCCGTTTCCGAGGAAACCTTTGCTTGCGCTTAGAGGCGAGGGGTGCTACGAAAGTCGATCACTTTAGAGCTTTTTTCTTAGAGTAGAATAAAACGAACTTACAGCGCTTGTTAGAATGTGATGCTTTTTCTGTGTATACAAGAAACAAGCGAGAATAAGAAAAATATCAATAAATGCGGCTGAAATACGAGCAACAATCATACCTTGTCTAACCCAGCAACACGCTTACCAGCCCACGCACCCCAAGCCATAAACACCACACCCGACCAACGCCATTTGAGCCCGAAAGACTCGCGCCACCGTATTTATCTACAGCCTATTACAATCCAGCCCGTCAAAGCTCCATCACTTAAGAATTGAAAAAAGTAACAAACCTTGACAACTGCGTCTGTAAACGTCTCCCACCCCTTGCCTGCATGGCTCCCTGCCTGACTTGCTCTAACGGTAAGGGAAGTATTGAGCAAGAGGACACCTTGATTCGCCAGCTCGTTAGGTACCCGTGCTTGGGAGGTTCGAAAGAAGGATAGGTCGATTTGATTTCCTTGTACATCTGTCTTGTCGCTCAGTATTAAAGTAAAGTAAAGGGAGGCGAAGAACATACGTTGCGTAGGGAAGAGGAACTTGTACACCCGGACGGACGGAAAAGCATAGACCTGTTATTGGGGAGCTGTTAGCATACATGAGAGATGAAGGTAACGGAGACGTACCGTGAGCTTGTTTGGGGCCGTGATATGGATCTTGACCAATAATCACGACTTTGACGCGTCCGAGTGGGGTACAGCGAGACCACGAGTAAATGTCCTTTGCTATATCCAACCAAGTCAGTAAAAGCATCCAAGTGATTAATGACGTCGGTGCCGAAGCTCAGGGGCATCGCAAGTTAAAACGTAAGACGTACCTGGCGGGTAAATCTTGGTACAAAGCGTCTCTGGGTCCTTGATTCCCTCTTCCCACAAGAATTGCTTGAGCTTGATAAAGTACGGCTTCGTAAGTTCGTCTTGGAGGACTTTGAACCTGAGCAAGTAACCATATTAGAGCTACTTCCAAAAGAGGAATCGGTCCAGAATGTGATCAACGAGACTAACCAAACTTTGTTTAGCGTCTCGCACTCGAGCTGTAACAGCTTCTTTTGCTCGTCGTTTAATCCGGCAATAAAGTTGTCCATCGAAAACGGAATGTACTTGAGCGCTGTGACGCCATTGACAGTTCTCTTTGAGCCGGCGCTTGTGCTTGGTTGATCGCCTGGGGCCGGGGACGAAGAGCGCGCTGAAGCAGGGGACGAAGCCCGAGCTTTCTTGGTTACACCAAACATGGTCGCGATTCTACAATCATAATTCAAGTCAAGTCAACCCACACGTGGATAGACAAAAAAAAAACATACGAGCGCTGTCTCTTCTCCCGTATGAGCCGCGGTTTCTGGTTTGGCGGTTGCCTTGGCCTTGGTCGGACTGGACTCGGCGTTGGATTGAGAAGCACGCGGAGCATCGTCGAGGTAGTTTTCCTCGTCTTTGCTGTCTTTCGGGTCTTTAGTCGTATCTTGCTCAGTATGAGTCTCGGACTTGGTATCTTGAGCTTTCTCCAGACTCTATGTCTTCCACCTTGGCATCCTCAGCGGGCTTTGCCTTGGAAGGAGAAGACGAATGGGTCGAAGCAGGCTTTGACTTTTTCGACCTGGGAGGCATGCTAGAAAATCGAAGTAAAGGCCGAGGACGAAAGCAAGCACGCCACGAGAAGACGGAGATGGAGGTCGAGATCAAGGACGTCACGGATGAGTAGTGCGGTCTTGTTGACCGAGACTGCAAGATCGAGATCCTCATTGCACGTGATCGTGCCACCACGTGACGCCCGATACGATTAGTCATTCGTCGTTTTGATCCGTTGTCCGGTTTGCGTCGCTGTGCTGGTGTTGATCACTTTTGAAAAACGACAAGGCAAGTCGGGGGTGGGTCTCTTATTGGCGGTGTACTTACATTATATACATAGATATATTATTAGACACACGTTCATTCAGCATGCGATTTTCCACTCGGTTTGTTGTGCTTGGTCTGTTTGCAGCGATTGCGAGTGCCCAGACGCCTATTCCCCCGACCGAGACGGCTCCGACTGGGTCTGTTACTCGTACTGTCAGTGATACTGTTACCACCAGTGGTACTGCACTGCCATCCAGCTCTGTCAATGGGACTATTACTGCGAGTGGCAGTCTAAACTCGACTGCGACTCTGAGTGCTACTTCCACCACTCCAACCACGACCAGTTATCCATCCTTGGGTGGGGCTTCTACTTGCGGCAAGTCATCTGTGTCTTTTAGTGTTATTTGTACTGACCGGTCATGCAGTGGCCAATTCTTCAGGTCTCGATTTCCCAGGCAAACTGCTCGACTATTATGATGTCAACTGCTACTGCAACAGGTGCGCCCTTGTTCCTCTGATGTCATTGGGCTTATATCTGTCCTAGTACACAATTCCGCTCAGGTCTTGTCCAATGCGTAGCATCAAATTGTCCCCAGGACCTGTCCAGCGCCGAGAATTACGGCCAAGTACGTCATACCATCGTTTGCTCCCTTGTCCATCCCACTCACCATTCATCCACATAGCAATTCTGCACATCGTCTCGTCAGTTTAACCTACCTCCTGCTCCATCATCTACATCGCGCGAGCAGTAGCGTGTCCCCACCCACCGGCGCACCCTCACCACACCCACGACGACGGCTACAACCACACCCAACGCAGCAGCTGCCTCACGACAAGTGGGAGAACTCGGTTGGGGGTTGGCAGCCGCACTCTTGGGATTTTTCGCGATTTGATTCGACCCCACGCTTGTTCTTGGTGCTCCTATCGTATTCCCAGTCTCGCGATTGACCCATCCCCCATGTTCAGTTCGCATTAGATCCTCGGCCTCCATTCTCCCGCGTCGGATCTCATTCATATACTATTACTAGCACATACGGACCCTTTCCTCTTTTTGTTGCCTTGTTACTTACACACTTGTCCTGCATGCAGCTTTATTTTATTTATATTCGATCGTCCGTCACCTCGTCATTTGACACTCGACCAACACGCCCAAAGGCGAGTCCTCCCGAAAACAAAAGCCAAGAATAGAAAAGCATATGAAACGCGCTATTCTTGTTCGGAACACGTTTGGATCTAAAATTCATAATGAAAAAATCCTGGATTGATCTACCGCCCATGGTCTAATGGCGCTTGATCGTGGACCCCATGTCACGATCAAGGGTGGTCTTTCCAAAATAGTCTACAAGTGCTTTATTAAGGCTGCGGTTTCTCGCGCCACGACTTGACGCGCGCGCTCGGTCCCTCTCTTTCTTGATATAAAGCTCCTTCTGGTAGTGCGAGGTCTCTATAGTGCCCCTTTATTATTAGCCTCGTAACGTCGACCACAGCAGCGGCAGTACTCTTCCAATCGCCGTGTTCCCCGTTTATTAAGTAATATAATTGCAATGGACTCGACTCGGCCAGATTACGACCACATCCTTCCTCTCCTCTCCGCTCCGAACCCATGGCGTCCTGAATCCGAGAGCGTAAGTCCTGCCTACTATACCCAAAAAAAAGAAAAAAAGAGTTGGTTCAACGCATTCTAAACTGACAAAACTCAACAGCACCTGCTAGAACCGTTTACGTACCTCACGTCCAATCCCGGCAAAGACATGCGTTCGCACCTGATCGAGGCGTTTAACCTCTGGCTCCAAGTCGGCGAACGTGAACTGGCGATTGTGGGTAAAGTGGTGAATATGTTGCATAATGCGAGTTTGATGTGCGTTGCCTTTTTTTCTCTCTCTCTTGTTACCCCCCTCCCTTCCTATCTTTCTTTCCCTCTTTCCTCCCCCCCTTTATTCGGTGCCCTCACTATGGGGTTTGAGGAATTAACAACTTAACTTGTATGTGTTTTGTCGGGCGCAGGATGGACGACGTCGAAGACGATTCTCAGCTCCGTCGTGGTGCACCCGTCGCACACAAGATTTACGGAATTCCGCAAACGATTAATACTGCGAATTATGTTTATTTCTTGGCGTACCAAGAGTTGTTTCAAGTTGCGAGACTGGGATGTGTGTCTAGTTTTCTTTTCTTTATTTATTTATCTTGAATGTATTTTCTGGATACTGATGCCATTGGATTTTTTAAAAAGCATCGGACAGGACAAAAGATTTAGACAAGGTCGTTACTGAAGAACTTTTAAATCTCCATCGAGGCAGGGGTTAGACTTGTTATGGAGGATACGCTCGAATGTCCGACCGAGGCCGAGTATGTTGAGATGGTCAATAGTGTGTAATCCCTTTTCACTCTTCGTAATGCTTTAATTTACGCGATGGGGGCAGAGACGGGGGTTATTTAGGATTGCGATTAAATTGATGATGGCGCTCAGTCCTGTGGAACCAAAAGTGTATGTTCCCATCGCGTTCTATCTGCTCGCCACTCTAACTCGAGCATTGTTCCGGTAGTGACTATGTGCCGCTCGTCAACCTCATCGGAGTCTACTTTCAAAGATCGCACTCTTGACGGCTGGTGGATAGGTCGTCGCTTGTGTAATAACACGAATGAGGGGACCCGTGAGTTGCGTTGTGAATGGCTTGAGTGCTGATTCTTCAGTACGTGTGACAAGGTCTCCGATGGCGTATGCTGATTGTTCGCGTTGTTCGCTGTTCCCTGTCGTAAGACCCGCAAAGATAATAGGAAGTAATGGGGACAAGCCCTTGGGCAGTCCGAGGCCAGGAACATATCTCCCTGGTGCACCCGTCGATTCAAGTGCACGACGGAGCGGAACCGAAAGGCCCTCTAGATCATCTTTGCCGAGAGATTTGACGAATTCGTCCAGCGCGTTCCACGCCGGTTCGATCACGCTTTCGTCCGAGTCATCAAGCATGGGGACAAGCACTCGGATCCAGTCTACCCTGTAGATCTCAAAGTCCAACTCGGTATTCTTGCAAAATATACCAAAGAATTCGAGAGCGCTTATGCGGCGGCGAGGGCTGTCGTGTTTCACCCTATGCGCACAGTGTCAGTGAAAGCAACAGTGTAGATTGCCCATACTGACCAGCTGAGCAGGAGCATCATCAATGTATTCAGACCTTCGGCATCTGAAATCGATGCAAGTAGGGCAGTAGTAGCTTCGCTGACTGCCTCTCGTGTCTCTTCGTCTTTTTCCGTTTCGAGAGACTTGACCAAGGCCGTCAATCGCTTGCTGGAATGGAACAGGGAATACAGTTGTAGCTCGGACCTGTATGTATTGTTAATAAACAACCTTAACATTTTAGGGTTATAATTTACCATCATAACCTCCTTGAGCGCTTGTAAAGCCGTACCCGAACTGTCGCTCGAGTCTCGTAGCGCCTCCAGCAGGGTTGGAATAGTCTGATCGATAGCCTGGGCACCAAGATGTTCTTGTAATACATCGAATGCCTGAGCTGCCGCGGCTCGCACTGCTGGTTCGGAATCGACTAACGAGACACGAACAGCGGCGGTGATTTCTGCTTCGTGGCCTTCGCGCTGAGATTCTGTCGTGTTGAGCATAATTTCTGTGAGAACCAGGCAGACACCCTCGCGAGTAGCAGGATTGGGCGAAGTAGCCGCGGTGCGCAACAATGGTACAATTTCTCCAAGGATCTTTTCGCCGAGTTTGCGGCACAGTTCTGCAATAGTCCTGCCTGCCGTCTGAAACAAAATCAATTGCAGCTCTGTCCTATCCGAGATTTCGTACCTCGCGCTGGTCTGAATCTGGGCTTGCCAGGAGATTGACGATCTGGTCGATGAGCGTTGGGAGCAGGTCGCGAACTATTATGCGATATTTAATGAGAAGGACGCATACATGTACCTGATCTTACCAGTTCTAGGTGTGTTGGCGACGAGTGCCTTCCAGATATGAATCGAAGCAACACGAACGGCTGCAACAGCATCTTGACGAACGATATACAGAGCTGCAAGGATACGGTCCCTACGCTCCTTGCCGAGTGCCTCAGTGAGCGCACGCCGCGAGCTCTCGGCCGCGGTAGTATCGATAGCTTCCTCTTCGTCCTCTTCGATTTCTGCTTTTCCGCTGATACCGGACACACGGAAGAGTAGTTCTCCGACAAGAGTGATGGAAGAGTGCTACAAGGGCCTTGTTAAAAAGTATTGATGGGCGATGAGGTATGACTTACCCTAATGCGCCAACCAGAATCAAACATGCCTTTCTCGAGCTCTGGAAGAAGCAAATCGATGGCTTTGGAGCTGTAGTTAGTCACAATCATTCGACCGGCCTTCATTGATGCTGAGCGAACGCTTTCTTCCGAGTCTGCCAATCCACTGAGAATCGGTGGAATAATACGCGATAGATGAGGGGTGAATCGATGGCCAAATGTCGCAGGAAGATACACAAGCAAGGACATAAATCCTTCGCGAACATAGGGCCTTGGGCTGCTAATACTGGCAATAACTTCAGGCAGCAAACCTTCCATGCGCTCCATACCAAGGCCGGAAAGCACCTCTGAGAGACCTTGAGCAGCACCCTGCCTATCAACACCAGATGTATCGGTTTTAAGTGTCTGTAAGAGATTCTCGACCATATCAGGGAAATTGGCCTCTCCAAGACGCTCGATCAGAGTTCCAAGCGCTTTCGCGGCCGTTGCTCGTGCTTCGGGTACAGGATCGACCAAAACGATATGGACAAGTGGCATTAGTTGTGATAGGTATGGAATAAATCCTTTGAATCGGTCAAAGAGGATAAATTGCCAACGATTTGACAGCTCGTTTAGTGTCAGATGAGCGCTCTTTAGTCCTCGAACGATAATGGGTATCAGCTGCAAAACCAGTTAAAAAAAGGAGAGCAGAGCGACCAAATATTTCGCTCACCAAAGCCAGCGATGGAGAGTCAATATAATGAACAAACGAAGTTTTCAGTAGATTGGTCAATGCATTCGAAGTTTTGTCGGGGTCCACCATAGCCTTGAGTAGTGTAGGCACCAATGACTGAATTTCAGGGTTGTTGATAACTTCTCCGAACTGCTTCAAGCTTTGTAAGCTGGGGAATGACTGTAGGTAGCGAAACGGACAACTGCTTCGGAGCACAGTAAGCCATGGATCCAAGCAATTCGATAGACCTTTTTTCGTCCGCCACTGCTTTTCCTCGAGTGTTTCCAATAGTGTAGGCAAGATTAATTTGACACCATAACCGGACATGTTCGCCATAATAACTTTCGAAGCATCGATTGTTGCCTCTCGAACATCTGGCGTTCCATCTCCAAAGGCTCCAAGAAGTAATGGAAGAATAAGTGGAATGTATGGCTCAAACAGTCTTCCCAGTGTGGCTGAAAGCGTTTCAAAGACAAAGACTGCTCCTTGGCGAGCCTCAAACCGCTTCTTGTCATCCATCGCACGCCGCAATCGACCAACGATATCAAACTCTTTAAATCCAATGATTCCTCGCCCTTTAAGTACTCAGCGAGCCCATAGGCAGCTCCTCGCCGTTGGGCGTATTTAGCCCCGTTGACAAGTTCGTCAAAGAGCTGATCAACGAGCTTAGGTAGCCTTGCTTTCATAAGTTTGACCAAGCCAGGCAAGCAATCTGCTACAGCAATTTGAACAACCTCTGATGGTGTTTTGAGTGCCTCCACCAACGACGACGACTTGAGGTACCCGGGGGTCGGAGGCTTCCAAGTGACCTGCGTGCCGTCCAAATAGAACAACCACAGCCTCGGATATTATCGCTTGTATCTGTTCCACTCGATGGGCTTGACAGGTATTTCTCGAACATCTCAATCATTCTTGAAGTTTTTTGTCGCCATGGAGGTCTATACCTGCGTCTAGCATGTTTCTCCGAACGGCGGCATGGCGATCGCCCAAAGCCTCATCCTTGATCAAGAACTCGAAGAAAGGTACGACCTCTGTTTCAGTGAAGTAAGGTGCGAGGTGCCGGAAGGTGTTCGCAATTGCAGCTCGCGCTGGCCAGGGATCGGCCCTATCCAAACTCGATTCGATGACCATACCCTGGGCATATTTGTGAGGCCAAATCAAGGTTGTGTGTAAGTAATAACTTACGTATTCGTCAAATTCTGGAGCAAGGATCTTGGCCTATTTATGGTCGAGATTAAGTGGGCCGTAACAAAATCAAATCAATAACTCTACCTTTTCGCGATAGAATTCCTCAGGGTCAACATCAATTGGGGTAATGTTTCTGGGAGCGTGGACACAGACTCTGCAATAGCTTCCCCAGCTGCGGTGCGCACATACTTATTTTCATGATCTACAAGTGCTTTAAATTAGTGCGGATTATGAACCATAATTGTTTCGCACCTAGGAAAGGCAGGAGTTCTGTTATGTAGCCACTTGGAATATCTAATCCATTCTTCCCAAAGATGACGAGCAAGACGGGCGTTTTGTTCGTCTTCATCATGGCAAGCAATCCAGATTTCGGGAGACCAATCCAATTCCGTTAGATCGAACGGCTGTATCATTCGAGGTGAGCGGTGTACACAGTCCCAGAAAAATGCTTAGTTTACCTGTAGAGCTTGTAAGCACGCATTTCGAACATAAGCCTCTTGCGCAAGGGTGCTCCGTAGTAAAACATTAGTTTCCTCTTCTGTGACGTTAGCAGAGATGGATTGTCCCAAGTCAACAAGAGCCGACACTGCGTTCTTAGCGATCTTCGGCACAGTCCCAATAATATGAATGAGGCTACGAGCCGCCTCTATACGTGGGTACGCAGGATCGGAAACTGGAAACAATTAAAACCTCGCTGTAGACAACTAGCCGCAGACTCACACTCTCCACAATGGAATTGAATGATATCCATAGCTAAACTAACTTGTTCGAGTGCTTCCTCCGGAGTTGCAGTCGAAATACCCCCTGAACGGATAACATGGTCGATGAATGGAGACGTATATGCGTATGTTGATGGATCGAAAGGGGCCTTTTCGGATAAAGAGCGAAGTCGATAAAGTACTCGAACAATAAGACCTGGTCCAAAAGGTTATCAATACATGCCACGGCATAACTCTACATGCATACCAGCAAGTGGCTCCAACTTGAGTTCTTCAGGCACGTCGGGAACATCAAAAACACGCAAGGTCGCAACCCCAATCCACCTCTTGAAAACATCCAACCGGTCTGAACACATGTTTGCCAGGTCCTAGAAAAATGATAATTAGTAGCAAGCATCAAACATGACCAGATTGGTTACCAAGTACGTCTCAAAAGCTTCACCTCCTACAAGGGAGCTTCCTTTCTTCAACGCGCCGTCCAATAAAAGCTTCGCAATACTAGCAACATGGACGCTCAGTTCAGGGACACCAGCAGCAACAAGGCTCTTGATTAATGCCAGACCGCGCAACATGTCATCTTTCACGCGCTGAACATTCGAGCGGGTGGTATCTTCTTTTTCTAGCTGGCATTAACTTGGCTTGCTCCTGTTTCGACAGGCTTTGGTTGCCGCTCCCTTCTTATTCTCGAGAGTTTTGCGCAGTTCGGCTTCCCACTTTTCTATATCCGCATCCTTGCTCTTGTTATTCAGCACCGGCCCCTTTTTGTTCGCAAGGACTACCCGGCGTTAGAGTCGTCCTAATTATTTTTGAAAAGAATGCTCACCGTCATGGAACATAGTCCCCTTCGGAGTCCTCCAAATTGCAAAGTCCACCGCGCCTAGTGCCTCGACCTGAGATGGAGCCAAGGACTGCCGAATCTCACTGATCACGTGTGGAAGTACGATCGAGGGAGCAATAAAGACGATGGAGCTAAGCGCACGATATGCACTCTTTGTAGTTTCTTCGGACTTGAAACACGGTCAGATCGTTTGACAATAGAATAGATCAATACTCACATGCTCCCCCTGCTTCAGCAAAACAAGCTCCAAAAGTCGGTCTACCTTTCTCGTCACCAGAATATGAGGGTCCAATTTAGCGCGTAAGCAAAGATCTACCAGAGCTGTCGCTGGGGGGAGGCTAAACAGTGGTTTATCAGTTACTCTGATGGATTTCCTCCCGGCCAAACCACTCACAAACAGCATCCCGATGAGCAACTCCCACCATCTCGACCACCAGATCGCCCCTCAATGGCTCTTCGACATGTTCAGCACTAGGTGTGATGGAAGCCAAAAGTGCAGAGAGCTTGGCTTGCAAAATAGTGATAGGATTGGGACGGCTTGTGTTTTGTGGACCTTCGTCTGACGGTGGCTGCAGGCTTTGTGGCTGGAGTGGATGCCTTCGCTACCGGTGTTGCTGTTGGTTTAACAGGTGCCTTTGCCCCGGTAGCTGGTTTTGCAGTAGATGCCAAAGTACTGTGCTGGTAGTTGGAGCAGCTTTAGGCTTGGTTTCGGTTGCGGCGACAATGGCTTCCACAACAAGGGGTATAACCGATTTCGGGAAGCGTTGGGAAAGCTTTGATAAATTTTCGAGTGCGAGCCTCCGGGTATTGTGATGGGTCGAACGGACTGCGCAATAAACAAAAATCCCTCCAAGAGCAGATCTATACACGATATATGCGTTTTAGTTAAACAGGGGCAATGCCTGTCATTCCGAACTTACTTTACTCCCTCGGCCTTTTTCGCATTGCTTTCCTCGAACCATTCGAGTGTCGCAATGCCTGCATTCCGAACTTACTTTACTCCCTCGGCCTTTTTCGCATTGCTTTCCTCGAACCATTCGAGTGTCGCAATGGCTGCGCGAAGAAGCCATATTTCCTCCACTGGGTCGTTCACCTTTCCCAAACCTTGTCCCAGAGCAAAAACGAGGGTTTGGCAGCAGTACCAGCAATCCCAGTGAGTACTGGGTTCTTCGATGCTAAACCCGCCACACGGTGTTACAAAACGATAACCAGTATTCGAGAAAGACATACCGATCCCATCCTTTCCACCTTTCGCGAACCCTATCGCAGCAACATAGCCCTCTAACGGACCAGCAGGAAGATTCAACGGCGTCGCCGATGCCGTTTTCAGATTGTTTTCAAAAGCCGGAGAAAGGGCAACAAGGCATGAAGCAGCAGCCGGAGTCCACGATTCGTTCTGGCTTGCAAGCTCCCAAAGTGCATTCCGACAGCCGCCGCATGCCGCTCGCCGAACTGGTATTTTGGAACTTCCCATCTCTTTGGTAAGTGCGTGACCACTTCTTTTGGTATCTCCTCATTTCGGCTGTGCAGGCAAGACAGATCAGTGATCCGACCACAGAATTGTGAGAGGTACAGACATACTTTTCAACAAAGCTCCTACCGGAGGCCATCCATCTTCCTTCCCATCCTTTGCGACGCCAGGGACAACCGAACTTAATACGTCAATCGTTTTCCCCTGTGATTTAGGTAATGCAGAAGAAATGGCACCTAATGTCGCGCGATGATCTGCGCTGGTCGTTTTAGCAGTCTGAAGCGGGACAAGAATGAGGTCCCGTGCGGCCTGAATGTTTTGTGCATGTATCTCCTCTGAGTTGGTCGTTGGAGATGTGTTGGGCGGAGATCCTGGAAGCTGTGGTTTGGGAGTAGAAGGAGCGAGGAGAGATTTTACCACCTGGATGGATCCAGAGCGGGCGACTGGATTGGTGGATTTTGTAGCATTTATTGCAGGTGTGAGAACGCGCGTGAATAGGGCTGGCGAGAGTGGATAGGACAATGAAGAGAAGAAATGGGCAAGTACTGTAAGGAATAAATTAAGCACACCAGCCGTGAATTATGCAGATTCCAAATGGCTTGCCATGTAATGACACCTCTGGAGATCTTAAGATAGCCTTCTCTGCCGATGGGACCACGGTATTCGTCAAATCTTCTCGGTAATGCAGTTTTTTCAGGTCGTGAAAAGATTTCTAAGATTTAATCATGAGATTTTGTTAGGGCTCAAGTAGTCTTCGCCCTTACCAAGATATAATCTGGAACCGCAGATTTTGCCAGGATTACATTGTTTGAATAATAAGTCAAAACATTCCCCTGCACAAACGTCAGACAATTCACTCTACGAGTGATGTTACAACACACCTTTATCAAGCCTATGTAAGTAGGTCCAGGACTCTCGTCATTGGGTTTGGGGGGGCGTAACCCCTTAGAGACACATCCACGGCAATGCCAATTAATACTGCGTAGTTAAGCGGTACTGAAGCTGTCTTCGCGGTCTCCAAAAGTGTGTCGACGACTGTGGGTATAAGCGCGTGATTCTGTGTGCAAACTCAAATTCCAGCAGCGACTCGGTGTATAAACCCTGGGACCCACATTTCGGAATGTTCTTCTAACAAGTACAAATGCACTTCGAATTGCTCCAGATTTGCCTCCGCGTGATACAGCATCAGCAAGGACGGCCATGGTATTTACTACTACCTTGAAGGTTTTCGCAGAGGAGAAAGTATCCCTCTTGGCACATGCTGAGAAAGCGGCGGCAATCCATGTGAGAAGTACAAAGTAGTTGGAGGTGCTATTGGTTTGGAAGACTCTTTTGCGATCCATGCGATGAGCGTATGGCTGATGAGTGAGGGTGTGGGAGGTGGGGTCGCAGGAGAGACATCTCGCCGAAGCAGTGAATTGACACACTCCAGCACAGCGTTTCGAGAATCAGAGTCAGAATATCGAGGAACAGTAAGAATCAACAGATGGAGTATCTCTAGGGACTGTTCCTGTGATATATCTGTTCAAAATTAGGCAACTCATTAGAAGGTGCCAAACGCATTGCACTCGCCTCCTCGGTTGGCGACCACACCCAATTGCTCCTTCAAAACTCAATTCTTCCACGCGTTCCATCGCCCAATAGTCTCCTCTGTGCTATCACCATAAAATGAGCCCAGTCCTCTTCTTCGTTTATGGCCACTGAAGCAACATCCACGGTCTCTTGCCCATCATCGCTAGCATCTTCATGCTGGGCAGTGCTGACCCAAGAATGAATTTCGGCTTTGCTCATGGCCGATTGACCTGAGGCAGCCACTAATTTTGCAAGTTCCGATTTCCGAGGCACCCTGGATATACAATATATACCAGAAGATACGCGGTATCTCGTCTTAGTTGCAAATCAGGGCAGACTTGCTTGGCGCTAAACTTTTCAGAGCTCATGCTGACTCAGCATTCGGATTCAATATCCCCGACTTTGCCTTTTGCTCTGACCGGTTATGAACACATCTAGCGTACGTGCCGTGGGGGAGTTCTGATGGCCATATAAATTTTGTGTTCTGAGACAACATCCGAGCCGAGCCTAATGCTTGGATTAATTCCGGCCCAAACACATACTACGTCGATGGCGACACATCTCAGCTTGCTTCTGTAAATCTCTCCCAGTAGCCATGATCATGTGGCCAAAATCAACAGTGCGACTCAACTGAAGGAGCATTTGACTTGGCGTCTCTATTCATATCTTCTTCATTTCACACTGGTTTCCTCAAAAGTTACTGTCTAGCCTTGAGCTTTCCTATCCATGTTCCCCATTTAGACTTATTTCCGGACCGACAGCAATTTCCCCGTCGTTCCAGCGAATATCTAGCTCAGAACACAACTCTACAAATTCCCCAAAGTTCGCTGCAATGTTCGGGTAGTCACAGGTCTCATTTTGAGTCAAGTCTGTAGCTCGTCGTCGCCTGGAGTTTGGTTCTCCCGTCTTCGGTCTTTTGGTTGGGATTCGCGCGTTGCCACCTATCCTTCAGTGGATCTAGAACCATTGCCTCACAACAGTTAAATATCTTTCTTGGGTAGGACCTCATCCCCATTATCTTCTCTCAATTGGTTGAATTCAGATGCATACTACGTCTTTCATCATTGCCAGCGCCCTCTTTGTCTCATGTGCGCACGCTCTTATAGCTCCCCAAGCGAGCATGAAAATCGTGCCGCAGCTCGTGTGTACACTACCTGCACACAACCCAAAACTCTGGCCATTACGTAGGTACTTGCTATGAATCTTCTTCTCCTCATCTCACCCACGATTAGATTCGATGACGGCCCGAATACGTATACCAAGACTATCGTAGATACCCTCGACAAGGCTGGAGGAAAAGCGTAAGTACCAACGGAACTTGTCCCAACAAATCTACATACTCGCTTGTTCCAGCACTTTCTTCTTCAACGGAAAGAACTGTGCGTAGCATCATTCCTTTAAATCCAAACGATCACTAATTCGGATAACAGACAATTGCATCTACGATACCACCAACGCTGATCGTGCCAAGTATGCCTTCGATCGTGGCCACCAGGTTGCGTCGCACACCTGGAGTCACTTGCATCTTCCAACCTTGAGCACCGCCCAAATTACATCAGAGTTCCAGAGGTAATTGTATTTAATTCCGTTCGGGTACGCATTTTACTAAGAATGATACCGCGAACTCAGGGCGAATGATGCCATCAAGAAGATCACGGGTGCCGTCCCGCGTTTGTTCGCCCTCCTTTTGGAGAGTACAACGCAAACGTTCAGAACGTCGCTGGATCCTTCGGACAATCCTGTATGCTGTTTTTTACTTGATATCCATAAACTGCGCTTACCAAGTTCCTGATAGTGGTCACTTGGGATTTGGACTCGCAAGACTGGAACGGAGCCTCGGTGATTCAAACCCACTCTGAGTCTCTTAGCTAGGCACTGAAACTCTGATTTAGGTCTCTCAAACTGAGGCCACCTATATTGACTCTCGGGTCCCCCTCTGACCATTCTTGGGACGTGCTCAGAACAAGTACTCCATGGGTCATCAACTACGCGAAGTCCAAGGGATATAAACTTGTCACTGTTGCCGAGTGTGTTGGCTCAGCCTTACATCTCAAAAGGTTCTCCTTCGGCCCGTGATGTAAGTCCAAGTTTTACGCTTCTCCAAGTGCTGAATTCTAAAATGGTCGACTCTTAGTCCAGTGGGTTTGTTAATTCGAGAAGCGACTTCTTTAATTAATCTAGGTAGGCGCATACAAATACAGATTGGAGTGCGGAGCTTCTCAGCCCATTGTATTCTGCCATCAAATCAATTACTTTGATCTTTTTGACCAAGTTCGTCGAGGTCCGTGATGTAAGTCCAGTTTTACGCTTCTCCAAGTGCTGAATTCTAAAATTGGTCGACTCTTAGTCCAGCTGGGTTTGTTAATTCGAGAAGCGACTTCTTTAATTAATCTAGGTAGGCGCATACAAATACAGATTGGAGTGCGGAGCTTCTCAGCCCATTGTATTCTGCCATCAAATCAATTACTTTGATCTTTTTGACCAAGTTCGTCGAGGTACTATGGAAGCCCAATAGTTAACTTGGGTATGCAAATTGGAAAACAGTTTTATCTATAACGCACCTCCAGAACAAACTCGGGCACTACAGTTTTCATGCACTCTTGGCGTAAATTATACTTATCCTCGGTGTGAAGTGTGTTGATACGTAAGCTCTGAGAGATTTGCCTATTCGATCAGATCCTATTAGCGCTAAAAAGAAACCCTATGGAGTTGTGCTCAGCTCACTCGATACACATTTCCTTCCTAAAACCATCATAAACCTGCTTATTAATTTTTCTCTGGGACCATGATCCAATAAGTATACATAGGAAAAGGCCCAAACGACAACTCACCTCGTTCTTCCTCGTTTCTTCCGCATACGCGTGGCTCTGGTGAATCAAAAATCGTCGGATAGAACATAAAAATTGATTCCTGAGAGGTAAATGCTGAATAGGCAAGCTGCTTTGTTCCCGCCGTATCCAATAAATCTCTCGTCACACCTGTTTGGTAATCTTAGATAAATTGGAGCGGCCCTCAGCGCGAGGCTTACCAAGGCGGACCATCACGGCGCATAATCACATAAGGTTCGTAACTCTTCTGGTATGTGGTAACTCGATATACTTCCCCGGGCTGAGCCGCATAATAGTGCCCATAATCTGTGCTATTGTGCCCGGGAGCCCATGATTGATGAAACATTGCAATCTTTCTGGATTCGACAAGTTCTATTAACGCCTGTAACACCCATGTAAGTATGTTTATGCTACCAGTATGTAGTCCTAACCTTCTTAGTTCTCGGAAACGTCCTCCAATCTTTCCCGTCCTCCTGAACCACATACTCAAACGCGGGAACCACAAATGCAACCTCACCGCCCCTAGCCAACTCCCAGAATTCGCCTCTTTTTTAAGGCGCTCCTGAATCTATCTCTAACACCTGTACACACTGCAAAATCCACATCGAGCATCATGACCCAGTCCGTTCGAGCATACAAACGCGCCACATTACGCCACATATTAAACTGCCGGTCATGTTGATCCACAATGACATGTATGTCGACCCATCGGGAGAAGAGTGGCGATGATGTGTAGATAGCATGTAGTGAAGCAAGGAGATCGTTGCGCCTGGTCGTGTTGGTAGACGAGATGTGGACTGCTGCTGACACCGGTCCTGAAAATAGGGGAGAGTATGAGCTCCCATTTTACCCCCCCAGAAAGGGGACTGTGACCTTGGTACTGCTCTACCAAACGTGCCAATGCCTCAAATCTATTACTTGTGACAATTGTTGCTACCGTCACATCTTCGTTTTCGTGCCCATGCGATGCCCGGTAGTAGTATGGCATCACGTCCATGAGTTTTGGAGCCGTATCGAATAATTTTGATACAAACAAGGATCTATTCCAAGTATCTCCATGACCCGCTCGAAGTGTAGCACGATCTCCAGTCCAGGTAAAGCTACTCAGGGGTTGAGAACATGAGTTGATTGAAATGATATGGCATATGTTTCGGGACAAGTTCAGGCACAGCTGTACTGTGGTGTACGAGATGACCATGGCAAAGTAGCCGACAGTTAATGTCCGAACCAATAATCTATACATCTGCGTGTCGTTTGGGCGGGCGCTAGCTACGGGTATGAAATTTCAAAGAACTTCGGGGATTGTTTGTTATCACTCTGGCCCAGGTGGGTTGGTGTTTACATATACAGTACCAGTAGCACAGATCAAATTTATATCAATGTAAGCTAAATTGAGATAAAACCCCTCTGGGATTACGCACACAAGATACTTGATTATAGTACATCCAGGGCCTCACGGCAATTTATGTAGTTTGCACTCTAAAAACGTACCGGACTCGCGCGTACTTTCACAAGTATTCTCACAAAACTGTATATACCGGTTAGGTCCGACAGTCGTATATAAAGGGGGTTGTGGGCCAGTAGTCTCCGCACAAATTGCGTGGGGAAGGATGGATGTGAGGAGCCTAGGCAATAATCATGTTACCAGCTCGAATCCACTAGACTATGATACTTAAGCCCCCAGATGCGATACATGTACGGGTGCAACCCTTGTCAAAATCAAACTCCATGCTATCCAGCGGTTCAAGGCTTTCCCACTAACCGGGAGCGCGTTTCTAGAGGTGATTGAAGTCGACAACGTCCAAGAAATAAGTGTAAGATACATATGGGAGTCATGATCAATAAGAACCACATACAATAATATTATGAAATTTAGCCAACAGCCCTCATCCGTTCCGGGACAAGCATGAACTATTTTTGGTCGTTAAGCTACCTAAGTAGGTATGTGATATTGTGGTCGGCTTCAATATCCTGTATGAAGTCAAAGTAAGAAATCCATATCGAATACTTCTACGTCCCACTGTTATCGACGAGGCTTACCTTAAGTTGGCATTTCTTTCTCACCTCATCTTTCTTTTCTATAAGATCGCTTTGTTGTCTCCATGAGTAATACATAAGATTCAACCCGTTCGCGGTGCCCTAGTTTCGACTCGTTTCATCATAAGTCCAACCTCATGTGAATGTGCAGTATCGGCGCATGGGATGCAACACTCGTACTGACGACTGGGTACAATTCCTACACAGGCGTGGCTACGAATGTGCAGGATGTCTCCTGTGCGGTTCATACCGCATACATAGTATGAAGGGGAGTATTTCTGATTAGATGGATCGTGGAGGTGCCAGGGATAGGTTGCCCACACACTGTCGGCGAAAACAATTTTGGCTCCGTTGCACGAAAATGAGTCTGCGGGAGTGCTCTTTGAGGAGGTCGAAGATGAGGGCACGACACAGTTGTAAGATTCGACGCTATAAATTGAGGTGTTATGGAAACCCGTGGCCATTTAGCTGTATTATTCATAAGGAATCTAATACCTACGTACCTCGTAAGCGACGTACTACCATAACTGTCTTGCCTTGTTTGAGTATCCGGGAAGGCGACCCCGCCCTCGATTCTTTGTTGAGCTTTCCTGCACACTATCGATTTCATGTGTTCAATAAGCGATTGATCCCCGAGAGCTCAAGCGGACCGCTTTCCTACAAAAGGTGCAGTGCTTCATACGCTTCAGCTCGGTCCTTCCTCCAACCAGCATTTCTTTGTAGATCTCTTGACACGACGCAGCCCACACTTCGTAAGGCTGCGAAGAGGGTCGCATGGACGAAAGTTTGTGACTCGATTCCATTATAGCTAAGTTTGGGCTGGCTTCTTGATAGCTATTTTCAACGGGGTTTGACATACTCAAAAATCATATATAGTAGATATGTGGTAGATAAAAGACGATGGAGGCGGGATGTGTAGCGGTGGAAGGGATGAATCTCCGTGTATGTGGGCACGTGTTATGTACATACGACAGCATACCCCCGTGTACCCCCTATTCCCCGGCCAACCATGGCACAAGTAAGTGGGGGTTAGTATATCAATGAGTAGCTATTGTGGTCTTCCCGGCCATTCCATCGACCTCTCTGGTTTCATATGAGCTTTTATGAGCTTTCGAAGCCCTAAATGGTTGAATATGAACGTTTATATCTACCACTTATGGTGATGTCATGTGCCAGCGCTACCACTATGTGATCGATGCGTGATCGATTTCCTTTTCTGGAAGCAGCATTGAAGCACGTGTTTTCGTCTAGATACTTTTACTGTAATTTGAACCGTAGAATCTACATATTTTGTGATATTTTTCCACCACATAGGAAATGGTTTCCCCACGCCCAGCGCTTAGGGCCTTGAATTTTACAGTAATTCAATTGATTGCTTGGCAGCTGTTGACACCCGGTACAAGTGTTACCGAGAGCAAAGACTGGGCTCGATCAAACCTCGCTCAGAACCCCCGGATATCGATATCCTTATAACAACTACCATCGTAATCCTCGCTCAACTATTACCGAAAATAAGAGGACCTTCTTTTCTGCCCCTTCCTCCTGCCTTGCCCGCAGCTAGGTGGGATTGGCCACCCGACCTGTGAGCCTCTCTCGCCTAGTATTTCGGCGACTCTCTTCCCTCCCTTCCTGGTATGCTTTCGTTCACTAAGTACTTGCTTCGCTCCTTCATGTACAGCCAAATGGGTTTATTATGTTACACTATCACATACAATATGCACATAAACAAGTCATTGACACAGATCGTGATAAGTTGTTACATTGTTTACATATATCCGGTAACATCTGCATCGTGCAGATTGAACAAGTCTGTACGTTAATGGACACTCAAAACTATCGAATGTTCCTTTTTTGGTATTGTTATCGACTTATGCAAATTAGTATGGTTTGATAGAAAGCAGTATAAAGCATCTTACTCGTGATTTGAGGGCGAGTTTGAATAACCGGACGCCTTATTACCCTTGTAGGTTTGTGACCGCCTTTCCGAACTGGATCCATAACCTTCATTCCGATTGTAAGTGGTCCTGTGTCGCTTCGAATCTAAAGGTTTGTTTTGAGGCTTTCTGCTAAACGAATTGGAGTCTTGGGTCCAGCGAGAAGAGCCATAGCTATTTCCCACGTTCTCTGTGGAAGGCAAATGGTATGTGAATGATAGTTACTGTCAAAGCTCTTGATGAAGTGCTGTGGTCGTGCTCACGAATTAGGGCGACAATTCTAGTCACATAGTCCCAAAACTTCCCAATGAAGTCACGAATAATTCCGCCTTTGTTGGATGGTCTATCGCCAGTAACACAATTTTGTTCGCCGACATTGGTAGCTCCGTGATTAGCTCCGGAGGGCTAGTAGTTATGGCCTTCATTCTGGCTATCTCGTCGTCGATTTCTTATCTCTCTGTTTTTCCCGTCCTTCTTCCTTCCGTAAATAATCCGCAAATCGATTATCTCGAGCCCTCGATTGATCCATCGACTTGTTTTCTATAGCTTCGATTTGCGCCTGAAATAAAGCCCAATCCGAGTCTATGATAGTTTTGAGTTGGGCTTCGTCAACTTGTAGGCTTGTGTTGTTTGATGGTTTGTTTCACTCGTCCTCAAGACCTGAAGCTGGTCTAACAATTGACCTTCTTTTATCCTTGTACGCTCCTCTTGAGAATCAAGGAGTCGCAACCATTTTTGGTCGTCTGCTTCTAATGCATTCTGCCTTTGCGCCATTAGTTCACTCATTCTTCTTGTCGTTTACGAAGATTGTCTTCTAGATCTTGCCCAATCACAAGCCCTACGTCTGTTTTCTCCAGGGGGAGCGACTCAACCACCAGCTGACGCTGTATTTTTGTAACCATAAGGTCCTTTCCCAGTAGCATTCGAATGATATTGTGAGCCGACTCTTGGGTGTTGGTATGACGAGCCATCTGTGCACCTTCGGCTAGAGGCGTTCCAAGAACTCCATCGCGAAGTTCGGCTTCGCGGAGTATTTCATCTTCCGTTGGGTGGATTGACCACATATTTGTAACATAGACCACATTTTTAAACGCTTTGGGGCCACAGAGTGCTTTAAACATCATATGTCGGAAGCTTGTTCCTCCGACTCTAGTGTCAGAGATTTTGTGGACGTGAGATAGAGCATCCCGATAATTTGATACTGATTGGTATACCTGTATAAATGGGCATACCGATATTGGCGTGAACTATGCCGCTTGCATTCTTTGAACTTACGCTTCGACAAGAAACTCCGTCAAACCGTTTCCGACTTGCATCGTGCTGCCACTGGCTAAATTTGCGAACTACAGTTAACGTTGTTGTTCGGCGCAGTATGCCAATCATTTAGTTCTAATTTTCCAAAGAGTTTGTAACGCCTCTCTCACCGATGTTTTTCCAGTACCAGCATCCAAATAATCTATGTGTATCATAAGCATTGTTTTATCAGTGAAATCAAACTTTTCCATAGAACAAGCTGCAAACACAGTGGTGGAGAGGAGGGAGAGGGAGAGCCGCTTCAAAACAAAAGTCGTCAACTCTCTTGACTTTATTCAAAATCAACCTGAATTGGCTATGCGAACTCCCTAGTCCTCATCAGTCTCTCAAAATGATGCCCAACGCTGAGAGCCAGTTCTCTGGTCCCGGCGATTACGAATAACTCATATTGCTGGCCAGGTGCTCACTTACACAATAACTTTAGGGCCCTTTATGGGCGTCTCAGGGCCTTGAGTCCATGGAGCCGCAGTAGTAGACGTATTACAAACTCCAGAGCCCTTGTTAGTTAGGCTCATTGCTGAGCAATGAAAAGATGGGTGTTGTACTGTTGTACTGATGCAGTGAACCTATCGATACCGTCTGGAGCAAGAATCGAGCGTTGATAGGGATGCTTAGGATGACAAGAATGGTGTATTATAACTGGGTACGCTCTCCCAAAATAAAGGTGGCAGTTATCACACTCCTCGCGCCCCATTTCTTTGGAGTTGCTCCATGGCTACAAGATCAGTACGAGTCGAGTCAAGGCAAAATTTCCGCCACGCTATGCGGGCGGTGCTGCGCTAAGGCTATAGGTCTGGCCACCTTGATCGTCCAATAGGCATGAGAGCGGTATCTCTTGAGCGTCAATGTTGGCACCTGAAAACCTCCATCACATATAGCTTCTTGGGGATAATAAGGGGATGACGTATACATAGCATAGGCTCCAAGTGTGGGATTGGTTCTCAAGCGCGCGATCGACCAGTGAAAAAATACAGTTGCAGTAGTAAGTCCAAATTAAGAAAAGAGACTTGATGGATATTCATCGGTATTGATGGTACAAACCCTGTGGCCTTTGTATGGTGTAGTGTATTTCACCAGTATGACCGAATAAATTTGTTAATATGGCCGCTATCGATCCACTTGCAATGTGATACAAATTCTAGCACATCAAAGCACATTCTACGCAATGCATGGAGACCTTCACCTCCGCTAGTCTTCACCAAACAAAGGCAAAATTAACAAAACACCCTATTTTATCTGAGAAGATACGCCAGAAGTTCTCAGATGACGCTCAAGAGATAGCGCTCTCATGCCTATTGGACGATCAAGGTGGCCAGACCTATAGCCTTAGCGCAGCACCGCCCGCAGCGTGGCGGAAATTTTGCCTTGACTCGATTCGAACGGATCTTGTAGCTATGGAACAAATGTAGAGAAATGCAATGCATAGAGTAGGATGTTCAGCATTCCTTTTGGAAGTTTTCTAGCCCTAAGCATAGCCCTTGGTACTTGACATTGAATTTGGAGGGGAATGAGCAACAATATACTGACTGTAGGTGGGATGACGAGTTCCGATTGAAAACCAATTGCAAGGGTTGGTGGATTTGAGATGTTATAAAAAGTGCGTGCTCTTCAGTGAGCAGATGCATCACTTCCCACTGGTTCAGCTTGGCCCTTTATTTTCTCATCTGTCGAAAGTTATACAGGATAGTGAATTCAAAAAAACTGTAGTCTCTATATACTCGTAATACTCCTGAGATGATTGACTTTAACTGTGGCTTACACGAAGCAGCAATCATAGTGTATGTATATATTCATATTACCGATACTTACCAGTAGTACTCAACGTTTCAACACAACAGGCTGTTTGGACCAACGGGTGCGGGAAAAACAACGGTGTGGACCAACGGGTGCGGGAAAAACAACGGTGATCCAAGGATTGCTGTATCGTGTACTAGCTCAACATACTAACTATCTGATTTATATATAGTTTGCCAATGTTGCAAGCGGCGATTCTATGAGTATCGGCCATGGTGTCAAAGCTGCACGAAGAATATAGAGCCCGCTACTATGTTTACGGTCGACGGGAAACCTGTTGTAGTGGTTGATTGCCCTGGTTTCGACGATACGTATTGTCGGAGACGATATCTTAAAATCGGTGGCAGGGTTTCTTACTGCAGCGTGAGTGGAACTAAGTTACACACCCCTTTCATGAAGGCTCATGTTAATTACTCAAAATACCTTCCAAATGTATAGATACTCGCAAAAATTCAAAATAGCAGACTTTTATACCTACACAGGATTACTGATACTCGAGTTAGAGGGACAGACATTCGCCATCTGAACATGTTCAAAGAGCTTTGTGGAACCGACTCACTAAAAATGTGGTTTATGTGACAAATATGTGGTCGAACCCTCCAACAGACCACGAGATATTCCGCGAAAATGAGCTACGCGATGGTATTGATTTTTGCAGGACCCCTGATCCTAGGTGCACAGATGGCCCGTCACTACAATACACAGGTGTCGGCCCATGATATCATTCGACTGTTACCTCGGGAGCCTACCATGCCAAAAGTTGCCAAGGAGATCAAAGATGAAAACCGAAAACTAGAAGAAACGGCCGCTGGTATAGCTCTTGGGCATGGCTTACAGGACGAGATCAAGAAGCTCAATGAACGGATTAAGACGATACAGGAAGAGCACGCCCGGGTCATTGCAGAGATCAACACAAAATTCCAGAATCAACTCACAGAACAAGAGAAGGTAGCGCGGCAACGGCACCAGTCGATGGAGAATTTGCTCAAAGAACAGGAGCGGAAAGTACAGGAAGAGCGGGAATCGTTGCTGGGCCAAGTAAAGTCATTGAAAGAAGGGCACCAAGAAAAAGAAAAAGACTGGAGGGAGCAATTACAAGCTCTCCTTGCTACGATGACTCAAAATATGGTCCGAAACGATGTTGCGCCTAGACTCGAACCATAACGCCCAGTTGGAATCTCTTCAAAGGCAGCACGAAGACAACTTGAGGTCCACAAGGGAAGCCAGCGAAAGACGTGAAGATAAAATACGAGACGCCTTCCTAAAATAAAAATAGCTGATGATGAAAGGGCAAGATTGGCACAAGAGGCGTTCAATGCCGCCCTTGAAGAAGAACGGAGACATAGAAGCCTTTGTGTAATTGCGTGATCATGGCAAATACTTTCCTTCAGAGTAGTTTCACTGTGGTGTGATAATCCTGAAAATCAGTACATCAGTAAAAGATTCCTTTTTTCAGTAGGATATGGTCTGAAAATTACAATGTTAGTATGCCTCTCTCAACATGAATCAGACTATGGAAGAATCAATACCTATGAATCAGACTATGGAAGAATCAATACCTAAAATCAGTATGTATTGATCTTGACTTCAGCTCTATTCGAATATGGTGTCATTAGTGTTATTTGTAGAGTGTGACAAGTGGCTAGATTCCGGTCGTAATGAATTGAACCTATGCAATATTGATAGTGCTGGCTATATCTGGCACTGTTGTCTCTTGTAACCTTATACTTTGTATACAACTCCCTCCGTTAAATCAGACACATCTAGAGAGTGCGAGCCGGAATAAGATGCAGGCATCTTGGAATGGGCACAAATGAAAATTCTAAAGGGGACCTCGCCATAAGTGACCACTTTCCAAAGCTTAATACTACCAGATATCGAAAGCGTTTCAGTGGTACTGCTAACAGTACGGCTGCCGAAAATGCTAATGATTATTCACAGTTATAGAACCAACTGAGATCGACCTTACCAAGGATCGGGTCATCTGAATGAGTCGTTAGCAGGCGATGTTGTATGATAGTGCCTTCGTCCAGGAGCCGGCACAGCATTCCTAAACTATACCAGCCTAAAGTTACGGATATTTGGAGGGGTTTATAATCAATAACATGCCTAACCGCGTAGGCGAGTGTGTGTTAGTATTATGATGTATGTTTGGTAATGTAGCTACCATTTTAGATGTATAGATCCCTATACATAGTCTGTTTTCGGTATAAACGCCTGTATCTGGATGTTATAAGAAAGTGCTCACTGTTGTTGCACGTCAAGTCCCATCCCCTTCTCTTCTCTTCGAAGTCTTCATGTTGAATTTCGATTGATTTAAACATATATCCTGCTGTTGAGCTTCCAACGGTATTAGCCAGACTTGAGACAGATTCGATTTGCTCGTTATCTTGGTATTCCAATAAAGGGGCGCGTATTCGATCAGAGTACTAGCTATAGCCAGTAGTACTGAATTTAATTAGTCAGGTATTTTAATAGCAGTCCTCGTAAAATGAGAGACGTTGATGAAAGTTGGAATCTAATGCACTCCACTGGCCACGGGATGGTTGGGCCATATGAGTTGGTAGCCCTTATTGGCTGTCACCAGGGCTAAGCTGTGGATTGAGCGTAGTTAACGCCCGGCGCCCTCGGTACCGGGTACACACGTTGCCGGGGCCTCGATCGAGGGAGTCGCTTGTTTATATCCTTGCAGCCAGCCGCCCACCAGCTTTGCCCCCATCTGTTTCCCTAAGAGAGCTAAATACCAATAAAAGAGCCAAGCAGTCATGTCAGGTGGTAAAATCGGTGGCGAATATGGGGAAATCCGAGCAAACATCGACATTCAATCATTGAACAAGTACCTTGGGCAACATGGAAGGGGAATTAGAGTACCTGTAGAGGTCAAGCAGTTCAAAGTGAGGCTTTATAACATAGATCTGAAGCTATATGATGCTGAAATTTCGGAAAGTATGGACAGGTAGGACATCCAACTTTTATTATTTCACCAGAAGACTGAGGCATGAATTCATCCTTTAAGAGTATTTTATATATCCTAACCTCATACTAGCGGAACACGATTTGTGATGCGCAAAAAGCCTGGTGGTCAGTTACTGTCGCCAACCGCGCATGCCGTTGAACGAGAGTACAAAATTCTACAAGCTATTCATACTCACAATACCGCAATAAGCCAAAGGCTTACATTCCTATCCCACAACCAGTCCTATTGTGCGAAGATAGCAGTGTGATGGTACACCCTTCTACGTAATGGAATTCCTTGATGGAAGAATATTCAGTGACCCTCGAATGCTCGAAATACCAAAAGAGACAGAAAGCAGTGGTAAGGACTAATTGAGCATTATTTAGTACGTTTGTGCCCATATCTTACATTCCCGGACCGTTACAGCTGGCTCTCGGCAGTCAGATCACTAGCTGCCTTATCATCACTTGTCCCTTCGGAGTGGGACTCGAGAATTTTGGCCCCCACACCCCATATTTCCCTCGGCAAATCAAATCCTTATCCAAGTAGGTTTTTACATGACTCAATTACATAGCACTCATTTCTCGAAAGAGTGTCACAGGCTCAAGCCAAGGTTGTCGACGTGGAAACTAAGGAGCCAGTGGGACCGGGCTCAAGCCAAGGTTGTCGACGTGGAAACTAAGGAGCCAGTGGGACCGGTTCCCGATTATGACGAGATGATCGCATGGTACCGAGAACACCTCCCTGACGAAAGCAAAACCGGTCTTCGCGTAGTACATGGAGACTATAAAATTGATAATATTGTCTTTCATCCCACTGAGCCCCGGGTTATTGGAATCTTAGACTGGGAACTATGCACTTTGGGCAGCCCGGTCAGTTTTAGAATATCGTCATATTATTGTTTACTTACAGCCAATTCATACCCGCAGCTGGCAGATCTCGCCAATCTTCTTATGCCTTACCACGTTGACCCTGCAGAAGTACCACCCCCGAACGCGATTAGTGGATTCAAGGGACAGCCTCCTGATGCAGTGCCGTGTTCTCTCGAAGAGTTGGAGCGTGCCTTTTGCGATGGGTTCGGAATACCATACCCGATTACCGAAATGGTCTTTGCGAATAGCTGGATGATATTCCGGCTGTCAATTATTTCTCAAGGTACGTCTTCAGTACATCTGTAACTAATCAATCCATGCTAATAGGGTACACAGGCGTTGCTGCGCGGTATGCACGGCGACAGGCTTCGTCAGCAAACGCGAAGGCACAAGGAGACCGCTTCCCAATGCTTGGGGGTATGGCAAAGAGGCTCATGCTGGAAGGTTCCTCCACGCAACTAAAGGCGAAGCTCTAATATAGAACAGTCGGTCTTGCTTATTGTAGGATGTGTACTGAAAGATCATTTATCATTATTCATAGCGTGATCATGAGGAGCGAAGAGAATCAACTATTGCAAAAAGTGTGATGTGAATTCATAGATAAACGGACCGACCATCCAAAGAATCAATAAAATAGTCCCAGTTGTAGTTATGCCGTTCCTATCAAGTCCACACCATGCTCGTGGCTCTGCTGACTGGTCGGCTAGCAGGTCGGCTCCCCGGCCGACTCCTGCTACCTGCTCGGCTTCTACTCCCCGGTCTACTCCGACTCCCCTGCCGGCTGGCTGTGACTTCGCTAAACATAACCCTTCCCCGTTCCTCTCCATGATGAGCACCATCTACAGTATCCGTATATGCAGGAGGCATATCTCCGCTCACACCCTCCTCTCCACTGACCAGCCTCTCAAATTGTAAACTACGATCCACGAGAGTAGTGATACGTTCGTCCGAGTCGTGTGCCCTAGTGACTTGAGGTCGCTCGCTGAGTCCACTTGCATTATGCCCGATAGCGGCCTCGACAGCCATTCCGCCCATAATCCTATCCGGTGCGACTGTATTCGGGTTGGAGACTTGTGCACGCCGCGGTGATGGATGGATAAAGTCAGCCGGTGGAACGTTGAAGGCGCTATACCCCAAACCCGAAATCGGTGATTGGGTAGGAATTCCAGAGGGAGCTGCGATTTGCAACCGATTCTGCTGTTCGGCTTTTACGTGATTGCAGAGACACCCGCCTACTGAAGTACCTATCTTTTGTACCGGAAGCGATGGTAGACTATATGCTGGAAGGGCCGTGTAGTCTGGGTTACACTTACACTGTCCGGAAAAGTTTGAATAATACGAACGGCGATGATTGAGTATTTGCGTACCGAAAGTATATGCACCGGCGTTTCGACAATGATGTCGAATTGTTTCCGCTTCCCCTTGTCCATCTGGGGGTCATCTCCTCGTTCAACACGAATCATGATCTTGATCCAATGGGAAATAATAATATTACTTGGTATGTTTGCACGTGAAATGAACAGGGCTAGAACATGTGGGTAGATTCGCTCGCAGCTGATGTACAGATCCAGTAAATTCTCGAGCTCAAATTTCAACGCGAAGATTACTCACTTGAATAGTCCAAGGGCCATTAGGGTTTAATAAATTAGTTGCAATTTCATCTGCATCCTGACCCTCGATAAGGCCGACCAACGGTGAGTGGGATATCGCATTATTAGAATCGTCAAGTATGGGTAGCAATGGCAGTCGAACGCCTTTGTCGTGTTTGAGGTTGGGGTATTTGAGTGATAAGAGTTCATATCGTCGAGTTGGGTCATGACGCGCCACCCGCCGCCCATGAGCATAATAATCAATTTTCTCTGTAAGCCGCCTGGGTTCAGTATGAGCCTCGTTAGATTGCGCATTAGACCCACCCTCTAACATAACTGTAAGCCGGTATATCTTCACCTTGGCCAAAGGCATCATTACCAGAGTAATGGGTACCGTTCCTCCAATGGGGAAACTTTTCCCAGAAATGGTAATAAAGTACCTTAGTTGTTCGTCCCACTGCCTCTCGATAACAACATTCTCTCGCTCTTCTGTGTCATCTTCCCCAGGGCAGCTGATAAGTGTAACCTCTGTATGAGCCACAAGTTTCGGCACAAAAGTTCCTGTTCGGTGAACAACAGCTTTGAGACGGTAAGAAATTGAGCCGAAATCGCAATGAGAGACGGGGGAGTGTTGGAGGGAACTGCAAAGGAAATGGGATAGTTGTAGGTCCCTGCATATACCTATTAGTCCGGGTTACGTCTGTGACAAATTTGATAAACACACCTTTTTGAACTCCTGCCACATGTCTGCTTCCACATTAGGATCGACGTCCAAACCCAAACTCGCTCCTATTTTCTCTAAAGCCGTCCGTTCTTTCTGTCGGCCACGCTGGGTTTCGTCTCTTCCTGAAACCGCGGTCTCCCTCTCACGCTGACGCTCAGCCGCTCGATCCTTCAACCTTTGCTCGTGCTCATGTTCCCTAGGACCTACTGACCCGGCTCCTCCACGCCCAAATGGTCCAGGGCCAGTGCTAGCCCGTGACTTACTCCGCACCCGGTCTGTGATTTCGGTAATTTCATGCCCAATTTCGTGCAATACGCTGGAAACAGCTGCAAGGCTAAACCTAGTATTCTGACGACCACGCACGCGGGACTCGGAGCGATCGCGATCCCTTACGGGTGAGGCTTCAGCTCCTGGAGATTCTGTCTGAGTGTGGAATGTCGGGTGAAGAGACGATGGGTGAGGACTAGGACTACCGGTATTGCGAAGCGAAACTGAGCCGGAGGTCTGAAGTATCGGCCGGGGGTGATGTGGGGAGTGAGGGACATGGGAACTGGACCGTGTGGCTGGAGGGTGGGAAACCGTGGAGCGAGACGCAGAACGTTGACGTTCGGTAAGCGGGGGAGAAATTTGAGGATTATCATGTGCTCGCTGGGCTTCGTTTTCTCCCAAGAATGAGGCAGAAGATTCGCGACGGGAAGGAGAAGGGCGCCTAAGTACGGGTAGGTGGTCCCCCACCTCTTCATCGCTAGGGTGTTCTGAAATATTCTCATGGAGCGACTTGACACTCGCATCGGAAGACACGTTTGTCGAGGGCACGTGTGATGCCGGAGCCGACAAAACTTCATGAGGAGCAGTGGGCCGAGGTAGTATGGGTTGGGAGCCAGATGCACCATGGATTGACGGAGGTCCTGGATAATTTCAGCTTCAATAGAATTTCGCCGGCGGCTAGTTTAAAAATACGCACTTGACGGAACTGAAGTGCGGGAATTTGCCAAGTCCGAACGAAGCACACTTCGAAGTTCCTGAAGCGTCTGCCTAGGGGATCCAGGCACGCTAGGTGTGCCCGTGCGAGGGGTGTAAGGAGGTGTCAAAATGGAGGTTTGCTCGTTATGCTCTACAATATGACGGTGGAAGAAGTCCTGATCTGCGCTCAGTCGCCGTCCCGTGTTGCACGAATTGTACCCTGGTCTAGGTTGTTTGCGCGCCGTGGCTCATCGGTGTTGTCTGCGTCATCTTCATCATCGGATATAGCTCCCTCATCATCCGCTTCGTGATCTAACCCCACTCCGGGGCCAAGTGACATGGCCCTACGAGCCGAGCTGGTCGGAGCCGCATCATCTTCATGACCTGCACGGAAAATACAGTCGATGAGGAAAGTACATTGACATCCTCCGTTACTTCAGTACGACGAGCGCCAATTCCTGCGCATTAATGACAAGGTATGAGAACATGGCCTTTATCGGCCGAAGGCTTAGAGATAGCGCACCTTCGGGCCACTCCGTCTTTGCCTTTCCCTCGAGCGATATAGAAATACTCCGTATCTTCGTCGCTTTGGCAAGTTTTAATGTGAGGATACCTCTTACCATCGCAGGGGCTGTATCCGGGGGGACCCCTTGGCGCCTCCTGGAAGTAACATCTCCAGAGCCTCGCAGGAATACGACAGGTTCAGCAAGTCGAATATCTAGAGAGGTGCTAGGCATAGTCGATGGGGTGGTGGTTGAATTTAGAAAACTCGGAGCTCAAAATTATATTTTCCGTTCCAGTTCGGTCCAGATCCTGGGCTTGCCGGCGTATCCCACAAGGTATGATAGACTCCCACGGTATCCCCGGTCATTTGCAAATTCCCCCCGCAGATCATGCGCTTATCTAATCAACTCATGACCGTATTAGTGGCTCAAAAATCAAAGACAAAAGCGCATGGTCAAGATAACCGAGTTGCCGTAGAGCCGGCTACAACTCTCCTAAGCGATCTCTTTCCCAAAAACTATTGCACTGCTCTTGAACGAAGCGTTGAACAAAAGCAGATTGTTGATATCTCGGACCCAATTGTCCTGGTCCGCATTACTTGGTATGCCGTCTTCGTCCCCGTCAGGGGCACTGGCAGGCGAGGACCGGCTGATACACGGTATTGGATATCTTGAAATGGAGATCCGAACCGACTCTCCGGGGAAAAGGTTCATGACCGACTGTCCATCCGCCGAAACTTCAGCATGTGCTCGCGACGCTTTATGGACCTGAGAGGTAATGAGCTCCACCAAGTAGCAATCACCGAATTTCGAAAGCGCACCATGAGACGGATTTCCGACGATGCGGGAAGGACCAGAGGTCGAAAGGAAAGAGACCTTGGACAAATAGGTGTCATTACCAGTGCCTCAACGGAAGGGTGAACTATTGGTCCGCCGGACGATAGCGAATAGGCCGTGGAGCCTGTGGGGGTGGATACGATGAGACCATCTGCCTATTCAAAGGCGTCATAAATCAAAATTCTGGGATAGGATGAAATGCAACATACAACTGCTTCCGTCAGATGTGTATCATCTACAAACGAATCAATCCTAGTCAGATGTGGACTACCTCCACGATGCAGGGCAACCTGAGCAATAAATGAAATAAAAACGAGATGCCTTGTGATCGTTTGTAGTACCGCATACCTCGTTCATAGCCAATAATCGGCTTCTAGCTCCCTCTAAGCATGTGCGTGAGCCCGAATTCGAAAGAAATAGTGATACCCTGACTTAACAAAACTTTCCCCGCAGCATCGTGAAATGTGCAAGCGAGTCTTATCCGCTCCAAGACGGTTGCCGTCCCGGAAAACGTATTTTCCAATGCAGTGGGCAGTGACCCGATATCTGCCAAACAAAAAAAAACTTAAGTATCAGGCTTATTTATGTGAAACAGAACTTACGAAAGGGTAATAAAAACCCAAGCGTACCCAACGAAAAGCTGAGCACTGGAGGTACAGGTCCCGTATTGAACATAGAATTTGCGTGCAGAATTGTTCCATCGCCTCCGAGTGTTATAATCAAGTCAATTTCTGGTTTCTTGGCTATATAGATAGCGATATCAGTGCTTGAGTTGACCAACGGAAAAAAGGAGGGACCCTTACGTGCATCGGGGTTGTAAGGTTCTACACCAGGCGGGATTTTGGACGACGATTCGACAAATAGTGTGGTGTGCTCAAACCGGCGCTGTATGTACCTAATGCCAGCATAATCGCCTTCCGAGCACTCCCAGTCATATTACTTACCTTATTGCCATCTCAAATGCTTTGGCGACGTTCTCATCATTGGGCTTCCGACAGAACAATATGTTTCGGATCCCTTCTTTTGAAACATAATCGGATAGTTGAACTTTGGATCTATTTTTTGCTTTTAATATACCATCTAGAAATAATAACCGCAATTACCGTGTGGTCCTATCCACTGGTAGAGTTGTGCTGTCAGTCGAATTCGAGCGTTGAAAGCAGATGGGGTATCTGGGCCCTGGATAAGTTCTCGCGAGTACTGTCACCACATATAATCCCTGGTCGTAAAATATTGGAGAAACGACACGAAGCACGCATGGTGCTCGAAAATATGCGATCCAGGCAAGGTCCGAATGAGGCCGAAGCAAGGGATCGAAATTGATCGGTGCTGTGACATCAGTGTCAAATAATCCAAGCTTACTTCCAACCGCCACCAGCTTTATAATTACCTGTCACCAAAGCAAATTTAAACGAGCAGATTGCAATATGGCAGTTCCCAGGATGCTTCAAGCCGAAAATATACACAAACTCAAGGATTCCGATAGTGCTATCCGAGAAACCGACACCGATGCCGCACATTCTCGTCTCTCGGCTGTTCGTCAAGGATACCTTGTAGACCCATATCTCGCCCCCCTAGTTCCACGAGCGCGCTTTGTTCCTACTCGAGCACCACTTATGAATGTCGGTACCTACGTTCGATCTACTGCGATTGATATGCTGGTCGAAAGTTGGTTGAATTTAGCGGGTGCAAATACAGAGAAACGGCAGATTGTTAGTCTAGGCGCTGGAAGCGATACAAGGTATGGCGGGGGATATACTGTGTAAAAAGAATACACGGTTCTAAATATTTCTATAGGATAAGGGTTTCAGGGAGCGTATCGCGTCATACGTAGAATTAGACTTTACAGAGAACACGTCGCGCAAAGCGAAAGCAGTAATGCAATCTCAGCCTCTAAGCAACGCGTTGGGTTCCGATGTCAAAATAGGTGAGCATGTATTTGGTATATCGATCGAGTAGAAATTGAAACTAGACGAGAGCGCGGCGGTACGGGTCTTGGTTCATCTGATTACCATCTTATTCCACTCGACCTTCGAGAAGGGGTACCCGTGCTTGAACCTCTTATTTCATCGCCCTCTTCTAATGCTCCTCTTGACCCTAGTCTACCCACACTATTCATAGCCGAATGTGTATTCGTATATATGCCGCCAAGTGCATCGGGCGCCATTTTACAGTGGTTCTCGAACACATTCGGGCGTGCCGCTGGGATAGTGTACGAGATGTTTGGGCTCCAGGATTCGTTCGGTAAAGTGCTGAAGGATAACCTCAAGGTACTTCATATACTTTTCTGGAGTGCAATGTATGCCATGACTATCTGCAGGCTCGACATATCGAACTTCCGGGCGTGGATGCCTTTCCAACTCTAAACTCCCAATTATCTCGTTATACAAGCAATGGTTTCAGTCACTCCAAAGGGCGCACCTTGAAAAGCATCCGCCGCGAAAACATACCAGTGTCCGAGTTACAGAGGTGCTGTTAAAGTCTCTGCCTGACTGATGCACTTCATGGATAATTAATCTATTTCGATTAATTAGAATATCCCGCCTTGAACACCTCGATGAGATTGAAGAGCTGGAATTAGTCTTGGAGCATTATTCCATCACTTGGGGTTACTCAGATCGAATCAGTGGTGGGGAGCTTGAAGGGAATAATTCACTTGATCAGTGGGACTTATCATTACAAACCCACCCTATCGAAGAGACCGAGTAGATATGAGCAAGCAAGCAGGCTCTCATTGGTACTCACAAAGATAGGCCTATTCCTAATGTGTACCTTACAGGATCTGCTTGAACGATATCCTCGAATTCAGCCATTGGTTCGTTTGAATTGAGGAAAAAGGTATCTGATAGATAAAGAACGAATTTAATTATCCTACAAAAGGTTGAGACACACTGATTTTATACTTTTAGATATTATTGGATACTCAAAACATGGGCTACTTGTCTGATCCGCATCGTCGGATCGCGATGGTGTGGTGGAAATATAGACAACAAGTCAATGCATACATGCTTAAGTGAATATATATGTATGCGCATCGCATAAGTACAGTGAAATGTGCTGTGAGCTAGGAAGAGTACGGCAGGAATACTGATTTTTGCTGAGCACGGAATTTAATTGTTCAGTAATTATTTATTAGGCACAGGATGGCAAGCTTCCATTTGTCCTACCGGATAATGAATGTAGTCAGCCATATAATTTGACTATATCAGTTCCTTGTTAGGAAGACTTCACTTACACATTTTAGGCTAGCCATAGTCGTGAGATAGATACCCCCGGTTGCTCTTGATAGACTTTTCATGCTCGGCATTACTTGACGCCAGTTTCGTATGGTCGCGAGTTCGATTGTTTCAGCATGTACCTAAATTTGTGGTAGTGTAAAAATTACTTGCCCAATCCGAGTTTCATCATATTCTTACAGTTACATGGATCGTCGGCCAATCGGTAGCTTCACCAGTTTGATTGGGTCGCTTTTGCATCCATGATTTACCGGGCGTAGGGGTAGCCCAGCGTCGTTCAAATTGCTGACGAATGCGACTTTGTCTGTGAAAGTAGCGTCCGTCTAGTCATAAATTTAGAGCGTTATACTGCGATATAAGCTTACCCGACAACATTGACCATGAGTGATAAAACCAAGACTTTCCTATCGCTCGAATAAGCCCAGATTGCTCAGGTAAATGACTGACATTACCCTTACCCATCATGGCCGTTGCGATAACTCCAATTAGTCCTCCCCCACCCGAAACCTTCACATATAGTCATTACGAGAAAGATTAGATATAATATAATTCGCAAGATGAAACTGGCAAACCGCATAAGTGTCGATAATATTGATGAAGATCAGTATCAAGGGAGGGGCTGCTGAGGCCTGCGTATGGGTATTGAGCACTCGGCAAAACTGTTAAATAGTCTACATACCCATAGAACCTGCCAAACAACGAACAGAGCGCCTTGATTTGCGTTTAGATCTATGTAGATTGGTAGAGCTGGGTAGTAGTTATACTCAAAGCATGTAATCTATGTGAAATCACCTTTACGAATTCGGTAAAAATAAAATATAGCTACATGACTCAGCATGTTATCGTCAATCGCAAGTTATTTGAAGGACTTACTGCTGAGGGTGGTAATAGCGTCAAACGCCAGGGAACTGAATGACCATACGACATCTAATAAGCCAAGGTAAGCGATATGTAAATATACCCTAAAATGCGATTTGTACGAACTCGAGAAGTAGATCTAAAAGCACCTTAGCTCAGAAGCCCCTATCTATACAGTATGCATGCAGGCTTACATCAAGTGCCGGTCCTGTAGGCGGATGAGCAAGTGCTTTTAAAAGAAAGGTGCCCTATACTTAATATGGATCAGTTTAGCACCAAGGTCAGTTGACTACTTCTTACAATCATGATTGCAGAAACTAGCGAGTCATCCACAATACCAACAACGGAACGGTCATCAATATGCGTTGCTGGTAGATTCTCCAGCATCTATACATGAAGAATGGTTGAACAAAAGCGGAAATGAGACCAGTGAGCACTGGCGTTATAAACACCAACTTTTAGGTTTTAAGTTTTCGGTTTAAACACACCGCACAGTAAAGAGATCTCACCTCGGCTCGAGGAGGAATAGAATCAATACACTCAAATGCCTGCATTGTATGAGTAACCGTCTGCCCCGCAGTCAGTAGATTTGTAATGACAACGTATATCTTGAACCAGGTGGGACGATTGGACTTGGAAGTGAGGAAGCTCAGCGTTAAGGCAACAAGGATTCCTGTTATCGTCAGGTATGAGTCAATGAGAAAATAGGCCATACGCGGGTTTGAACAAAACCGTCAGGCCTTGCTGCACTGAACACGTTTTACCTTGAATACCACATTGTAAAAGAGCTAAATAGACCAGCTTGTGGGTCGATCCCATAAGCTCCCACCGTCATCTATAGTTTGAGCCTAAGCTGGAGGTCAGGAAGAGGGAAGAAGGGGTTGTTCTCATGAGGTGCGAACCCAAGCTATTAAGTATGTGGGTATAAGCCGGATCCCTATCAAATACAGCCGAAAAGATCATCGCGGTGTTCTGTAGTTGGCGTAGCTTAGAAACGTCGATCTCATCCGGGGCCCACAATGAGGGATTGTCACTATTTCCAAATCAATACTAGATTCATTAGGGAAAACTCTTAAATAGGTGTTTGGTTATGTATGATATGACGCTTTGGTGTTCCTGGATTAAATTTCAAGATAAATGTGTGGACGTCGACTCCTGATTCACATTGCATTCGGTGATCGAGTCAGAGGATTGGGAGCCTCCGACAGATAGGTATGCGGCCGCCAGCCAGTACAGAGGACTTGGCAATATCCGCAGGGCCAAGTCGTTCAAACTCGATATAGTGTATTTACAGCACATTTACAGTATGGCAGGCCTGGATCAAAGCGCGACGTCAGCTCTCGTTGCTGGGCGAAACTCAGACGACTCGGATTGCTTTTAGAAAGTAAATAACACCTGTTCGACCGTGAACAGAGGATTTTACACAGTGAACAGAGGATGTTTACACATTTATCACCGCAAGATACTCGGAATCTCACTTGCGCTAAACTATAAATGCACAGTGCACAAATATGCCGCCGTCTGGTCCACACCGAAGCTACCGATCGCAAGCTTATGTCAGCACAATGAATTTGATCTCAAATTTACTCCCATTCTTGACCTCCACTTGTCTTTCTTGCTGGCTTGAGTGTTGTCCGTCATGAGCGGGAGCGAAGATGAGATGATGATGGAGCTCGAGGATGTCCCACAAAGGACCAAAAAATTCACGGTAAGCGTCCCGTTCTGAGCTCATTAGTTTACACTACTTACCACTGGGCTCCAGTTCCGCTCATATGAAGCACAACTCAAGGATGTCCATGCACCTTCCAAAGTAGCGCCACTAATTGCGGAGCATAACATAGAGGTGTGTATCACAACTTTGCTGCTTCGACACCCCAGTGATAGCTGTACCACAGGATAACCAATCTCATTTCCAAGTCTCACTTGAGCAATGGCGTCAGCTCAATCTTTCTCCAAAGTTTATCACATTTGCTAATCGGGCGAGCTCGCTATCTGGATCTATGGCCATGCTTCTGCATCATTGGGAGAGCTTGCATCTCTCTGGATTGAAGCGGTAAATGCATCAGACGAGGGACTCAAACCAATGATCGAGTAAGTTTATAATTTCGTCGAAATTTCTCGCCTCGGCTTATTTGCAATCAGGCTGTCGACGTGCTTGATGTACGATCTGAGGCAAACGCTTTTTCCTATTGCATCACAGCTTTTGGGAACATTACTTGGGCTGCTCCCCCGAAAACTTCCCCAGATTCACTCGAGTTGCTCCTGACAGCCCTCACAACTCACCTCAAATATCTCGTCGTTACCAATCCATCATTGCTCGAGTCATCTGGTCTTTGTTCCTCCATGCGGCCACTGCGTCTACGCAACCTTCGCATGTCCGAATGCTTGCTGAGGTTTGGGGCCATCTCCTGCGTAAACTCAAAAAGCCCGAAAAGGAGCAAGCTGCTCAAATATTAGTGGCATCGCTGAACGACGCCCCTGATTTCGGGGCTTGGTGTGTGGTCGAAGCAACTCGGGCCAAACAGGCACAGGGGATCTACACAACCGCCACCGACATAATTGGTCCGATTTTGGATGCACACGTCGGAGGATCGGATGGGACATATGTGACCTTGAGGCGGGTGCTAACCGCCCTGATGCACCATTCCAAGACCGAAAGCTTTGCAGGGATTGCAGGGATAGTTGTTGCAGTATTAGAAAGGGAGTTGACGGCGTTGGAGCTTGGGGCCAAGGGAAAAGGAAAAGCCAAGGAACATGATGAGGTCGTTAGTCTCCAGGAGGAAAGGTTGTTACGTGCAGTAGAAATTGTTACTGCTATGTGCGCGCGTACGGAAGGGTGGGAAACTTTCTCGTGAGTCTTTTTGGGTTTGCCATAAAATTGTTGGCTAATGACTTCTTATTTCAGGACCAACGGTTTCGAGCATCCTAACAACTGTGCCCCGCATTTTTGCTTGCATTGAAAAGTCTCGAGTGCGCTCGGAATATCGTGGATTAATTGCTGCCGCACTGATGGCTGGGGATATGGGATCTTGGATCGGACCAGGGAGACATGTTCTCGATTGCGTCTGGAAAGTAAGTAACATATTCGGGAGGTCATGTATCGATTGTCAACTTGTAAGTCTAGAACCCATCGGAAGGGATGCGGCTTTCCGCAATATTATCTGAACTGGGGTGGGGAGGGTGGAAATCGATGATACTGCAACATGTTCTGAGGTAACGACGGCATTTTGATCTTAATTTACTCTAGTCCTGATAGTGTGTAGGCGTACCCCCGAAACCCTAAATGATCGGCGATCTCAGTGTCTCGCCACCCTGGCGGCTTTATATAAAGCTGGAAATCTAGAAGTAGATGCTGTATGGACTGCACGAGTGGGTTCCGATATTGTTGACGGACTTCGCAAATGGCGCATCGACGACGATGTAAGTAAATTCAATCGTTGAATAAGGAGAACTAACACCCATGTCGTATTCTAGGAAAAGGATTTACTCAATATGTTAATTTTGGCTCCTATCCTACCTGGTGTGGCGCCAGCTATTGCAAGAATAGTTGCTTTGCTTCACGGTGGACAAACAAATGATTTGACCTTGGGCGCAAGCATCATAGCTCTGGTCGAGCTCGAGGGTGCAGAGGCCGCGTTTCAAAGCCAAAACAAGCTTACCCTCCTCGATTTTGTTGAGCGCTGGTGGTGGAGTTCGAGTGTAATGGGTGCTTTGCCTAAACTCCAAGTGTATGTATTTTGATACACCGAAGCGACTTACTATTGACATCGATGATGCCTAGATTACTTGCCTCTGTGACAACTGCCATTCCCTTGGATCGTCCTTCCTCATCTACTTACACCACTCACATCCCATTCGCATACTCTTCGCTCGGGTGCTCTCCATATTCTTGCTGGCCCTTGCATTATTCGTTCGCCGGCGCAAACCACGTCTCTCTCTCGGATTATTACCGCGGAACAAGTTCCCCTAACGGTCCAAAGTTCACGGAGCGGGTGGTGAACATTGGAAAGTTGTTGATGCGAGTGGATCTATCGATGGTGATAATATGCACAAAATCGCTACTCGATGGTTGGTTGGTAAGTACTCACCTGACCCGCTCTCATAATCATGGCTGTTTACCACCTTGGTCAACAGGGCAATTAAGATTAACCTCCGGCCATTATGGTCACCAACGATTCAGACTCTTGGGGTATTGGCCTCGACGGGCGGATATGGAGAGGAAATTTGGGATGTTGTATTCTCCGAGTTGGAAAAGGTCTGTCGGGATCCTAGTGCGTTTGAACTGCGTTCTTCGAAACTGGACGAACATAATGAGTATAAGGATGAGATGGAAATCGACAAGGAGGCGAGCCGAAGTGATGAATGGAAGAGGATGAGCGAACGTGGAGGTGTCCTAGCGCGATCAAGTTTATCAAAACGGTACATAGGTGGGAAGGAGGCGCTATTGTATCACTGGAAGTGAGTAATGGATCACTAGCATCGATTGAATGATCGAAATTAATTCTCCACAAAGGAGTCGACATCCCAGGATAGGCTTGACTTGGCAAATTATGAGGCACAGCTTCTTCTGGCTCTTGGTGGCATGCCATATCTCATGGACAAACACACTCGTGCCCTGGTGCCCCTCTTCTTTGAGTATGCATCCCCCACCGCACCTTCAAGGCCCATACGTTCAAAGACAACATCTTGGCTCACACTACTCTCCAAGCTGAACACTAAATGGCGCGATGAGATGACCGGCTTCAATTTCGATTCATTGAATGGAGAACTCAGAGCACGTGCGGTGGAGGTGACTGTTCGACTTTTGTACGGGACGATGCTCGAGAAGAACAGGCGCGATAAGAAGTCTGCAGTCCTTACTCTGCTTTCTGGATGCTCAGCCAAAGAGTTAGGCACGCTTGTGCAGTTGATGCTCGCACCGTTTGAAGATTGCCTTGATGGAGGACTAGAGAACGCACATACTGTAGCCGGAGGAAAACAACGAATCGGATATCTGACGTTCCTCGCCGATGTACTCAAAACTTGGGTCCAAAGCTTCTCGATTATTGGCCACAGCTACTGTACGACTATGGTACTTCTACGGGATGCACAAGCCCATTGCAAATCAAGTATTGTCCCTATCGAGGAAGAGGTCGACGAATCCGAGGAGCCCACTGATGAGCATGTCCTTCGTCAGGCTCGTTCCATTCGTCAAATTGGTCTGAAGCGGTTTATTGATTTCTTCCGTTCCGCTGCGGCCGAGTCATTTGATTTTTCCTTTTACCTTCCATCGCGTTCCAATGGTTTATTTCCCCAAGGGTACCGTTGTTGGCGCGCGAGAATACGCAAGCACCGTCGGGTATTTTAGACCTATTTTACTTGGTCTATGGAACCGCGTACGACCCTTTTCCTCGTCGAGTACGACTCAGACGTCCTTCCGCAAGTGTTCAGCTGCCTCACTGCCGTAAACGTCAAGCCCGCGGTATATCCAGGATTTTTGATATCACAGAGGCACTTTTAGACCACTCCGAGGTTCATCAAGACATCAAATCCCGAGTCATCGAGCCTCATACGTCCCATCTTCTGGCGCAGCTCTCTGCAATGGTCGAGCGGAGCAACGCACTCACATCTACAACGGATCTCGTCCAGCGTCAGCTTCGGATTCTCTGCCAAATAGCACCCTACATTTCTGATGAATTACAGGCGACACGGCTTTTGTCACTCTTATCTCCTATGCTGCGTCGCCCGGCAAAGACGGTATCGGAAAAGGTCAAGGTGGATCTCCTGGGAATCATCAAGAGCACGTTGCCGTTTGTACTGCACTTAGGGATTCCTCGAGTGAAGCATATCATTCAACTTACGAACTCGTTTCTTCGATGTTCCAATCGCTCAGAACTCGACCGGTCGTGTCGCTCTCGTCGAAGTATTCTCGCAGCTTGCAGATCTCCACGAAAAATTGGCTCCTATTGCACATATAGTCACCGAGCTGAACGCTTATTCTATCAAACGCATGGAAGAGCCCGATTTTGATCGTCGTTTGACGGCATTCAGTTTGTTCAACGAGGAGGGCTACAAATCACTCACCTGCGAACTGTGGCTACCTCTGATCTACAACATGCTCTTTTTCATCCAGGATCCTGAAGAACTTTCCATTCGTAGCAGTGCATCACTCTTAAGCGTTTTGTTGAGGAAGTTGCAACTAAACCATCAAGCGATTTCGAGAAGACATTCACAAAAGTAGTCTATCCTGGACTTCGATACGGTCTACGTTCCAAGTTCGAACTGGTTCGCACCGAAATACTGAGTGTTATTGCTCATGCAGTCTCTCATTGTGACTCTGTTTCTTCACTGTCCCAACTTCGCCCCTTCTTGCTGATGGAGATGATGAAGCCAATTTCTTCCTCAATATCTATCACATACAAACTCATCGTCGAACTCGAGCCCTGCGTCGCCTGGCAGATTTTTCCGAAAATATCCGAAGCACTACACTTTCCGATCTATTTATGCCGCTTGTTGGACAGTTTGTTGAATCTGTCGCAACCACAGATCACCTACTTGTGAATGAGGCGATTACCACTCTTGGTCGGATGGCCGCGCAACTAGTTTGGGGATCATACAACGCAGCTGTTCAGCACTACCTTCGTCTGAAAGAGTACCTACAACGGAGAAAGCTATGATACGAACAGTCGTTTCTATCCTGGATAATTTCCACTTCAAGATGGGGAGTCGGTAGAGGTCGATAAACCTGAGGTCGAAGAGGTTGCAGAGTCTACTGAAAACGCCGATGCAGAGGCAGAGGTCAAGGCCGATATTGAGCGCGAGGCAAAGAAAATGGCTCGTATTGAAGAGGCGGTCACAACACGGCTGCTCCCAAGCCTTCTGCAATACCTTGAAAAGCGCGACGAAGCTGAAGAAGCTATCCGTATCCCTGTGGCGATTGGAATCGCACGCGTCACGATGCATCTCCCTGAGACATATCGAAGTCCTCAGATCAGCAAGTTGATTGTCGCGCTGAGCCAGATCCTCCGAAGTAAATCTCAGGACGTACGTGATCTCACGAGAGACCCTGTGCAAGATAGCGATCATTGTTGGACCGAGTCGCTATCGTTATTAATCAAGGAGCTCAGGAGCGCACTAACTCGCGGCCCTCAATTACACGTTCTGGCCTTTGTGACCCACTCTATCCTGGTTCACGTCACCACTGGAGATCATGCCCCCGCTTCTCTGTACTGGATGACTCTGTCCGATATTGCGCATATATCCGCTGAAGTCGTCTTCGGACAATCAGGAAAGGACGTCCAACTGAAGGGTTCAAAACCAAGATGAGAGAAGTCAGATCATCCGCCTCCAAAGGACTTGATTCCTTTATGATTACTGCGAAATACATTACCCCCTCCCGTATCGCCGCACTCCTTGCTCCCATTCGATCCATCATGCACGAAACAGTAGCAATCAACCCATGCAGCAAGTTGAAGATGTGCTACGACGAGTGGCCAGTGGTTTAAATGCGAGCGTCAACCTTCAATCTATCGATGTCATTGGACTTTGTCACAGTCTTATTAGCCAAAATGCCAAATTCCTCAAACAAAGGCCAATTAAAAGCAGTATAAAAAGAAAACGGATTTCGACATCGAACTCAACGTGATACTGCCCCAGATACTGATTTCTACGCAAGCAACCCTTTCCGATTGTTGCTTTCGGTCTCGAGATTTTGATCACTGGTTTCAGACGCGGTCGATTTGATTATGCAGACCCAGAGATAATCTCAAGACTGGAGCCCATGTCGGTAGTTATAGGGAATACACTCTACAGTCAAGATGGTCACGTCGTGACTCTGGGACTCAAGGCTGCAGCATCTATCGTCAAGTGTCCTTTACGCTCGGTGGAAAAATCCCTCCCGGTATTTGTCAAGCAAACGCTCGAGATTATCCGAAGCTCCGGGGAACTGAATCAGGTTACCCAAACTGCACTCAAATCACTCGCCATTATGATTCGCGATTGCCCTGCGGCCAAACTGCAAGAAAGCGACTTGACCTTTTTGTTAGAGGTCATTGCACCGGACCTAGAGGAGCCCGAGCGCCAAGCTGCTGTCTTTTCGCTCCTTCGCACCATCATTTCGGTTTTGTGGTTCCTGAAATATATGATTTGATGGGGAAAGTAGCCGAAATCCTAGTCACCAACCAATCTTCCCAGGTTCAAGAGCTCGCCCGTAGTGTCCTTCTGCAATTTCTACTCGACTATCCTCAGGGCAAAGGTCGTTTACGCACTCAACTTAATGCACTTGCACGAAATCTTGACTACGTCTTCGACAGTGGCCGCAAATCTGTTATGGAATTCCTGGCAGCTGTCATTTCCAAGTTCACAGATTCAATTGTTGACGAATATGCGGACATGTTTTTCGTCGCACTCGTTTTAAGAATTGCAAACGATGACAGCACGAAATGCCGGGAAATGGCGGCGGCCCTGATCCAACAGTTGCTAAGCCGAGTCGGTGAAGAACGGCGCAAGAAGCTCATGGCACATGCCCATAACTGGCCGACAAGAAATTGCAAACGATGACAGCACGAAATGCCGGGAAATGGCGGCGGCCCTGATCCAACAGTTGCTAAGCCGAGTCGGTGAAGAACGGCGCAAGAAGCTCATGGCACATGCCCATAACTGGGCCGGACAAGAGGAAAAGCAACAACTTGCCGGTGTCGCGGCACAGGTGTGCCTTGCTCTCGATGCCCTTCACGCTGAGACTCGGCCCTTTATGTCCGACATGGCCACCGACCTCCGTGGACTCATTCAACGCAGCGCATACAATTGAACAACGAGAGCGATGCGATGGACGTGGACGAGGATGACAAGAGTGCCACCTGGCAAGTCCCGTACCATGCATTAACGACACTTGGAAAGCTCATCGCGAGTTTCCGGAACAGCATCACTGCTTCAACAAAGGACTGGGCTTCGATTTATTCCCATCTACTTTTCCCCCATGCTTGGGTCCGACTCGCTTCATGTCGCCTCGTTGGTTCACTCTTCGCATCTATACCGATTTCGGTTGAAACCTTGACACTTGGTGCTGATTTGGCCGAGGCTACGATTACCAGCCCGGCTGGAACGACCATCACACTTGCACTGGTGGATGTGACACAGAAGCTGTGTTTACAATTGCGTAGTACGAACTTGGACGATACCCTAAGCACCCAAGTCGTCAAAAATTTGTTCTATGCAGGGAAAGTGTTTGCTCTGGTCTATGGTGAGGCAAAACTTGGGATTCGGTAGATGAGAAAGCTGGCGAGGATGAAGACGAGTCAGGGTGGTGAATCGGATGCTGAAGATGAAGGAACTCCCACTGAAAATCGAGCGACCAAGGCACGGCAAACCCTCTCGCATGGATGTTCTCCAAACTATCTTACCAAGCTCGATCAGCACACATTGCCCGGATCAATAGGGCCGCGAACTCGGTATGTATGCGCATTATTTTGTCTATGGATGAGATCTGACGGATGGCACCCTATTTATTTAGAGCAAGTGGTACATTCATATTGGCTCGATCTTCCGATGGTTTGCAGCGATGACTTCGCACCTATCCGCACCGACTCTCGAAACTTTCCTTCCCCACATACTTGCTCCGGTGTATCGAATTGCAGAGGAAGAGACTATCAAGGATACGGAACTTGGTACGTGATCGAGCTTGAATTGTTGATATTAGGCACTTATTCTCGAGTAGATGATCTCAAAACTCTCACTCACGAGCTCCAGGCTCTGCTTCAGCAACGAACTGGAACCACTGCCTTTGCCAACGCATACAGCCGGATTCGACAAGGAGTCGTTCGTGTGCGCCGAGAACGCAAAATTCAACGTGCTACTCAGGCAGCGACTCATCCAGAGGCGGCAGCGAGGCGAAGGTTGCAGCGGAATATTACAAAGAAGGAGGGAAAGAAGAGAAAAGACAGGGCGTTTGCGTGAGTGATTCTTGTTCTTGGGCTTTTGAATGTTATGAATGCAACTCGATCGTAGGGATGCCAAGATCCGGAATAACGCAGTCAAAAAAAGGAGACGAGTAGGCGAGGAAGATGCATGATGGGAGTGTAATCGGGTTAACTTATTCGGTCACTGGCGGTTTGTGTAGTAGATATATAGGCGCTTTGAATTAAAATGAATTAGCTATTTGCGGGTTGATGGTGGTGTTCGTGATAAATGTTACTAGCATAGCTCTCAGGTAAACTTGCCAGTTGGTATTCACACAGTTATGGTTATTTTTGAATCTCGATTAGTACGCAATTAATTCAGACTATATTCAATAAGCGTCCATAACAAAGTCCATTATCAAACTCGTGAAACCCGAGAATATGCCCATAGAGTCGTGTGAATCCCAACCTATCCCTCAATCTTGGGGCCAGTCGCGGTTTAATTTCAGTAAGTTCCTGGAATGACCGCAGGACACCCGGCAGTGTCTTTGTCCAGCGGGCAGTCGTTATAGTCTTGACAACAGCGAATGCATGCGCGGCCGTCGTTGGGTTCGACGAGTTGAACATAATGCTTGTATCTATAATCGATCGAATGTTAGAAAAGAAGGGATTCAAAGTGATTGAGAACGTACCCTGTGCACACGCTGCCTTGTGGGTTGCCTTTTCCGCCAGCTCCACCGCTCGAATCATACTGTCCTCCGCCGTCATTGTCATTGAGCTGGGAGAATCCCTTGTTAATCCGTCCAGTGACTAAAGAAAGAAAGAGCAGTAAGCAAGATACCAAAAGGTGACCCTCAGAAGCCCATAGTTCTTACGTTGGACGTATTTTTTGCCCTTCTTGCCCGTTCCTGTCTTGTAGGTGACTTTTTTTCCAGAAGTTGTGGGAAACAGCCCTTGGGAATTATCGGTACGGGCAGATGCTGAGCAATACACGCGCATTCCACCCGGTTTTTCCGATTCGCCAATGTCGGTATGGCTTTGCGTGGCATGACCATACAGTCGATATGATCGAGTGGTCAGAGATGGACAGAGTTGACTTGAAGAATTCACCAACACTTGGTAGTGCTCTGGATTAGTACAGTATTGTCGGGGGCAGCACGAGGCTGAAGCGGTGAAGCGAGAGCCAAGGTAGCAGAGAGGATGAGAAGAGAAGACGAAAGACGCATGGTGGGTTCGTGAAATGTCGTGTCGGGTAGAAGGGGACGAGAGAGGATGAGCTCTGCTATTCCTGGCTCCCGACTCAAGCATTATATAATTGGCGCAAATTAAGTGATCGACAGGGCCTCGATCTTGGCGGTGTCTCTCCCACTGAATCGCGTGTCATGCAGTGGGCATGGAAAAGGCGGCAATGTCGTGATGGATGTAAGCGGAGGACACGTTTTCGACACACAAATTGGGTTCTTTGAGTCAAATGCGCATTTCCGGACCGAGGTGGTCAGGACAGTCGCATGTACTAGACCCGTAGACTGAATAACAGGCGATACCCTTTAGGTAATTTCTATCCTGTGGACATCTCGATTACTTGTAAGTGTAATCGGCTCGCATGAGAATTGCCATTAATTACGAGTACAACTCGTTCGAGGTACGGGTACCTGTCGGAGTTCCCCGTAGAACCAGTGGAGAGCCACGTTCACCTTGTCCGTGTGACCGTACATGCTCCACAGCCCATCGCCCAAATCCTCTCGATTCGGGAGTCTAAAGCAAAGCCAGATCGATGAGGACTACGACTTCGATCTTTTGGTCATGGTACCAGGCGGGAATACAGCCATAGTATGCGATGTTTGTATACGGCAGAATATTGATATACGGGCAGTGCGGACGGCGATTCGGTAGCCAATCCTACATATGAAGAATTTCGACTCTGGACTCAATTGCGGCCACGCTTAATTAATTTACCAAATCGATTCTACAACCCAGAAGCGCTCGGCGACTAGCCCCCCTACCACTTGCTCCAAACTTTAACCATGCCTGGAAGACTCAGAAAAGTCTCACCGCTCAAAGCAACCGAGCAAGGATTTGATTGCACTTGGACTCGAGGGCTCTGCTAATAAATTCGGAGCCGGAATAATTCGCCATGGAATGGACGGATCTGTGTCCGTACTCGCTAATGTCCGACACACCTATATCACTCCCCCAGGAGAGGGTTCCAGCCTAGAGATACTGCGTTGCACCACCGTGAATGGGCATTGAAAATTATCAAACAGGCTATTTCTGATGCTGATATTGATTTGAGTGCTGTGGACTGTATTTGCTTTACAAAAGGTCCAGTCCGTTTGTATAAAGCCATTAATTTGATCTGATTGGGAAGTCTTGGATGTCGCTATCATATAGGTCCTGGGATGGGGGCACCCTTACAATCCGTGGCACTTGTCGCTCGTACCTTGGCATTGCTATACAACAAGCCTTTAGTCGGCGTCAACCACTGTGTCGGACGTGAGCCTAACCAATAGATCCCGATATGTATTAAACACTAACTGTGAGGGGTACAAGACATTGAATGGGACGCCATATCACTGGTGCTTCGAACCCAATCGTATTATACGTATCCGGAGGCAACACTCAAGTCATCGCGTACTCGCAGCAGTAAGTAAACGCCATCCGACCTGGGTTTACTATCCGTGCACATGATAGGCTATAGCGATATAGAATATTCGGCGAGACGCTCGATATCGCTGTCGGAAACATGTTGGACCGATTTGCTCGAGTCATCAGCCTCAGCAACGATCCGAGTCCCCTCGAGTCATCAGCCTCAGCAACGATCCGAGTCCCGGATACAACATTGAGCAAACGGCAAAACGGTAAAGAGCGCTCTGACCTCCGGCGTAAGCCCATTTTCATCCCACTCACACTGTGAAATCTATTAGTGGAAGCGGCTTGTTCCGTTGCCGTATACAACAAAAGGGATGGACGTCTCCCTTTCGGGTCTGCTTACTTCCACCGAGGCCTATACTCTTGATAAACGCTTCAGGAAAGATGGTGTAAGGTTTTTTGAATATCGGGGTACAATGCACTTCTAACCATCCCATCGCTGATAGGAATATTCCGAAAACGAAGACGTTATCACACCCGCGGATCTTTGCTTCTCGCTTCAAGAGACCGTTTTTGCCATGCTCGTTGAAATCACAGAGCGCGCAATGGCGCATGTAGGTTCCAAAGAAGTGTTAATCGTCGGCGGCGTTGGATGTCAGTAATGTCAATACCAAGTTTATTAGCCCCACTAATCCATCAGAGCAGGCAATGAGCGGCTACAAGAAATGATGGGGATAATGGCAAAAGAGCGTGGTGGAAGTGTGTTCGCTACGGACGAACGGTATGTGCACTACTGCTTCGTTGGACCGATACGTTGCCGCTCACTTGAAGTGCTTAGATTTGTATCGATAATGGTATTATGATCGCGCAGGCCTTAGTTATCGAATGGGACACGAGACCCCACTCGAAAAGACATCCTGTACACAACGGTGAGCCAATGTACTTTCGTTTATGGGCCTTACCGAGGCTTGACGTTGGATTTAGATTCCGCACGGATGAGGTACTTGTGGCATGGAGAGCATAGCGGTGCTTCGATATGTCCAAGGCTAAAATCAAGTCGTAGAGAAGATGGATGGCCGTATATCACTAGTGGAACTCAAAGTTTCACAACGGTCCATGCCAGAGCCTTGTTTTGTATAGTAAAAAGTGAAACATGGGATAGATAACGTTGAACGAATAGTGTGCATGTCTCAAATTCGAGTGTTACATTGTAAAAATACATTTGGAGTCTACTTGGCTGAGTCTACTGAAGCCCCTACTACCATTGCGACACTATGGTCTCTCACCCAGGCAAGGTCACCGAGTCCACCTAGCACTACATTGGCGAACAAGGCTCTGCATGTTATCCCGGCCCAGAGGCGACTATCGACGTCCAATCTCATAGACAGTGCCCACAATGCGCTAATAGTTGATAGCCAATGTTTAACCGGGGTACCTGCCAGGGGTTGTAATAAGTTTCGGCTCGTGTGCAGAGGTTCGCTTGTATCCGTCGATAATGGACTCATGGGTGCCTGAACAGGGAACGATTCGAGTGAGGGCAGTGTGTTCATTATTGTTTTCACCGCATGGGCAAATGATTTCGGGGGGTACTCGAGTTTGGCAGTCAGACGAAGCAAAATGCGAGAAGCGAGGCACATCAAACTAGGTTCTGGTTCTGTTAAATATGTTAATATAGTGGTTCGTGGCTGAATGATTGCCAGCCGAGACGCACCATGATGTAACAACTTTCCCGACCACCTCTGCTACACTGTCTCGCCAATGCCCGGATGTCGCCTGTTCAATCTGTTCATGGTCGAGTACGACTACCATATTCTCAAGAATTTTGAGGTATACCAGAGCTTCTGAAGGGAGCGTATGGTCAAGTTGCATGTGGATCCAAGAGATTATGGACGACGATAGAACGAGTGAGGTTGCTGCATGTTTATTCGCACTGGCATTTATCAGAACCTGCCGAGGAAGAGCAAATACTCTGATTAATTGGGCATATAATGATTTGCCTATTTGAGCCTACCTCCAGTATTGATAGTCTCAGCATCCTGTCTTCAATCGAGGATTGAAACAAGCTTGCTAGTAGGTCCCAGGTATGTCGTCGTTTGAGAACTTTCCAGTCCTCTGTGCTACGCATCCCGTCTGCCAAAAAGCGTAGCATCCAACCCCGTTCGCGCCTCCATTCCCCAGAGCTACTGTATAAAAGTGTGTACAATAGAGGTACATCCTTGGGGTCAAATTGCGGTCGTTGCAATAGGAACCTCGATATCAATGGATATAGAGGCGTAGCGGGAGAGAAAATGTCCCTAAGTGCATGAGAAAAGAGGAGGGTCGTGTATGTGGGTAGTCGCGGGATTGTGTGTGATGGTGTTGAATCAGGTTGGGGTATCAAGTTACGCAGCAGATCTAGGGTATATATGAGTTGATTTCGCTCTTGAAAGTCTACATCCTACAGAGCAGTTAACGTTGGCTGGGGTAACATATTCGACTTATGTACGTACGGAAGCCGTGTGTAAGCTGTGACCAATGCTGCGTACCCCAGTTGTCGCATGGTCGGTCTTTTGGAGGACAAGGAGCTCGCGGCTAGTGAAATGACATTAGTGCGACACAAGTCGACCCACTGCATACTCGTCACAGGCTCCTCGCTTGCCATAAGTGCAACTAATAGCGTAAAGCAAAGTTAGGATCGTACACATCGTTCCTGTTATCCCCAGCTTCATGGCATTTATCAGAACCTGCCGAGGAAGAGTAAATACTCTGATTAATTGGGCGTATAATGATTTGCCTATTTGAGCCTACCTCCAGTATTGATAGTCTCAGCATCCTGTCTTCAATCGAGGATTGAAACAAGCTTGCTAGTAGGTCCCAGGTATGTCGTCGTTTGAGAACTTTCCAGTCCTCAGTGCTACGCATCCCATCTGCCAAAAAGCGTAGTATCCAACCCCGTTCGCGCCTCCATTCCCCAGAGCTACTGTATAAAAGTGTGTACAATAGAGGTACATCCTTGGGGTCAAATTGCGGTCGTTGCAATAGGAATCTCGATATCAATGGATATAGAGGCGTAGCGGGAGAGAAAACGTCCCTAAGTGCATGAGAAAAGAGGAGGGTCGTGTATGTGGGTAGTCGCGGGATTGTGTGTGATGGTGTTGAATCAGGTTGGGGTATCAAGTTACGCAGCAAATCTAGGGTATATATGAGTTGATTTCGCTCTTGAAAGTCTACGTCCTACAGAGCAGTTAACGCTGGCTGGGGTAACATATTCGACTTATGTACGTACGGGAAGCCGTGTGTAAGCTGTGACCAATGCTGCGTACCCCAGTTGTCGCATAGTCGGTCTTTTGGAGGACAAGGAGCTCACGGCTAGTGAAATGACATTAGTGCGACACAAGTCGACCCACTGCATACTCGTTACGGGCTCCTCGCTTGCCATAAGTGCAACTAATAGTGGTAAAACAAAGTTAGGATCGTACACATCGTTCCTGTTATCCCCAGCTTCAAGTTCCATAGATTGAGGGTCCCTTCGTTGAGGGAACGAAGCGCAAGTTCGGAACATGGTCGATGGGTTAAAATTGCATACAGCCGATAGGAAATCTTTTGGTTGTGTATGTGAGGGGTCGGGAGTCCAGTTCCTCAAGATGTCAGAGGTTGATATCTGGCGTGATTTTTCGAATAAATGGAATATAGACAAGATCTGAGTGTCCTGTTGACTTAGAGTCCCTCGATATATATGGAGGAGCGGAATTATATGACTCGGGTGGCAAGTGCTTGATGGGTGCTTGTGGAATAGAGAACGGAGCAGGCTAACAGGCCCATCTTTGAGCAAGAGCGTAACTTGGCATATTGAGGCAAATGCCGAATGGTGCAAAACGGACTGAAGAAGCTTGTTTACGCTCATTGGCTAACGAGGCGTGAGCTAAACGGAGATCGATCTTGCAAATTAACCCTACCTTTAAGGATGTATGCGTTACTAATTGTGAACATAAATCCATCACGCGGCTAGATTGGAGCCGATTTTTTATTGCAGCAACTAGGACTGGCTCAGCGAGGTGGGGCTTAATATTTGTGGATCTGGGAAGCAATTCCGCTGGCTCCCGAGGTGAACAACTATCATATGCCATGTAACAAACGCGATGCTCACCAAAAATAGGCAAACACGACTGCAACTCGGGAGAGTCTTTCTCATCCTCTGCGAATCTCCTAACCAGCCAAAGTAGCCCGGAATCGATAACTGAATCTAACAAATCCTCCCAATGAGATTGAGACGCCACGTGGGCGACAAACGAGTGCGTATCGGTGGAACACATCCTTGTGGTTTGAAGGGAACCGTTTGGTAACAGCTTGGACAGTGGCATCGATGTCTCTGGGAAATTTTTGTGTTATCGTAAAAAGTATATGCATTGCCCAGCGTTGCCGCTCTTCAGATTCCCCACGCTTGAACAATGTGCGGGCCGCGCAATCCAGTATTTTATTGACTGACGTTCGCTCCAGAGGTAAGTTGTCTCCCCCGGCCTGCGCGATCGCCGTGTAACAATCTACTAGGGCGAAACAAGGCCAATGGAATGGGTACCTATCGTGTCTTGCTCTTCCATCCAAGTTACAAAGGAATCCCGAGCATTCTTCGATAAATATATTAGTGCCGTGCTCATTTTGGCAAGTTCCTCAGTCTCAGTCCAACCCAAGAAATTCCGCCACGAAACAGAGTCTATTACGCCAGTTCGCGATGACCATTGACCAGTAGCCTGCTTGACTATGTCGGAAAGGCCCCTATTGGCCTCAACCGAAGATAGATCGAGACAAAGGGGAAGTTCCTGTTGGACTATAGTCGAGGAAAGCTTAAGCAGACCAGGGAAATCAGTGAGCTTGGAAGCTTGATCAGTTGAGGAAGTGCCGAGGCCAGTTGTCGAGAATCTGTTTCGTGCGAGGTACTGACACGAAGGTGGTCACCCAGTGACTCGAGTAACAATTTCAATGTAGGAGAGATATTTTCCCAGTCTTGAATGCGAGAGAGAGTCAATTTCAATACCCGGATGCATGTGGAGGCTGGAGTGAACGGAATCCAAACAGAAAAGCCGGGTGCATTTGCCTTCAAAGGAGATCAGCATATTGACAATTAGTTCTATGCTCACACTTACTTCAAGTTCGGTGGTTGATGAAGCTTCCAGGAGGGACCCAGACCAGTATTGAGAGTAAGGAGAAGCTAACGCTAGGTCGTTATCGTTGTCCCTATTAAGAAGGGCTGACACTATTCCTTTGCATTCTAAATCACAAAGTTAAAGCTACATTCTCAAACTTTTGCCAGGGACTTACCGTCAACCCAAGTATTTCCATCAATGCGACTTAACGATAGGAAGATTGGTAAACAAGATGTGCTTCACGTTATCCTTTTCTGAAGTAGTACCCGCATACTGGCAAAGAGAGGTTAAAATGCTTAAACAAGCACGAGTAGTACTCTGACGAGCTGTAGCAATAGCGGCGCCAAGTTGATGGGCCATGAGACCGCACGCCCATGTGAGGAGCTCGACTGGGAACCGAGACAAAGAATTGAGGAAAGCTGTATGAAAATGTCGAGATTGACGTCCTGTTGAAACATTATCCTCAATGCTGTAGGGAGTAACATCCTGCACGTAATTTTGGCATGTGAGAACGTCAGAAAAAAAGAATAATTTACTTACGCATTAAACAGGTTTTCCATCGTTTCTTTGTCCCCCACCAAAGTTGATAAAGAGGCCGAAAGAGTTCTAAATTCAACTTCCTCCAGAAAATCTCTCAGGGCGACTTCGTCAACGGACCGACCCACTAAAAACTTGAGAAGCTTGATAAGATCCAGCGCACCAAGCTCCTCGCCTGAGCTGCGTACCCGCCTACGATCTTCGCCGAGACTTGTGCTTTGACCGTCTTATTGCGGCGGTATCCACCGACTCTATCTCCTGTACAAAAGAACCGCAGCAGGTGTTGATGTTACGCTCGTGTCCATATCCATTTCGGTTCAGCTGGCACCAAATCATCTAAAAATGTCTCCAGCCTAGAAACGACCTTTAGTCCAAAGTTTTCTCCGCCCTCCTTAACGAATATATCCCGCATATATCCAGCGATCGCCTTGGAATCCTTGAGTTCCATCTTTCCAACGAGCAGTTTGACAAGCCGTGCTACGAACGAGGCGATCAATCGACGAGATGTGGATTCCATCGGTTTATGCCGCAGCTGCTCGAGAAGCGCCATGAACAATGGACTAGGCATCCGCGAAACATCACCGGAGCTAGAATAAAGCTGCCTGCCCTGCTCCAGGTATTTGTACGGAGTTTTGACGCATCGGGAGAGCACATCGTCAAAAAAGCCGAGGAAAATCGCAATATCGTCTTCGGTGCCGGCCGAGTTTGTATATTTAGTTCTGGGCAAAGACTCGATCCATGCCAGTATCTCTTTGGGATCATGCTCAAATAGCACGCCAGACCCGAGTAGTCTCACGACCAATGAGGCTGATGCCGCTCGTAACTGTAGGTAAGGTGTTCGAAGGTGCAACGAAAGCAGGCGATACATATGTGTATGTTGCGAACCCGCTGTATCGGTGTGTTAATATAGTTCCAAGAGAATAGATAAATGAATAACGCACAGGGCTTCGCACTCCATACAAATTGATCGTTTTCGCCCAAAAGCCGAAGCATATGGATCTGGCACATGACTCTCAACCCAACGATTCCACTCGTCTTGCCATCTTCAGTCTCTTTAACCTCAGTTTCTTGCAAAAGCTTCCCAACATCGAATCTCGTCTCAGCCATCGTACCAGGCAAAACTCGTGCATAAAGCCACATCAGTCTCAAAGAACCCTCTGCGAGCAAAAGCTCCCGACTTCCACTTCATTATCCATGGTCGTGTCCTCGTTTTTCTGGAGAGCCTTGGAAGCTTCTTGAGTGATCCCAACCACAACTCCCAATTCAGGAACTCGTTTTCGGACCGCGTCCACAACCTCTGCAGCACGTTCACTCCAACCAGGAGGGAATGCTTCGAGAACATTGGACAACTTGAGTAGACACTGGGTGATGAGTCGAATTGTCGTATGTTGAACGAGTGTTCCCGTGCTCGCCGGGACCGTGTTTGGTTCTCCGATGGAGCAGGTTTTGCAAGAAGTCCTTTGGTCAACCATGCTCGTGTTAATAAATTGGGGATAACGCTTTCGACGATTGCAGAAAGTGGTGGGAGGATCTGCTCGGTACGCTCTGCTCGAGGTCGATGAGGTTGCGAGAGTGTGTGGGAGCATCCATATAGAAGGAATCAGTCGGAAGATCTGCTTTGACGACTGAAGCAATAAAACCGACGCTTGTGATCCATCTTGTAGATAGTCGGGGTTCCAAGCTAAGTCCAAGTTGTGCGGCACCTAAGCTGAGTGTCATGAAAGTGTTTCAAAGTTGAAGCGAAAATTTCACCCATACCTTTTGCAAAGTAAGCACCGACCAAGTCAGGACATGCGTTCAAAATTCGCACTGCAAGTTCATGTTGCCTTGCATCCACAGCGGGTCGTAAAGTCCTCAACAACTTCAGTAGCAAAGGATTATAAACTGTCCCTTTTGAGTTCGCTTCACTACCTTCCTCTTCACCTCCTTCATCCTTCCCTGCCGGACGTAGGTCTTCGAAAGGATTCTCGATGGACGAGGGTACCACCCTCTAGATTTGAAGCAGATGCCCGTACCTGGTTTGGTACATAGGGCGAGGAGGAAGTGATGAACGACGTCAGCAGGTGCCAAAGGGTCTGTGATATCAGGGTCCATCCTGTCGTAGAGTGGCTGTAACTGCAGTGACCCAAAATTTAAAAAGTGATTAGTCCTGAACAGGGTGAGACTGATCCGCCAACATACATAGATAACTACTCCACCAAACTTTCACCTTCAAGCTCTTCGGAACCTTGACGTCACCCCAGACCTTTTCCCAGCATGTTTCTAAGACTAATTTAACAACCACACCCTCATCTTGAGCTATTCCCTTGAATAACGCAGTGAACAACTCGATAGGTAAAGTCAAGGGAAGAAGTGCGAGAATGAGTGTCACAAGGGCAGTGCGAATAGATAGATAAACCAGAGGTTCGGATGTTGGCGTTCGATGTCGATGTGAAAGGAGTTTTGGTAGAGCCTGTGGATTGTCAAAGAACCAGGTACGGTCCGCTTACCAACGCTACGCACCTTTGCCGTCCAGGAAACAGCATCAAAAGTCAACCGTTGATCTATCAATGCGGCTGCACCTAGAACTTTGAGGGCAGCGAGCACTACATCCGTTTTGTCCACTTGCTAAATGGGCGTTCAATCGTCTGGCATGGGTGCTGTCGAGCAGTGTCCGCAAAATGGTGGGTCCGTGGACGCTGCCAGCGGGAGTTCCGGATATTAGCGATATAGTATGCGCAAGCGAGATAAGGACCAGGGACGTAAACTGTTTGACATAAGTAATGATATTAGGGATCTGGGCAATTTCGTCTGCTACCAGGACGTACATTAGATCCAGTGTCCCAAATGTCAAATAATTCATTCGCCCCCGGGAGATTTCTCAAGCCAGGAGGTCACTAGTACGATACGTGTATCCCTAATGCCAGGCCGTTCGCCATATGCCACGGTGATTTGGTTTCGAAATGAACAAGAGCTGCCGAAAATGGATGAGCTTGCTTCAACGTAATCCAATGATAATAATTACTATTTTTAAGCACATCAGGGTTTCGGGACTTGAGGGCTTCAATGAGACCTTCGGGGCTCTTAAATTCAGCCGTGGTCTTTCCCTGCACCGCGCGAGGACGCTTCACCTTGGTCATCGCAGTAATGGTTGGGCAAACAAAACTTAGTGTGGGACATTGTCACGTGTCATTCCTTGCCGATCACACAGCCACAGTCCGAGATGGCAGCCTATTAATAGATTTCCCGCGCCACCGATCACACCAACTTCCCGCAAAGATCCACGCAAAGATCTATGAGTTTTGAAGTTGCCAAGCCTTTAATTACACTTCGAAAGATTCAAATCAAGGTTCGAACGACACAAGCTGTCGCAGTTATGTACTGATCTGCAACGTGCACTCGAGCTTCGTAGCCCATCAACGAACCATCACGATGCCATGCGCCTCATATTTGATCCACTGCCTACTCAAACGCTCAATTGTGCGGGGGTCTCGGAATGACCCCCTTACTCCGTTGTAAATACAGGCTGAAGACTGAAGGAGTAAGCTATTACATCGGGTCACGAGATCCGTACTGCCTTCCCTATCTTCAGGAAGTATAAAAGAGGCCCCCACCAGGAGCTCACCAGCCATCTCACCCCCTTTGCACCTTTCACCCTTTACGATACATCCACGTTCACAACATGTTGTTCTCTACTGCATTATTGGCCGCGTCAGCCGCCTTGGCCTTTGCTTCCCCTCTTGAACCGCGCGCACCCCAGACAATACTGTCCTGATTGAGAGTGCTTCCAACTGTAAACACTTCCATTTTTAATCTCATATAGTTGCTAACGGTGCACATTACAAACAGATTGTCTAATCATGCCTCGTCATGCCCACACAAATATTGGCGATTCCGAATCAGAAGGGCAAATGCAATCTTACTGCTCCACCTCAGCTCATTCTCATGATTCTCAGGGGTACCTCCCCGATGATTTCTGGAGAAAGGTTACATACAAAAAGGCAAAGGCAAAGGAGACTGGGTCCAGCGTAAGTTACGATACCTGTCTTACTTTTGTATTGAAATTTAACCTGGTTTATTTCACAAGTCACCGGATGTATTAAAAGGGCTTTTCTCAATTGAACGACAATGATGGGAGGACAGTACGATTCGAGCGGAGGCGATGGCGGTGCAGGAAACCCCGTGGTAGCAAATGCAAAAAGTCAGTGTTCGCGAGCCCCTTTCGACGCGTTTGAGCTAACCTCCGTCATACTATAGCTATAATCATTACGTCGAAATTGTTGAACCTGATGTTGGGCGTGCGTGCATACGCTGCTGTAAAGAATACAGTGACTGTCCGCTCGACAAGGACACTGCGGGCTGTCCAGCGGTCGTTCCTGGGACGTATTGTTAATGGCGTGCATCGTGATGACCCAACGTTTGTTTTTTGGGGTTAGTCTAAACCAAAGGATTATTGCCTTAGTACAACTGGACTATATACATACATCTGGACATTTTCTCTTTCCTTTTCGTTATTAAAGGATAACGATAGTGTTTTATTGAAAATTTTGTAATCACTAATCATTTTTATTTTTTCCCTACTGAGCATGCTTGAGAGATGAGTATAGTTTCGTCGTTTCACAAATGAAATCACATTTTAAAATATCACCCAACACGTGCACATGGGAACTATGCCGGACTTGGGCCGCAAACGCATATACCTTAACCCCCAATCTTCAAGCCGATCTATAAGCGAATAGCCAAATGACGCGTTTGTGCTGGTCTAGATTGACCACAATTGGGGTGCCTTTTACATAAACAAACTATATAGTACTGCCTCAAGCGTTAAGTATTCGGAATTAACGTAAACACAGTCGCTATTAAAAGATACGTTCCCAAGCCAAGCTACAACGTGCCTCTGGGCTCTATCATATCACCGTTTCAATTCAGGTCCACGGCCGTTTTTTGGTGATCTCTACATGGGTACGTGTACAACTGCCATGAGTTTTGACTGCACGCACTGCCCACGGCTGGCGCCCCACGCGAACACGACGGGTATAAAACGCCAATGGTTCAGCGAGTAGGAGACGCCAAGCCTTACTTCCCCCTGTTCTTTTTCCAGTTAAGTCCTGTACAATCCAGCCATGTTATTGTCTGCTGTGACTTTGCTCGCTTGCGCTGCCCTTGGTTTTGCGTCACCGCTTCAACGTCGAGCCGCACCCGACAATACTGTACTGATTCGTAGCGAGTCGGATTGTAAGAAACCGTTTTTACTCTATTTTTTTCCAGTCCACTAAAGCTATATATGCGTTTCAAAAGATTGCCTGATTTACCACGCATAGCTGGGGCTACTGTTGGTGAATCGGAGACTCCGGGGGGATGCAGGCTTTCTGCTCGCCTTCGGCGTATACCGATCCATCGCAGGGCCAACTTCCAGGAAACTTCTGGAGAAGCGTTACTCTCGAAAGGGGTAGTGGAGGAGTGGACAACAATATGTTCAGTATCATCATACCATGGGCGGTTGGGGCCACTGGCATCTCAATATACCATTGATTTCTCATTTTTGTGTCTTTGTAGTGATGGATGTATCAACCTATCCTCAACTTAATCCTAGTGATGGAGGCGGGCAGTACACTCCAGCGGTGGGACGGGGGTAGGGGAAATCCTGAAGGTAGCGTCTGTGAGGGGGTGAGTACCCACATTAGACTCAGCGAGTAAATACTTCGACAACCCCAGAACTTACTTATATATATCAGATACAACCACTATGTCGAGCTCCTTGAGCCAGGCTGGTCGCGCATGCATCCGGTGTTGCCAAGATACCAACGACTGTCCCCTCAGTATGGATACTTCGGGTTGCCCAGCTGTTATCCCAGGGAAACTACGATGGATGTTAGAAGGGCAGTAGTATAGATCTTTTGTGGGTTTATGCATGGTTACTCGAGAGGACTTGCGAGATTTGGAGAATGTATTTTTTGAATCATATCGAGTAGTTATTCGTCGATAAATGGACTTGAATCTATTGGGTTGACACTTGTGAATTGCATCATTTATTCAAATATCATGGTTCGGAGCAAGTCTACATATGTACAGGTAACAGAATGAATGTGATCATGAGCTTGATTCCAATCACTATTTCTACTAATTAACTCTGTGTGACCTATACTGCATCGCTGTATGCGCGATGTAGAATGTCATAGAGTTATCCAAGATCGTAAAATTATACCTGATCGAAGTTCATCCACCCGATATGCGCTATTTTTGTGTTTATGTGGTTCATCTCATGGGCTTGTGTGCCCTATTTCTCCCCTTCATACTATCTACTGCGAGTTTCAAGGGTCCATATCGCTAAATGCTGCCCTCATTGCCCGGTGAGCCCTCGTGCCCTTTACATCATACCGGTGCCCACTCACTCATACATACTCTAATCAATTATTTGCTCAGGTCAGTAAGCGCTATATAATAGGTATGAGAACAGCCTTGGGCCACCCTCCGACCTCGTTTGACGACACAATCTTAGTTGCTCCTCGACTTGACGTGCCGCCTCTCTGTCCTCATTATACCATCCTGTCCATTTATAGCCATTCTCCCTATATATTCACTTGCCTATAAGCACTGACTCAGACTGAGTCATGTGTATTAATCAATATGATTGGGTAGGTGTTAGCATACATGTATCAGACTGGCGACTGGTATTCGTTGGACAGAGTATAAAAGTGAATCTAAGACTGAAATGTAATCATTATTGTACTCGTGGCCGCTCACATTTCACTTCTTAATTACTGTAGCCTTTCGGAGTAATGAGCCCATCTAATTTGTATACGAGCCATATGTGCTTAGATATCGATGGCGTGCCCGCTCGCCATCGTCTACACTCGCCTTCCTCACGCAATACAGGCAGGCTATTCCACAATCAAGTCCCCCGTGTGTAAAAGTGGTGGGTGAATGCGCCGTGAAGCTTTGATGGCCCCGGTTCTTTTGCCATGCGGGGACGAATACATCTAATCCAGCTTTTTTAAGACAAGATCCTGGCTGTTCCACCGTCCTCTCGGCCACCAAAAGCTCCAGCTCTCCAGCTCTCCAGTTCGTAAAATCTCTTAATAACTGCCGGATTTTAACCAAATACTTACAAGAATTTCTCGGGCATCGATAGAGCCACATCCAAGGCAAACTAGTACACGAGTTTCTTGGTGCTCGTGCCTGCAGGCCCAGTTGCGCGATTCGCTGCGTGCGTAGATTATTAGCCGGATTATATTCGCACCATACACCTTACCATACGCTATTTAATACCCTGCAGAAGCAATTATGTCGTCAACCACTGCTACCAGTATCAAACGATCACCCTCTAGCACACCCACACTTGGCACTCCTCCCGACACTCCGAGAGTAGTCGCCGAGAAAGCTGTTACGATCGACCTATCAACGCGCGAACCAGATATTAAAAGAGAGCTCGAGCGGTGGGAGAACATTGTTTTTTCATTTGGCATGGAGGGCAATAATAGGCGATCAAGCAGTCAAGAACATTCAGGAGGACGTCAGTCTACAAATAATCCTCCTTCACATCAGCTACCAGAAGGAAATATCCACCCAAACATAGGAGGCGTACCTGGCTTTTCAGTGCCATGGGACATTCACCCATTCTTCCCCACCGCTCAGTACGGCCAGCAGTCACCGTATGATGTGTTAGGGCTCGGGGCAATGAATACTATCCCTTCGAATCCACAGACCAGTTCGCATTCTGTTCCCGATCCATTTGGGAATCCGTGGGATTTAAGCTCTCAGCTGGTATTCCAGCCCAGTCCCAGATCCAACCCTTGACTCCGGCCGAAATTGCGCAATACCATGCACTTGTTTGCGCGGGAGCAGGAAGCTACTCACTTCCCTCCCCGGTAGTCAACAACCCAGGCCCCTCCCGAAGCGTCTGCCTCATCCTCTGCGCCTCCATCTCGAGTCTCTCCTGCTCGAGGCCGATCGACCAGTAGCGCCGGAGAAGTCCAGGTCATAACCAGCCGAGTGGCTCAGCCGTGACAGATGAAGAAGTCCACGCATAGCTGAGGACAAACGACGCCGGAATACTGCTGCATCAGTAAGCCAGTATATCAATTGTAAGGCGCAACACTAACCTATTAGCATAGCGAGATTCCGGGTCAAAAAGAAGCAACGTACGATGGAGCTTGAAAAGCTGTTATTGAGCTTGAAGGTCGAGCAGATGAACTCGAGAAGGAAGCAGTCGAACTTCGAAGGGAGAATGGCTGGCTCAAGGAGATGTTATGAAACTGCACAGGCAGCCAAGTCAAGTCCAGGTGCAGGTCCAAGCGGATCAGGCAGTCAGAATAATTCCAAAGATAACGATAAGAGCGATGACGATGCAGACAGCGGCAAGGGTAAATCCAAGGAGACGTGATGGGTGGATCCAGACACTATGCATGTGAACTTCAGAGCCTGTAGCGTACGACCCGGATGGTCCTCCAATATATTCTCCGTTTATTTATCACGAGCTGGAATCAAGCCGGAACAAAACATGGGGTATCATGGAGGGGGCTGGGAAGTAAGGACGGCTATCACGCGATGAGTTATACTTCAGGCTTGAATTCGGAATTGTTCTCCGAATTCAATTGGAAATAGCCAAGTTCATAGATCCAGTGCCTTTTATAGTAACTGGACGATCAAAACAATAATTGTTGAGTAGCCCATCGCTGATGAAATGTGAATATGAATAGCACCCAGAATAGACTTGAGTCTATCCAAGTACAAGCTATCTCATTTATTACACTTCGTGAGGACAGATTGGATTTTGTACCAGTACATATATTCCCTCGATTTAAGACGATATGTGCGGCAAAAAAGCTAGGCAAATTTATTTGTAGGAAAGTACCATATATTCCTCAGCGGAATTATGAAACTACACGAGATAACTCCCAGCTAAGCGGAGACAGTAAAGTTGCTTGATCGTCCAGTGAACGAAGAGATAGAACCGATCAATGGTTGGAATCGCCGTAATAGGTGACTCGATACGTTCCGGCTACGAAAGAACCCGATCAGTCAAGTAATTCTAAGCTTGGTATTGTGGGAAGAGATATACCTGGGGCGTTCGATTCAATAATCCTATCCAAAAATTAGTATATAGATCATATACAACTAAATATATCGTACCATTCAACTTCAACAGTGCTATGTCCAAGGACCTAAAGATATCAAGGGGATATTAGTCAACTTATCATTAGAATGGTCCGCTATACAAACCGTATTAGTACGGGTCCATCTGAACTTTGTAGATGGGTGAGAATCAGTTCGGTATGTTGACCAGGTGCTACCGGTCAAACGGTCAATAGTCAAGAAAGTTCCCTCGAGGCGCAAGTTGTTCTATTTAAAAGTTAGTAGGGAGTTATAGTTTCCCTGGTTGTACCCTCCTCACCCTAGGATTCGCAGCTTGGAAGGTTGCAGTGACCTTTTGGCCACGCTTATATGCCAGTTACATCGGTCAGGACACTTCCAAAGGACTTTCCGATAGGAGCTGCGTCGAAGACTACGCCAGTCTAAGTAGTGGGTTAGCTGCCTGTAATTTATAGGAAGGCAAGCGCGTACCTGAAGCGAGATAGCCTCTTGGCCAAGTCCTCCGGAATGGGCCCGGCTGGTGGAGATGAAGATGCACCGTCAGCTAGATACGAGACCAGTCCAGTGTAAGGTTCTGATAGGCTTCGAGCGTAACTGAAGTTTCAACCAATATGAGCTACAAGACATTGCATACCCAAACTTCAGTTGCTTACAAGGACCATATATAGTGGAAGCTCCTTCGTATCGTTGAATACCATATTCCTCACGAGTAGTAACGTAATGAGAATAGGTGTTCGCCGGCCCGGCTATCATGCAAATCACGTTAACGAATTAGGTCTTACGAGGAATGGCAGATGAGACTAACCCATACTACATAAGCATCATTCCAATGACCCCGACTCAATCAATTTTGCTCGAACCGATTCCCTGATGTCAATTTAGTAAAAATAGCAAGGCGAGTGCGAACTAACATACCTGATTCTACGCCAGCCATAGTGGTAAATTCTCCCGGAACGACCAGAACAACGAATTGGCCGACACGCATCATTTGAATATCCACAATATCTGGCTGCCATGCATAAGGGAACTTTGTGTAACCCTATCATATGTATAATCGGGTCAGATTCCTCTGGATATATGCGCGGAATCCCCTCACGGTATTCAGTAGAATAGGCTTAGGATAATGGCATTGCTTTTGCTCTTGGCTTGGAGGTGCAGTTATAATCCCTAAACACAAATAAGTGCGATCAGAATACACCGCACTATTGAGTAAGCCAACGAGCGGGGTCATACCTTTAACTATCTCCCAGAAAGGATTCCTGTTCACAAAGTAAGTAGGGCCAAGCTAATCCACCACATTGGGCTAGTAAGTAGGGCCAAGCTAATCCACCACATTGGGCTTACTGGGTTCCGTCAGCGGTCTCTCCTTGTGTAAAGTCAAATGCTCCAGGGCCATCGCTTGTTCCTCCAGCAAATGAGTAACCTACAGTTATCTTTGTGAATTTTAACACTGTGAGGCACTCGATTTACTACTTACCCATCGCGGGCGGGCATGTATGAACTGTTGTTCCATTAGAGAGCGGGAACGAGTAATTCGACCTGGTGGTAATTCGACAAGTCAATCTCCAAGATACGAGAACGCGAGACCAAAACGCTACGCACATGTTGACATATGTATGCAAGCTTCTAACAGCACCCTTGACAGCAGTCAACGAGTTGCTGGCCATAAGTTTCTTAGCGCCCAGGTACTGGTTTTCCCCGATAATACGGTTAGACTCGAAGTCGGAGATTTGGAAACCAGGACCACTTAGTTTTAGAGTTTTTAATTAACCTAGCTCGATACTACGCAAAGCAAAAGGCGTACCGTCCGTGACATCCTTGGGTTACATTCCCGCATGTGGACTTTTGATACTCGCACGGTTGACCGTCCCATGGCTTTCCCGGGCTTTCGCAGAATGCACCGAGGCTGGAAGACACAGAATTTCACAATCTTGGCCAAACAAATAGATAGCATTACTTACGTATTCGGACTAGACGCATGTCGCGTGAACAAAGTTAGCGTGGAATTACGTGAAAACGAATATTCTTAGCTACGAACGTGGTATCTCCGACGTTGGCTGAAGAACAAGAAGTGGGTCATTATCACATGGTCGATATCTTTTGGCTCACCTTGGACAAATCCAGCAACGAATGTATTCTTTCCGGGTGCAGCATCAGGTTGGACGTCGGCTGCAAGATGAAGGCACTGATGTTGGCGAGATAGGAAGCTTGAAGAATAATCAAATTATTACCTTCGTACAGATATGCAGCCATTCCCTTGTTATCAGTGCTGACAAGGGTATTGTTCTACGAAACATGGTTACTATGATTGGAGGATGGCGGGCGATATAACAAACGGCACCTGATACAAACTTGTTCCATGAACGGCAAAGAAACTCAAGAGACCACGAGCAGTGCCGGAGTTGTCCGTAAACTTAAGTAGGTGCAGCTCCTACGTCATAAGATAATGGTAGCTCAGTGCTCAGATGGTTACCTACTTTGTCCTGATCATACTGATACCTAGCCCTCTCGGAGGCCGGGTTAGCTTCGTACGCGTAGGGAGAACGGTTCAAGTTGGTGTCGAGAACAGTAACATTGCCGAGCGAGAGTGTTCCGGTGCGAGGGATTCATGCGCCCTTTTTACAGCCAAGACGGTGCCTAGTACATATGAGGTTAGGATATCAAGTAGGTAGGCTGATCAATAATCATATAGCCAACCATTTACAATGGCATCATATGTTTGCTTGACGAATCCTAAGCTAGTGAGTGTTGGTAACAAATTATTCAAAAATCCTCCGACGCCGGCGTGCGAGTGGGTCCCGACAAGCGCAACGTTTGCCTCGGTATACAACCTGAAAAAGTAGTTAGGAGTTGGTCTGTGATTCCATGGACGAATAAACACCAAACCTGGATACAACTGATTTAATTGGTCAAGGATTCCACGTCGAATGGCCGTGTCGCCCGATTGTAGGTCGGAATTGATGAACAAGATCCTGTCTTTGGCGGAATTTGTGCCTGGGGTCGCAACGATAAAGGCCCGGGAAAACTGGCGCATATGGAGACCGGTATCTGTTTGAGACAAGTCCGCATAACCCATCATGTTGGTTTTACCACTGGACTACCGACAAGCTAAATAATGCAAAAGGGCTGAGGATGAGGAACACCCACCCGTTACATCACCTATTCCTACTCCAAGAAGGTACTGTTGTGCATAGGCATCCTGAAGCGGGAGTAGGCCAGCAAGTAAAAGGGAGTTGAACCAGGATTTACGAGATGGCATGTTGAACTTGAAGACTGTAGTACAGCTAAAAAGTTGTTTATTTCAGTATGCTCTACATGCTTGGAAGTCAATTGATGGACCAACGTACCTGTCAAAGAGATAGCCTATGAACACAAGCAATTGTTCTGTAGGAGGCTGAGTTCACACCTGAGGTCTCCCGAAACTTTTATACCATGGAATGGACTGGAGTTCCTGCAGGTACAGGCCGCGAACCAGCAATTACCACGAGGTCATACGACTAGATAAGGAACTGAAGCTATCAGAGGGAAGTTAGGAAGTGACGTCGTTTTCTCCGAGGGCCAGATACTTGCATATGGGGGAAGATCATGTTTCCGTCCACGCGTGGATGTCAGCTGGGCATGCTTCTTTCTAACTTGTCTGCTACAAAGGCGAGCAAGCAGGGTATGTTCTGTCTATTCGGTTCCAGCGCTCAGCCAAGCTAAACGGCATATGCAACCCGGATAATTTGCATGTTGGATCGCATGTGGCGGTTGAATATATTGTCCAAGAGAATGTGCTGGCTTGTACTTGCTTGGTGCCTTGAGCTTCGTTGGAAAATGATCGACACGATCGCCCGAATCGTGATGTGTAATATTAGCGGTTCTCGGCCATCTCTCTCGGTAACCTATTGGCCGGGCTACGATATTATGTGCTTTGACCACTTGAACGAACACCAATTGCGCAACTTTTACACGAGTCGGCCTGTTAGCTATTACCACTCGGGGCTCACAATCTGTTATTCGGGTCAATTCTGGGGTGGCTCGTGATCGTGCCGTCCCTTACCAATTTACCTGACGGCCAATATTTTTATACGCGATATAGCAACACGATACGCCTCTATCGATGCTCGAGTGAATTGAATTGAGGCTCATTGCGGAGGGTAGTCGTCACTTTTACGTCGCTACTACAGATCCGCTGGAGCCAGGACACGAGGCCCAAGGGGTACCGCTCAAAAATGCTCTAAAAGCCAGAGGGACCACCGGTCCTGTAGTTCCCTCTTCCCTTCTGGCTTTTAGTCGGCACACATAGTTGACTGGATATACCCGAAAAAAGGCTAGACTTTCTTGTCTCTGATTATGTCTGCCCTCCATCCTAGAGTTAACGATGACGGTTCTGAACTAAGGTGCCGCCCTCTTCACCATCTCCAATCGTCCTCTATGAGAAAGGATCTATGGATGAGTCTAGCGAGAAACTAAACGAGCCAGCTCCCATACCTTGGCTCCAAGTATCCACCCTATTGCTCATGCTTCTTTCGGAGCCTACCACAGCCGGCGTCTTGCTCCCATTTGTCAATAACTTGGTGTATGAAACTGGAGTTACCCATGGCAATAAGGCGAAAATAGGATATTACGCAGGCTTGATAGTGAGTTTGATTTCGGCGTCTGCTTATCAGGGCGCTTATAAATGTGTGCTCTGTCAACAGGAATCGCTCTTCTTTATTACTGAATCTATATGTATTCTTCAGTACGGTCGCCTTTCAGATAGGATCGGCAGGCGGCCGGTGCTTTTCTTTGGCTTGAGTGGACTGTTTATATCGATGCTATGTTTTGGCATATCAAAATCTTTTGCTGGAGTTCTTGTCAGTCGGGCTCTGGCGGGTATATTGAATGTAAGATACCATATTTTATAATTACCTTCATGCTGGGACTTGCTCATTCTGAATGTGGCAGGGGAATGCTGGGGTAATAAAGAGTGTGCTCGGTGAGATCACAAACGAAACCAATGCTGCTCAAGTATTCGCCTTGATTCCCTTGGTTTGGTCTATCGGATTTACATTGGCGTGAGTTATCAAGCCCAACACGCCAAATTAATATGACTAAGTTTCATGGAAGTCCTGCGGTAGGTGGACTCCTGCAGCATCCCACTGAGACTATGCCATTATTATTGGTTGGTCATCGACCTTTAAAGAATATCCATATTTGCTTCCCTGTATTGTGATCGCACTGATACCTGCTTCGGGATTAGTCTCGGGATGGTTCTTTTTGAGAGAGGTACGCTTCAATCGAATACCGAAAGCACTCGCGCTCATCTTTCCAAGACCCACCCAGTTCTTGGCAAACAAGGCTACCGCCTCGTCGGTACCGCTTCATCCCCGGCAGGTCCCTTCTCTCCAGACCAAACCGAATTCCAGAACCGGAAACCGTGCCTCCGCCTCCACTCAGCAGCCTTCTGACCCGCCGAGTCTGCACCACCATACTCAACTATGCCCTGCTCTCGCTACTTGATATATCTCTCGTCGCACTCTCGCCGATCGTTTTTGCATCACCGGTCGCCGTTGGAGGCCTCGGAATGCAGCCAGCCACAATTGGGCTAGTACTGGCGCTTCAGGGAATTGTGACCGGAGCGGCGACCGCTCTGCTCGTACCGCGTATGCAACGCTGGTTTGGCATGCGAATGACCTATCGATGCGGCGTATGGCTCTACCTGGGACAGATTTGGCTGTTCCCCGCGATGCACTATGCGGTCAAGCTGAACCTGGGAGGTGGGATGGGCGTATGGGTACTGATTGGGTTATATACTATTATTTCGTGTGCCTCGCCGATCAGTTTCTGTAAGTACGAACATATTTGCATCACCGGTCGCCGTTGGAGGCCTCGGAATGCAGCCAGCCACAATTGGGCTAGTACTGGCGCTTCAGGGAATTGTGACCGGAGCGGCGACCGCTCTGCGTATGCAACGCTGGCATGCGAATGACCTATCGATGCGGCGTATGGCTCTACCTGGGACAGATTTGGCTGTTCCCCGCGATGCACTATGCGGTCAAGCTGAACCTGGGAGGTGGGATGGGCGTATGGGTACTGATTGGGTTATATACTATTATTTCGTGTGCCTCGCCGATCAGTTTCTGTAAGTACGAACATACGAATGATGGGTGAGTAAGGTAATCTCACAGGACTTTACAGGCTGTCTGCTCCTCTTTATTTCAGCCGCGTCGCCGAATCCGCTATGCTTGGGTGCAACCAATGGGCTGGCTCAGACTTCGGCCTCTGTTATGCGCGCGGTATGCATTTACGCCATCAGTTTATTCGTTCTGATAATGATTGTTATCATTGACAATTAGATTGGCCCGGCTCTCGCGACCTCACTTTTTGCGCTTTCGGCCAATTCCGGGTCCTCTTTGGTTTACATCAGCCTATCGGCAGTCACTGCGCTCTGTATTGGCACCAGTATGCTGATGCGCGCCGACTGGACTGCGGGCACTCGTTCGTCGGTATCAATGCATTAATTCTATGATTCAACTCCTTTCAATGAAGCCCCTACTATACTCGTGGTGTTTTTAAGATTTTTTTTTAGCTTTACGTTAGAATTTATTGAATTTATAAAGTACCGGAACTATATATTGCTATTCAGTGGGGGCCTCTATGCGTAGCGGATCTCAATTAGAATCCCGGATGTGGTTCTCTCGTTACCTTGCGATCAATGAACCGAATCCGATCTCACTTGGTCGAGGACTTCACTCTACAAAATGTAATTGTGAATGGTATGTAAGACGATCCAAGTTCTTACAAGCGCGTGTTGCTCCGGTGGTGTCGCGGGCTCCTCTTCACATACGTACACGTTTGATAGGTCGAATTTGATGGTTCCCGGCTGCTTGCAATTGGGGATCCACCGGCGCTTATGATTTAAAGATTTACAATAAAGATCGGCGTGCCGCGATGGCGGAGGATATGCTTCTGACCCCTATTGAAGATAAATTCATATATAATCCTCCGCACCCTCCCCGCCCCCCAACCATCTCTGCTGACGTGTGATATCACTACGCGGCCCCCTACCTACCGGCCTTAACTCGCCGAACAATTATTTTAATTCACGTGCAACCCCAGGGGCATCTCTTGGACTTGGCCACTACATATCTAGCTATTCTTATTACTCGCCTCGGTTCTTCCAACTCGATTCCATCTTGCAGTCATGACCTGGGAGGGCTGACTCTACAGCATCGTCTCGGTCATCATCCTTAGATCGCGGTGGGCTCAGTCGCCACTCGAGCACCTGGTCCAACTCATTGATCCTAACAATGGAGTCACTCGGCCGGGCAGCCTTCGCTCTTTCGTATCTTGAATGCTGCGGCCCAATACAGCCAATTGATCCTGCACGAGGACAGTTCTGAATCAGAGTCTGATGTTGTGGAGACTCCAGCCTCCGACTCGGCTGCCGATGCCCAGATTAAGCTAGCTGAAAACGACAATAATCTACAGCACGGTGCTTATCCGTCTCCTGAAACTGCTTTGGCAAACCTTGCATGCACCTCATGTTCGCTCTCGCGCCGGGTCGTTACTTCGCTCCAGCGATTCGCACATATACGACCGGTATGACCCCAGAGATAACGCCCAAGGATATCCAAGACGTCAAGCAGGAGGTGGCTCAGCAAGCTGGGGAACCACCACGATGTGATCCATCAAGATATCGGACCATGCTGTAGCATTGAGGATTCTACAGCACGAGTTTGGGGAACTTACGCTACCCGGAGAAGTGGAAGAAATGATTTGGTAGGTACTTTCAAATGGAATCCGAATATTTGTTAAATTAGTATATTTGGTGCTTCCTTGCTTAGGAAACCGACGCTGCCGAATTATCCCATGATATGATCACAACTTATCCGGATGCCAGTGATGAAGGTCGGGTTAAACCGATTAGGAGCATACTATGTGAGTTGAATAGGTTTCCACCGAGCGATATCAGCTTACTGAGGCTGCTTAGTGTCTAATGTCAAGGACATCGACCCATACGATCCTACTCAACCAACTCGAGTTAGGATGCATATGTCTGTATTGGGATTGGATGTTAGTGCCGATGTGGAGTACGATACTGAAGAGTCGGCGCATGAATGGCGTCGCGAAGTGTCAGGTATGTGTAACTGCGACCATGCCCTTTATAATCGACCAACCATCGCAATTATAGCCGCTCTTTATATGTATCGTCACCATCGCAAGACTCTCATTGGACATGGAAATGAAAAGGTTTCGCCCAGACCCGAAGACGCGCAGACGGAATCTCGTGGAGTCCGGATTTGCATCCCCCTAGCCTTGATCAAAGAATACCAACACGAGTGGTGGGCGGCGTGGGCATTTATACTTAGTGTCGCGGTCGACCATCGTTCGTCCTCGGGTGGCATTCGAGACATAGTTCCATCGGGTAGCCTGGATAGCGCAGTCAAAAGTGTTCTAAGGGCAGTTGCCCCTCTCGAGTCGGACATGGGGCAATTGGCACAGTCTGTCATGCCCAAGTCAACGAAGCGGGAATCTTTCACAGGTTTATCCTTGCCATGCTCGCACACACCAAGCCTTTCGCCCACGACAACTGTTTCGACCGACAGTTCGTCGGTACGAGAACCAATAGCATCAGTCTATGTCCCACCATCTCCAAGTCCCTGGCTTCAGACTACTCCCTCGGGCCCAGAGCCAGAAGGACTTGCCCAGGTCCTTCATTTGTCGGTTTTACAAGGAGACGATAGGTGGAACCAATTTGATAACCTCGTCAAAGCCCGGCGCGAGAATGGCGTGCCTCCGAACGCCCAGGTCGTGCTTGATTGGGGTGAACTTGTATTCGATGAGCATACAGGAAGCGAGTCTGGTTCTGATTCTACGAGAGAGATGAAAGTCGAAGCACCAGCATTTAATGAAATGTCTAGCGCCGAACGCAAGATCCGCCGACTTTTTGCGATAGACGATCAGCAAAAGGTTTGGAGTAAGTACAAAGGCTCTCACGAGAGGTCCCCGTGAATTGACTTGTTCGCCAGTTGCTCGCTGTAGGCTCTGCAAAACGATTTCGTCGACAACCTATTTTGTTATCACGGACCGATTTGTCTGCTATTGGGCCAAGTCTTTTGGAACTCACGATACTCGGTATCGTTTCCCTGTCTCGTCCGTCCGAGGAGCGTCCACCGCGTACGTTTACGCACCTCTCGTCTACGGTCTGCGCCTTCAAATTCGTGGACAACACGACCTTACCTTTGAATTCAACTCGCGCGAACTTCGAGACGAAGCCCTCACCAAATTGAAAGCCATCGCAGACACCAATCTTGCCAGCGAAAACGGCCCCATAGCCACCACCGGCTCCGAAGTCCCATCGCCCCGCGCAGAACACCCTTCGCCGATCACAATACCCGAGTTCTCGTCTACTCAGGAATGCGTATCTAATGCTCCGGCCTTGTTCTCACCTCTCAGCCGCACGATGAGGCGCATAAACTCTGTACACATACCTCCTGCCCTAGTCTCGCGCTTCCCCAAACCGATTAATGTTCCGCCGACTGCGATAGTCCATATCCCTTCCAAGCATTTTGTATGTCTGACAATCGGCTCGCGGGGAGATGTTCAGCCGTATATCGCTTTGGCCCGTGGTCTTATGGCTGAAGGGCACCGAGTGACCATTGTAACGCATGAAGAGTACAAGGAGTGGTGTGAAGGATGGGGTGTAGCTCATCGGACCGCGGGGGCGACCCTGGGGCATTGATGAAGCTGAGCGTTGAAAACCGGGTTAGTGCACTCCAGATCCAACATCGCCGTATCTCTGGCTGATTTCCTTCTTCAGATGTTTTCTCCTCAATTCTTCAAGGAGGGTTTGACAAACGTAAGTATCTCTTCCGATCGGATTTACATGGAGGTTGATCTTTCTCTTATTGCAGTTCAGGGACTGGTTAGACGACTGTAAGTATGGCAAAGTGGAGAATAGATGTGCAGAATTTCTTATAACTTGACAGTGCTGCTTGACTCTTGGAAGCAATGTCAGGATGCAGACGTTCTAATTCAGAGCCCCTCCGCCATGGCTGGTGCGCACATTGCCGAGGCTCTGAGTAAGTTTCGTCCGCTTCCTGAATATTATAGCACTATGTATGCGCACTAACACTAGAACCTCAGAGAAGCAACTAACTCGCTCATTTCGTAGGCCCTGGACGAGGACTAACGATTACCCTCATGCGTTCATGACACCTCCAATGGAAATTTCGGGGTCATTCAACTATTCTACAGTAAGCCGATCAACACATATGTTATATGTTTGTTTATTGACGCCTAAGTAGTATGTTGTGTTGACAATGTCTTTTGGCAAGCGACTTCTGGTCAGATCAATCGCTGGCGCCGCAAGCACCTTGGCTTACCCAGCACTGACATGGCTCATCTCGCGCAAACCAAGATTCCATTCATCTATAACTTTTCGCCAGTAAGCTCTTATCTGGATTCATTTCTTATATCCGATTGCTTATTTACGCCATCAGGCGGTTGTTCCTAAACCCTTAGATTGGAAAGATCCCATTACAATTAGCGGCTAGTAAGTACGATCCGCCCATACGGTCTGAATAAATCATTAAATGCACACGAATAGCTGGTTCTTGGATGACGCAGACCTCAACTGGGAGCCCACGCAGGAGCTCACTGACTTTATGAATAAAGCCCGAAAGGATAACAAACCTCTGGTGTACATTGGCTTTGGAAGTATTGTCGTGCCGAATCCCAAGGCCATGACAAGGAGTATCGTCAAAGCAGTGCTCAAGAGTAGGGTTTCAAAGTCACGCCAAAATTGTGTTACTAATGCCTCGGATAGGTGATGTCCGTGCGATCTTGTCCAAGGGCTGGTCAGCCCGAATGAGCAAAGAGATTGGACCTGAGGTAGAGCTTCCTCCCGAGGTCTTTTCGGTGAGTTATGCACGAAGTTCTTTTACACACATGTGAACTCATATGGGATTTTGACATAGGTGGATAAGATTCCACATGAGTGAGTATTTGATGTAGGAGAGCGCTAGGATTTGGTTCTCACACTGCCTTGGCGCCCCTCCAGTTGGCTGTTCCCGAAAATTGATGCGGCATTGCACCATGGAGGTGCTGGAACGACAGGTGCTTCACTTCGTGGTAAGTATTTCTGCGTTCGAGAAAATTTAAGCGAACGAAGGTCTGATTATATGCGCTAGCCGGAATACCTACACTGATTAAGCCTTGGTTCGGGTGAGTGGATTGGACGGGCTCATACGTTCGGGCATCTAACGTACGAACAGTGATCAATTCTTCTGGCGACGCGTGTGACGAAACTCGGGGCTGGACTTCGAGTATCTAGTCTATCGAGCTCGGACCTGGCTGACGCCCTTAGGCGTGCCGTATCGGATAGGTGCGGCTAATATTGAAAAATCTTGCACGGAAAATTCTGAAAAGGTGTTCTGATTTCAGGATAATGAAAGAGAAGGCCGCGGCGGTCGGAGAGAAGATTCGTTCGGTACGTCTCAAAAGTGTGTGCCTGTAGGAGTCTTGCTAACCCTGTGCTTGTAGGAAAATGGCGTAGCCAATGCTATTCGCGCAATCTACACTTATTTACCCCGCGCGTGAGTGCCTCTTTGGGGTTTGAGGCTTTTATACTAAATTTGATGTTTTCCCAGCGCTCAAGATCGTACAACTCTCTGATTTTTTGACCACTGAAATCCGACATTGAATATTTAGGGAACGAACCCCCTAGTTGCATTTGTATTTATGTTCTAAAGTTCAATTGTTTTTTATGTTTACCATTAGGTTGTTTTTGTTAAAGTGTATGCATTCATAATTTTGAATCTATGAAATCCAAGAGTATACAATAACTAGTAAACTAGAAGCACGGAATGGGACTGGGCTATTACCAACACCAAATTGGGTATATGACAACATGGCACTACGAGCACAGAATATACTTAGAAAACTTTCAACAGCCATATGACCAACCAGAGCATTCCAACCGCATTCAAGCCAGCAGTCGCGCGTAGTGCATCCGGGGCAGAATCCATGATCGGAACAGCTGCCCCTATAGTCTCGTTAAGGCAGTTCAAGAACGTTGTATTGGTGCCTGGCGGTAAAGGCGTATCGGCACTAGTGGGTGGGGGTGCAGTGTTGTTATGTGCAGGAGCGTTTGCAGGAAGACTTGCGGAATTATTGTAGGACGTAAGAGCTAGCATGAACGATGAAGCTCGGTAGTACTGGACTGCTTGCTCCACATGAACGGTGGAGTTGTTATCCTGTGAATTTCTTTTGTCAAATTCCATAAACCGCTGAGCACGACAGAAATCTTACATCAAAGGGTGTGCCAGTCGCATTCACAACAGAGCACTGTGCGACTATCGCTTCCATAACCGCAGAGACAGAGTCAGCATCTCCAACGATGTAGTACGAAGCCGTAGCATTGTTAACTGTCGTATTGCCTCCACTGCCCTCTGGTGGCCATTCAGTAGATCGTACCAACGCCTGCTGCATCGGACCCCCAGGTCGACTATCATTGTTGGAAGGACCGTATTCACGATGACCATAGTATCCCGCTCCTAGGCCAATAGGGACAAAGACTGGTCAATAACCGAACGGGAAACCCCGTCCGGCGACCGAAGATCCTCCACCATAGGTATACCCGCTTCCATAACGGCTATTACCGTATACTTGTCCACGACTACCACCACCTATGGATCGTCCCGCAAAGGCGCCGCCACCAATTGTCGTCACGGAACCACCTCCTTGACCATACGAGGAGGCACCGCGGTTGCCATTTGAACCTTTGAAGGAGGAACAGTGAGTAGACGTAAATTAATTAAAATTAGAACGAAGATCCTTACCCGAGAACGTAACTCCTCCACGAGATCCGCCTCGGGACCCGCCTAAGAATCTAGTTAGTCAGGACTTCGCAGTGGGCACCCCCACAAAACGTTGTAGGCGACCCGAAAGTTTTATGTGTTGTACTCACCCGCTCCACTTCCTGCAGTTCCTCCGCGTCCTCCTCCTCCTCCACCGCCGCCGCCTCTTCCACCTCCAGCACGAGGAACAAACTTCAACTTGATTTCACCAACCAATTCGGTATTTTCACGTCTGTCAACTTCTTCAAAGCGAGGGCCAACGTATCGTCTTTCAGATGGTAGTGAAAACCTCATTGTGGGATAGGTATAGAAAAGGGAGGAAGGGGGGGGGGGAGAATTGAGACTTGTGGTACCTTGTAAAGTCTATAAGAACGTTCCACCGAGGTGGCTCCCAGACTGGTATGGGCGGAAAGCTCCAAAAACACATGTCTGCCGGAATTCGAAGCTTGGCGGGCATGACCTCAGATTGCTCATGCATAGCCTCCGGCGATCGACTTTGACAATCCAGAAGGATCACAGGAAGCTGGAAACTTAAACCCCCCTTGGGACGGCTCGCTGGCAATTGATCGTGACATATAAATGACATACCATACATGCACTTTTCTTTCGTAGAACTCCACAGTCGTAGTCAATAAAATCACTTAATAACATGGGACTGGTAGACCGCTCGAGCTCGAAAAACTTCCAAGTATCTTGTCTTGTAGTAATTCAATTTCACCCCGACTGAAGGTTAAACCTCACCATATCCTCGAGGACCACCGGTTAAAAGGTGCTCCTAATAAGTCTTGGTATGTTTACTAATGCCGTTAGTTTACGGGTAATTGGCAGATGGACGAAATCGAACGTGGGAT